>NC_141249.1:21246416-21841416 GCF_054856555.1 Leptonotus elevatus
CGTGTTGGTCGTCATTGTCTCATTGTTTTGTCATGATTGTTAAATGTGTCTAATTTCAGGTTGTTGTTTTTTTGCCCACAAAATTAAACACAACGAAAACAAAGCTCAGGTTTTCTAGTAGGCTTTTCCTGCCACTTTTTGCATTCTACCAGAAGGTTTTGTGCTACCGCTGATCAACCTTCCGACCATGATTCCAAAAGGCCTGACATCTGAATTATTTTGGGATTAGTCAAAGCCACTAAAAACGGTTTTGAGAGGGTGCGCAGACTTATGCAACCACATTATCTCATCTGTTTATTTTTATTTTTTTCAAAAATTTGAACAAGTGTGCAGACTTTTGACCCTTGGCCCCTGGGGAAAACCAAAACAAAACATTGTGGCTCATCCCGATGTCATCACTTGACTTTTTGTTTGTCTTTGCAGTGATCTGGTGCACACCACGGTTAGCCTTCGCAATGCTAAGCTGTCAGCTGGGAAGCCCGACCGGTACCGTAATGCAAACGCCTCCCGCCAGCTGGACTCTGGCGACCATTTTATCAGTACAGGTCAGATGTTAACCATTTGGCACTAAAATAAATGTGTTGTTATGAAAAAAAAAAGTTGAATTCAGTGGTACCCTGATTTATGAGTGTTCCAACGTGCGAGCTTTTTGGTGCCAGTAAACTTTATAATGAGTAGCAGTTTTTCAGATAGTTGTGTATTTAACCAAACCACATAAATCTGTTAGAAAAGCTTAATAGCTGAGTGATAGCGCACAATACAAAACGCCCTAGACGACTAAAACTAGCATCCGGTTTGTTTTCAGGTGGGAGAAAGATACGCATTGCCTTGACCCACCAGTCTACACAGACGAATGAAGTAAGACCGCCTCCTTGTGGTCAGGATGAAGATTTATCTGGAAGGTTTGTTGTTTCAGCAACAAATATACATTTTTGGCAAATTTCTGTCAGGGTTGATAGTTATTTCATAACCTGCAGCAATTTTTATACACATTTTGTCATATTGTCCGTTTTTGCCTGTTATCCCCCCCCACCCCCAATTTTTTTGTGCTTGTTTTGTGAGCTTCTTTGTTGTTTTGTTGACATTTTTATGTTCTTGTTTTGTCCCCCTCATGGTTTTGGGTCACCTTTTTTGTCCATGTCCAAGTTAGATTATTTTTTTCATTAAAAAAAAAAGTTTTGAGGTTTTTTTTCTCTCCAGATTTTGTCTTTTTTTGGGGTGCTTTTTTTGTTGCCATTATTGTGTTTTTTGTTTTGTTTTGTTTTTTGTCCAAATTCTAAACGTTTTTTTTGGGGGGGGGGGTATGTTGATTTCCTGCCCAACATTTGTACTATTATTCTGATTTGGTCAGATTTTGTCCATTGTCCCTTTTTTTTCTAGCTTTTTTGTCAGGTTTTTTGGGTCCATTTTCTTGTCTTTTTTATACATACATTTTTCTAATCTTCATCAGATTTAGTCACTTTTTTGTTCGTTTTGTCCTGTTATTGTCATTTTAGCCTTTTTGTTTTTGAGTTTTTATTTTTTTATTATTATTTTTTTTTAACATTCATTTATTTTTTGGGTCTGCTTTGTGTCTATTTCTTTGCCAATTATTTTCAGTTTTTGTCCATGTATTAACTATTAACTTTACTGCTCGGATGTTTTTATATTAATTCATTAATTAATTAATCCATTTTATTTTCATACTGTGGGTGTCTTTCTATGTATGTAACGTGTCCTGTTGATTCTTCGGTAGGCTGTTTGACTTGCAGGAAGAGCTGGTCACACTCAAATCGGAGCTGGACTTTTCTCATGGGCACGCGAAAGCCATAACCACCCAAGTAAGTTGGCAGACGCGCAATGTGGCCATGGCGTCGTGTCTAATACCGTGCGTGTGCCACAGTTGGCGGAGGCGCAGGAGGCCAAGCGGAGGCTGGAGCGGACGCTGGAGGAGCTGCGGCGGACGCGGGGCGACGACGAGGCAACCGAGCCGGCCTCCCGCAACGGGGAGGCGCACCTGGAGCTGACGCGCAAGGACGGCACCGTGGCTCAGATGGTGGCGGTGAAGGAGCGCGTGCTCAACATGGCTTACAGGAAGCTGTCCGCCTCCAAGGAGGTCATCCTGGGTCAACAGGAAGTCATCCAGGACTTGGAGGATAACCTTTGCAAAATAAAAGCGGTAGGACATGTTTTTAAAAAAGACGTACACACACTTCAAGCAGAAAAATCTTTCATCAACTTTTTCTTCCTGTGCTGTGTTGAATCTTTTACTGGTCAGGAAGTTTGCGAGCAAAGTCGTCTTCGGGAGCAGCTGGCGGAGGCGAGAGCTCGGAACGACCAACTGGAGGGACTGGTCGCCTTTTTTGAGGCCGAGAAGAGCGCGCTGCAGGACAAAGTGGACAAGATGCTGGACAACGGTATATCTTTATATTATGGGATGGCAGAGTACCGATATCAGGTAACGGGACGATACCAGGCCTTATTTTGCGGTATCGATACCCGCGATGGAAAAGTCGAAAATTAAAATAATGGGAAAATGTTGAATGGTGAGTATAGGAACTGGACCAGTCACCAATCAGTGAAAATCTGCATATAAATAGAAAAAAATAAACCCCAAAATATAAATCTAACAATATAATATTTGAAAAAAAATTGGGGGTGGGGGGGGGGGGGTCGTGAACGAGTGTTTTGGTAATGTCAACTAGTGGACTGTGTGTGTTTCAGACCGAGACCTGGTGCAGAGCTTGGACTTGCCGCGGGCCACCAGAGGTGGCAGCGGCGAGCCCACGCACCACCTGGCCGACATCATCGAGAGCTTGGAGGAGGAGCGTGATCGCTACCGCCGTGAGGCCCAGCGCTACAAAAGCCTCCTCAGAGCCACCACAGCACTCACGGCGTGTAGTCCCACCCAGGACAGCTGCCAGGACAGCGTCGAATGAACCAAATGGACGATGGCGTCCTAAACAATGTTTGATGCTCCGCTGATGATATTTACCTCAAGCAAACGCAAACAATTTTTAAAACCATTTTTTTTGTATAATTTTGTCAAATTTTTAAAAACAATTTCTGTCTGTTTTTGTATGATTGTTGTATTTTTGTCATTATTTTTTTTATTAGTTGGACATATTTGCGTGTGTTTTCGTCCCAATTGTTTTTTGTTGCATTTTTGGCCGATGTTATTCCGTTTTGGTTTTATTGCCAAGCTGTGTAAGCTTTTTGTTAAGCGTTTTTTTTTCCATCCCATGTTGTTGTGCATTTTTATAAGCAGTTTCCTGTCATTTTTTTCATCCTTAATATTCACTTTTTATTTTTTTTAAACTATATACATATAAATAGTGCCATCTAGTGTCGAAAAATAGTACAGGCAACGTCATGGTCGCATTTTTCGTCAGGATGTCAACAGCGTCATCTGGCGATTGCGTGAATTACACCCCAAAAGGAAAATTCATTAACTTGATTTTATTATACGTCTGCCCTCCCCCCAATGATCAACTCCCTTCTGGTTATTCCTCTCCCTGAGATTGAAATTGTAATAGCTGACTTTATACATAGCACATGGCTTTTCATGAAAAATTGTGTTATAAAAAAAAATAATTTTACAATTTTCATTTTTAAAAATCCAACATTGATTTTTGCAGTCATCTTTCTGCTACAGATACTCGAAGGAAAATAACTTCGCCAACGTAGTAATTGATTTATTAGAAGTGCATCCAACTTGGTTTGTTGCATTTTATTACTTACTAATTAGGGTTTAAAACTAGGGCTAGGGTTTCAAATGAGGGTTTCAATCTAGGGTTAGGGTTTCAAATTAGGGTTTCAAACTGTGGCTAGGGTTTCAAATTAGGTTTCAAAACTAGTGCTAGGGTTTCAAATTAGGTTTTAAAACTAGTGCTAGGGTTTCATATAAGGGTTTAAAACAAGGGCTAGGGTTTCAAACTAGGGCTAGAGTTTCATATTAGGGTTTCAAACTAGGGCTACGGTTTCAAATAAGGGTTTTGAAGTAGTGCTAGGATTCAAAATTAGGGTTTCAAATTAGGGCTAGGGTTTCAAATTAGGGTTTCAAACTAGGGCTAGGGTTTCTAATTAGGGTTTAAAAATAGTTCTAGGGTTTTATATTAGGGTTTAAAATTAGGGTTTCAAAATAGGGTTTCAAACAAGGGCTAGGGTTTCATATTAGGGTTTCAAACTAGGGTTAGGGTTTCAAATTAGGGTTTCAAACAAGGGCTAGGGTTTCATATTAGGGTTTAAAATTAGGGCTAGGGTTTCAAATTAGGGTTTAAAACTAGGGTTATGGTTTCATATTAGGGTTTCAAACTAGGGTTAGTGTTTCAAATTAGGGTTTAAAACTAGGGTTAGGGTTTCATATTAGGGTTTAAAACTAGGGCTAGGGTTTCAAATTAGGGTTTCAAACTAGGGTTAGGGTTTCAAATTAGGGTTTAAAACTAGTTCTAGGGTTTCATATTAGGGTTTAAAATTAGGGCTAGGGTTTCAAATTAGGGTTTAAAACTAGGGTTAGGGTTTCATATTAGGGTTTCAAACTAGGGTTAGGGTTTCAAATTAGGGTTTAAATATAGGGTTAGGGTTCCATATTAGGGTTTAAAATTAGGGCTAGGGTTTCAAATTAGGGTTTAAAACTAGGGTTAGGGTTTCATATTAGGGTTTCAAACTAGGGTTAGGGTTTCATATTAGGAATTCAAACTAGGGTTAGGGTTTCATATTAGGGTTTCAAACTAGGGTTAGGGTTTTAAATTAGGGGTTCAAACTAGGGTTAGGGTTTCATATTAGGGTTTAAAACTAGGGCTAGGGTTTCAAATTAGGGTTTAAAACTAGGGTTAGGGTTTCATATTAGGGTTTCAAACTGGGGTTAGGGTTTCATATTAGGGTTTCAAACTAGGGTTAGGGTTTCAAATTAGGGTTTCAAACTAGGGTTAGGGTTTCATATTAGGGTTTAAAACAAGGGCTAGGGTTTCAAATTAGGGTTTAAAACTAGGGCTAGGGTTTCATATAAGGGTTTCAAACTAGGGCTAGGGTTTCAAATTAGGGTTTAAAACTAGGGCTAGGGTTTCAAATTAGGGTTTAAAACTAGGGTTAGGGTTTCATATTAGGGTTTCAAACTAGGGTTAGGGTTTCAAATAAGGGTTTAAAACTAGGGTTAGGGTTTCAAATTAGGGTTTCAAACTAGGGTTAGGGTTTCATATTAGGGTTTCAAACTAGGTTTAGGGTTTCATATTAGGGTTTCAAACTAGGGTTAGGGTTTCAAATTAGGGTTTCAAACTAGGGTTAGGGTTTCATATTAGGGTTTAAAACTAGGGCTAGGGTTTCAAATTAGGGTTTCAAACTAGGGTTAGGGTTTCAAATTAGGGTTTAAAACTAGTTCTAGGGTTTCATATTAGGGTTTAAAATTAGGGCTAGGGTTTCAAATTAGGGTTTAAAACTAGGGTTATGGTTTCATATTAGGGTTTCAAACTAGGGTTAGTGTTTCAAATTAGGGTTTAAAACTAGGGTTAGGGTTTCATATTAGGGTTTAAAACTAGGGCTAGGGTTTCAAATTAGGGTTTCAAACTAGGGTTAGGGTTTCAAATTAGGGTTTAAAACTAGTTCTAGGGTTTCATATTAGGGTTTAAAATTAGGGCTAGGGTTTCAAATTAGGGTTTAAAACAAGGGTTAGGGTTTCATATTAGGGTTTCAAACTAGGGTTAGGGTTTCAAATTAGGGTTTAAATATAGGGTTAGGGTTCCATATTAGGGTTTAAAATTAGGGCTAGGGTTTCAAATTAGGGTTTAAAACTAGGGTTAGGGTTTCATATTAGGGTTTCAAACTAGGGTTAGGGTTTCATATTAGGAATTCAAACTAGGGTTAGGGTTTCATATTAGGGTTTCAAACTAGGGTTAGGGTTTTAAATTAGGGGTTCAAACTAGGGTTAGGGTTTCATATTAGGGTTTAAAACTAGGGCTAGGGTTTCAAATTAGGGTTTAAAACTAGGGTTAGGGTTTCATATTAGGGTTTCAAACTGGGGTTAGGGTTTCATATTAGGGTTTCAAACTAGGGTTAGGGTTTCAAATTAGGGTTTCAAACTAGGGTTAGGGTTTCATATTAGGGTTTAAAACAAGGGCTAGGGTTTCAAATTAGGGTTTAAAACTAGGGCTAGGGTTTCATATAAGGGTTTCAAACTAGGGCTAGGGTTTCAAATTAGGGTTTAAAACTAGGGCTAGGGTTTCAAATTAGGGTTTAAAACTAGGGTTAGGGTTTCATATTAGGGTTTCAAACTAGGGTTAGGGTTTCATATTAGGGTTTCAAATTAGGGTTAGGGTTTCAAATAAGGGTTTAAAACAAGGGCTAGGGTTTCAAACTAGGGTTAGGGTTTCTTATTAGGGTTTCAAATTAGGGTTAGGGTTTCAAATTAGGGTTTCAAACTAGGGTTAGGGTTTCATATTAGGGTTTCAAACTAGGGTTAGGGTTTCATATTAGGGTTTCAAACTAGGATTAGGGTTTCATATTAGGGTTTCAAACTAGGGTTAGGGTTTCAAATTAGGGTTTCAAACTAAGGTTAGGGTTTCATATTAGGGTTTCAAACTAGGGTTAGGGTTTCATATAAGGGTTTCAAACTAGGGTTAGGGTTTCAAATTAGGGTTTCAAACTAGGGTTAGGGTTTCATATTAGGGTTTAAAACTAGGGCTACGGTTTAAAACTAGGGCTAGGGTTTCATATAAGGGTTTCAAACTAGGGCTAGGGTTTCAAATTAGGGTTTAAAACAAGGGCTAGGGTTTCATATTAGGGTTTCAAACTAGGGTTAGGGTTTCTTATTAGGGTTTCAAATTAGGGTTAGGGTTTCAAATTAGGGTTTCAAACTTGGGTTAGGGTTTCATATTAGGGTTTCAAACTAGGGTTAGGGTTTCATATTAGGGTTTCAAACTAGGGTTAGGGTTTCATATTAGGGTTTCAAACTAGGGTTAGGGTTTCAAATTAGGGTTTCAAACTAGGGTTAGGGTTTCATATTAGGGTTTCAAACTAGGGCTAGGGTTTCAAATTAGGGTTTAAAACTAGGGCTAGGGTTTCAAATTAGGGTTTAAAACTAGGGTTAGGGTTTCATATTAGGGTTTCAAACTAGGGTTAGGGTTTCATATTAGGGTTTCAAATTAGGGTTAGGGTTTCAAATTAGGGTTTAAAACAAGGGCTAGGGTTTCATATTAGGGTTTAAAACTAGGGCTAGGGTTTCATATAAGGGTTTCAAACTAGGGCTAGGGTTTCAAATTAGGGTTTCAAACTAGGATTAGGGTTTCATATTAGGGTTTCAAACTAGGGTTAGGGTTTCATATTAGGGTTTCAAATTAGAGTTAGGGTTTCATATTAGGGTTTCAAACTATGGTTAGGGTTTCTTATTAGGGTTTCAAATTAGGGTTAGGGTTTCAAATTAGGGTTTCAAACTAGGGTTAGGGTTTCATATTAGGGTTTCAAACTAAGGTTAGGGTTTCATATTAGGGTTTCAAACTAGGGTTAGGGTTTCATATTAGGGTTCCAAACTAGGGTTAGGGTTTCAAATTAGGGTTTCAAACTAGGGTTAGGGTTTCATATTAGGGTTTCAAACTAGGGTTAGGGTTTCATATTAGGGTTTCAAACTAGGGTTAGGGTTTTTAAATTAGGGTTTCAAACTAGGGTTAGGGTTTCATGTTAGGGTTTAAAACTAGGGCTAGGGTTTCAAATTAGGGTTTAAAACTAGGGCTAGGGTTTCATATAAGGGTTTCAAACTAGGGCTAGGGTTTCAAATTAGGGTTTCAAAAAAGGGCTAGGGTTTCATATTAGGGTTTCAAACTAGGGTTAGGGTTTCATATTAGGGTTTCAAACTAGGGTTAGGGTGTCAAATTAGGGCTAGGGTTTCATATAAGGGTTTCAAACTAGGGTTAGGGTTTCATATTAGGGTTTCAAACTAGGGTTAGGGTTTCAAATTAGGGTTTAAAACTAGGGTTAGGGTTTCATATTAGGGTTTCAAACTAGGGTTAGGGTTTCATATTAGGGTTTCAAACTAGGGTTAGGGTTTCATATTAGGGTTTCAAACTAGGGTTAGGGTTTCATATTAGGGTTTCAAACTAGGGTTAGGGTTTCAAATTAGGGTTTCAAACTAGGGTTAGGGTTTCATATTAGGGTTTCAAACTAGGGTTAGGGTTTCATATTAGGGTTTAAAACTAGGGCTAGGGTTTAAAATTAGGGTTTAAAACTAGGGTTAGGGTTTCATATTAGGGTTTCAAACTAGGGTTAGGGTTTCATATTAGGGTTTCAAACTAGGGTTAAGGTTTCAAATTAGGGTTTCAAACTAGGGTAAGGGTTTCATATTAGGGTTTCAAACTAGGGTTAGGGTTTCATATTAGGGTTTCAAACTAGGGTTAGGGTTTCAAATTAGGGTTTCAAACTAGGGTTAGGGTTTCATATTAGGGTTTCAAACTAGGGTTAGGGTTTCAAATTAGGGTTTAAAACTAGGGCTAGGGTTTCATATTAGGGTTTAAAACTAGGGCTAGGGTTTAAAATTAGGGTTTAAAACTAGGGTTAGGGTTTCATATTAGGGTTTCAAACTAGGGTTAGGGTTTCATATTAGGGTTTCAAACTAGGGTTAGGGTTTCAAATTAGGGTTTCAAACTAGGGTAAGGGTTTCATATTAGGGTTTCAAACTAGGGTTAGGGTTTCATATTAGGGTTTCAAACTAGGGTTAGGGTTTCATATTAGGGTTTCAAACTAGGGTTAGGGTTTCATATTAGGGTTTAAAACTAGGGCTAGGTTTTCAAATTAGGGTTTCAAACTAGGGTTAGGGTTTCATATTAGGGTTTCAAACTAGGGTTAGGGTTTCATATTAGGGTTTCAAACTAGGGTTAGGGTTTCAAATTAGGGTTTCAAACTAGGGTTAGGGTTTCATATTAGGGTTTCAAACTAGGGTTAGGGTTTCATATTAGGGTTTAAAACTAGGGCTAGGGTTTAAAATTAGGGTTTAAAACTAGGGTTAGGGTTTCATATTAGGGTTTCAAACTAGGGTTAGGGTTTCATATTAGGGTTTCAAACTAGGGTTAGGGTTTCAAATTAGGGTTTCAAACTAGAGTAAGGGTTTCATATTAGGGTTTCAAACTAGGGTTAGGGTTTCATATTAGGGTTTCAAACTAGGGTTAGGGTTTCAAATTAGGGTTTCAAACTAGGGTTAGGGTTTCATATTAGGGTTTCAAACTAGGGTTAGGGTTTCAAATTAGGGTTTAAAACTAGGGCTAGGGTTTCATATAAGGGTTTCAAACTAGGGCTAGGGTTTCAAATTAGGGTTTAAAACTAGGGCTAGGGTTTCAAATTAGGGTTTAAAACTAAGGTTAGGGTTTCATATTAGGGTTTCAAACTAGGGTTAGGGTTTCAAATTAGGGTTTAAAACTAGGGCTAGGGTTTCATATTAGGGTTTCAAACTAGGGTTAGGGTTTCATATTAGGGTTTCAAACTAGGGTTAGGGTTTCAAATTAGGGTTTCAAACTAGGGTTAGGGTTTCATATTAGGGTTTCAAACTAGGGTTAGGGTTTCATATTAGGGTTTAAAACTAGGGCTAGGGTTTAAAATTAGGGTTTAAAACTAGGGTTAGGGTTTAATATTAGGGTTTCAAACTAGGGTTAGGGTTTCATATTAGGGTTTCAAACTAGGGTTAGGGTTTCAAATTAGGGTTTCAAACTAAGGCTAGGGTTTCATATAAGGGTTTCAAACTAGGGCTAGGGTTTCAAATTAGGGTTTAAAATTAGGGCTAGGGTTTCAAATTAGGGTTTAAAACTAGGGTTAAGGTTTCATATTAGGGTTTCAAACTAGGGTTAGGGTTTCATATTAGGGTTTCAAACTAGGGTTAGGGTTTCAAATTAGGGTTTCAAACTAGGGTTAGGGTTTCAAATTAGGGTTTAAAACTAGTTCTAGGGTTTCATATTAGGGTTTAAAATTAGGGCTAGGTTTTCAAATTAGGGTTTAAAACTAGGGTTAGGGTTTCATATTAGGGTTTCAAACTAAGGTTAGGGTTTCAAATTAGGGTTTAAAACTAGGGTTAGGGTTTCATATTAGGGTTTAAAATTAGGGCTAGGGTTTCAAATTAGGGTTTAAAACTAGGGTTAGGGTTTCATATTAGGGTTTCAAACTAGGGTTAGGGTTTCATATTAGGGTTTCAAACTAGGGTTAGGGTTTCAAATTAGGGTTTCAAACTAGGGTTAGGGTTTCATATTAGGGTTTAAAACTAGGGCTAGGGTTTCAAATTAGGGTTTAAAACTAGGGCTAGGGTTTCATATAAGGGTTTCAAACCTGGGCTAGGGTTTCAAATTAGGGTTTAAAACTAGGGCTAGGGTTTCAAATTAGGGTTTAAAACTAGGGTTAGGGTTTCATATTAGGGTTTCAAACTAGGGTTAGGGTTTCAAATTAGGGTTTCAAACAAGGACTAGGGTTTCGTATTAGGGTTTCAAACTAGGGTTAGGGTTTTATATTAGGGTTTCAAATTAGGGTTAGGGTTTCAAATTAGGGTTTCAAACTAGGGTTAGGGTTTCATATTAGGGTTTCAAACTAGGGTTAGGGTTTCATATTAGGGTTTCAAACTAGGGTTAGGGTTTCATATTAGGGTTTCAAACTAGGGTTAGGGTTTCAAATTAGGGTTTCAAACTAGGGTTAGGGTTTCATATTAGGGTTTCAAACTAGGGTTAGGGTTTCATATAAGGGTTTCAAACTAGGGCTAGGGTTTCATATTAGGGTTTCAAACTAGGGTTAGGGTTTCATATTAGGGTTTCAAACTAGGGTTAGGGTTTCATATTAGGGTTTCAAACTAGGGTTAGGGTTTCAAATTAGGGTTTCAAACTAGGGTAAGGGTTTCATATTAGGGTTTCAAACTAGGGTTGGGGTTTCAAATTAGGGTTTCAAACTAGGGTTAGGGTTTCATATTAGGGTTTAAAACTAGGGCTAGGGTTTCAAATTAGGGTTTAAAAGTAGGGCTAGGGTTTCATATAAGGGTTTCAAACTAGGGCTAGGGTTTCATATTAGGGTTTCAAACTAGGGTTAGGGTTTCATATTAGGGTTTCAAACTAGGGTTAGGGTTTCATATTAGGGTTTCAAACTAGGGTTAGGGTTTCAAATTAGGGTTTCAAACTAGGGTAAGGGTTTCAAATTAGGGTTTCAAACTAGGGTTAGGGTTTCATATTAGGGTTTCATATTAGGGTTTCAAACTAGGGTTAGGGTTTCAAATTAGGGTTTAAAACTAGGGCTAGGGTTTCATATAAGGGTTTCAAACTAGGGCTAGGGTTTCAAATTAGGGTTTAAAACTAGGGCTAGGGTTTCAAATTAGGGTTTAAAACTAAGGTTAGGGTTTCATATTAGGGTTTCAAACTAGGGTTAGGGTTTCAAATTAGGGTTTAAAACTAGGGCTAGGGTTTCATATTAGGGTTTCAAACTAGGGTTAGGGTTTCATATTAGGGTTTCAAACTAGGGTTAGGGTTTCAAATTAGGGTTTCAAACTAGGGTTAGGGTTTCATATTAGGGTTTCAAACTAGGGTTAGGGTTTCATATTAGGGTTTAAAACTAGGGTTAGGGTTTCAAACTAGGGTTAGGGTTTCAGATTAGGGTTTCAAACTAGGGTTAGGGTTTCAAATTAGGGTTTAAAACTAGGGCTAGGGTTTCATATAAGGGTTTCAAACTAGGGCTAGGGTTTCAAATTAGGGTTTCAAACAAGGGCTAGGGTTTCATATTAGGGTTTCAAACTAGGGTTAGGGTTTCAAATTAGGGTTTCAAACAAGGGCTAGGGTTTCATATTAGGGTTTCAAACTAGGGTTAGGGTTTCATATTAGGGTTTCAAACTAGGGTTAGGGTTTCAAATTAGGGTTTCAAACTAGGGTTAGGGTTTCATATTAGGGTTTAAAACTAGGGCTAGGGTTTCAAATTAGGGTTTAAAACTAGGGCTAGGGTTTCATATAAGGGTTTCAAACTAGGGCTAGGGTTTCAAATTAGGGTTTCAAACTAGGGCTAGGGTTTCAAATTAGGGTTTAAAACTAAGGTTAGGGTTTCATATTAGGGTTTCAAACTAGGGTTAGGGTTTCATATTAGGGTTTCAAATTAGGGTTAGGGTTTCAAATTAGGGTTTCAAACAAGGGCTAGGGTTTCATATTAGGGTTTCAAACTAGGGTTAGGGTTTCATATTAGGGTTTCAAATTAGGGTTAGGGTAACAAATTAGGGTTTCAAACTAGGGTTAGGGTTTCATATTAGGGTTTCAAACTAGGGTTAGGGTTTCATATTAGGGTTTCAAACTAGGGTTAGGGTTTCAAATTAGGTTTTCAAACTAGGGTTAGGGTTTCAAATTAGGGTTTCAAACTAGGGTTAGGGTTTCATATTAGGGTTTCAAACTAGGGTTCGGGTTTCATATTAGGGTTTTAAACTAGGGTTAGGGTTTCAAATTAGGGTTTCAAACTAGGGTTAGGGTTTCATATTAGGGTTTAAAACTAGGGCTAGGGTTTCAAATTAGGGTTTCAAACTAGGGTTAGGGTTTCAAACTAGGGTTAGGGTTTCATATTAGGGTTTCAAACTAGGGTTAGGGTTTCAAATTAGGGTTTCAAACTAGGGCTAGTGTTTCAAATTAGGGTTTAAAACTAGGGCTAGGGTTTAAAATTAGGGTTTCAAACTAGGGTTAGTGTTTCAAATTAGGGTTTCAAACTAGGGCTAGGATTCAAAATTAGGGTTTCAAACTAGGGCTAGGCTTTCAAATTAGGGTTTAAAACTAGTTCTAGGGTTTCATATTAGGGTTCAAAATTAGGGTTAGGGTTTCAAATTAGGGTTTCAAACAAGGGCTAGGGTTTCATATTAGGGTTTCAAACAAGGGGTAGGGTTTCATATTAGGGTTTCAAACTAGGGTTAGGGTTTCATATTAGGGTTTCAAACTAGGGTTAGGGTTTCATATTAGGGTTTCAAACTAGGGTTAGGGTTTCATATTAGGGTTTAAAACTAGGGCTAGGGTTTCAAATTAGGGTTTAAAACTAGGGCTAGGGTTTCATATAAGGGTTTCAAACTAGAACTATGGTTTCATATAAGGTTTTAAAACTAGGGCTAGGGTTTCAAATTAGGGTTTCAAACAAGGGCTAGGGTTTCATATAAGGGTTTCAAACTAGGACTAGGGTTTCATATAAGGGTTTAAAACTAGGGCTAGGGTTTCAAATTAGGGTTTCAAACAAGGGCTAGGGTTTCATATAAGGGTTTCAAACTAGGGCTAGGGTTTCATATTAGGGTTTAAAACTAGGGCTAGGGTTCTAAACTAGAGTTTCAAACAAGGGCTAGGGTTTCATATTAGGGTTTCAAACTAGGGCTAGGGTTTCAAATTAGGGTTTCAAACTAGGGCTAGGGTTTCATATTAGGGTTTCAAACTAGGGTTAGGGTTTCATATTAGGGTTTCAAACTAGGGTTAGGGTTTCATATTAGGGTTTCAAACTAGGGTTAGGGTTTCAAATTAGGGTTTCAAACTAGGGTTAGGGTTTCATATTAGGGTTTCAAACTAGGGTTAGGGTTTCATATTAGGGTTTCAAACTAGGGTTAGGGTTTCATATTAGGGTTTCAAACTAGGGTTAGGGTTTCATATTAGGGTTTCAAACTAGGGTTTGGGTTTCATATTAGGGTTTCAAACTAGGGTTTGGGTTTCATATTAGGGTTTTTAAACTAGGGCTAGGGTTTCAAATTAAGGTTTCAAACTAGGGCTAGGGTTTCAAATTAGGGTTTAAAACTAATTTGAAACCCTAGCCCTAGTTTGAAACCCTAATATGAAACCCTAGATGACACTAAATTTCTACACATTAAAAAGTTACGTGTTTTTTTTGGTGTTTTTTTGTAAAAATTTCTGTAAAAATGATTTTTTTTCTTGGAAAACCTAAAAATATCCTGAAAATTTACTTTTTTCCACAAAATATTTTTTTTCTCATGAAAAAGTATGATTTTCTTCCTTGCAAGTTCAGAATTTAAAATATATATATATTTCATTTTTCTGTTTTTCTCCTTTTTCATGCAATGTCATTTTCTTGATAAAGATTTGACTTTTGATAAATGTACACGTTTTCCACTTACCAAGGGAAATTTCTGGTCATTAAAACAAAAAAAATTCCAGCAGTAGATTTTTTTCAAATCCACTGATATGACATTTATGAAAGATACAGAGAGAGAGCAGATCATGTTGTCATAAGAATCTTTATTTGCAACGTTCATGAACTAAAATAATATCGTCAGCGGCGGAAATCAATCCATGTACAAGGCACGGCTGGGCATGGAAAACACACAAATACACTTGCTGATGGATTAATAGCTAATAATCATAACGCGCTTATGACAGGAAAGATGGTAAATGTTTTGGCACTGTGTGTCCACGAGCACATGCAAAAAAAAAAAACACGTGTCATTGTGATATAGGCGGATGATATAATTTAAAATGTCGGCTATGGAAATAGTTTTTTTCTTTTTAAATACAAAAATAAACTGGACAATTTGTGACACTGAAAAGCATTCGCGTCGAACCAAAACAACAACAGTCCGTCTTTCCAGAACCAAAACCAACACAACTTTCTCGTACTCATCCTTTAAGGCCCGGCCTCGCTCGCTAGCTTGCTCCACTTCTCCATCTTGTACTTGCCAGTCCACTTTGGAAAAAAAAGAAAAGAAAAAGAGAAGCAGGAAGGTGTGGCCCATGGATGGAGGTGGCGCCCCCTACAGGTCGTCGCTCTCCACGAGGGAGCCGGGTGGCAGAGGGCTGCTGTCGGGGAAGAAGGCCGCCTTCACGTCCAGGCCGCGCTCCGTCAGGGCGGCGTAGCGGCTGCTGGACGGGCGCAGCGGCTTCGCCTTACGCGCGCTCGCCGGATGCTGCCACTGGCCTGAACACGCCCACGACGGCGCCCGCGATCAGGACGGATGAGATAATGCGCAGACAGCAAGGCACAGGACACAACAAGACAACTTAACTTGCAACTTAAAAACGTTAAAAAATCCCAATACAATACTATGTGCGACTTTTAGACGTGGGATAATATGACTTTTTCTCTTGAAATGTTATGAAATTACTTTGAAAAATTACAACTTTATTGAACAATGAAAACAAAAAATGTAAAAATTTGCTGAAAAAAATATATTATTTGAAAATGTTAGCTGCTTTCCATAGATCATTCATCCATGCATTAATTTTTTCATGATTTTTTCCCCAAAACCTTTTTGCAGAGTACCAAACTTCTGTTGAGGGGGGGAAAAAACATTCGTAACTTTCTATAATGATATTTTTCTGAAAAATTGCAACTTCTTTCATGCAAGATAATGACTTTTTTTTTTATTGAAAATCTTGTTTTCTAGTTATTAGCTTGTTTGTTTGCTTGTTTTTAGAGTTTTTTTAGTATTTTTCTGAAGAAACAAAAAAAAATTGTGTGAAATAATTTTTTCTTATGAAAATATTTTTAGAATTTTTAAAAATTAATTAAAATAATTCATCTTTTTTCACATGAAAATGTTGAACTTTGTCATAAAGTGTGACTTTTTTTCTTGAAAAATGTATTTTTTTTTTTTTTTTATGGAATACATTGACTTTTTCTTCCTAAATAAACAATCAACTTTTTTTTTGTAATATAAAATTTTCCTTGCAACAATATGATTTTTTTCTTTAAGATTTTTGAAAGAATACAATCTTTTTTCTTTTTTTCTAATATTAAAAATTGCTTGCATAAGGGTAAAAAAAAAGTGACGCGTCGATATATTTTTTAGTTTCTTACCGTACACGTCGAGGCGCGCGGTGCTGGAGACGATGCCCGCCTCGTTCTTGGCCGACACGGTGTACCAACCGGCGTCCTCTTTGCTGGCCGGCTGGATGATCATGCACAGGTAGCCGCAGTTGTCCTGGTGCATGCTGGGTGACCCCCAAAATGCAAAACAACACAGTGAGAAGGGCAAGACAAATAAAAAAATTAAAAAATAATTTTCTTTGTTTTTCTTTTCGAGGCGCACACCTGATTCTGTCGGTGTTGTGCGTGAGCGACTCATTCTCGCGCTTCCAGAAGATCTGCGGGTACGGGACGCCGCTGACGCGACATTCCATACGCACGGGGTGCCCCTCGGCCACGCTCGTGTTCTGCAGCTTCTCCGTGAACGACGGAGCTTTGTGCAACTCTTTGGCTGCACGGGGATACGCAGAAAAACAAAACTAAATCCTGTTAGTTCCTAACTATTTTGTCCTGTCTGACATTTATATGGGGTGTAATTTCACAGTTTACCACTAGATGACCCCACACTAGTTTGACCCTGTACATTTGACGTACAAAGAAGACTGAAACGAGCGTTAAATATTTTTGGGGCTTTTTTATGGCTTTAAATAATATTTTTCCTGAAAAATTACAATTTGTTTTCAGAGAATATTGCAACTTTCTTCCGTTAACAGTTCAAAAAATTTCTTCAAAAATGAGAATTTTTTTCACAAAATAATAACACATTTTTCTGTTAATATTAAGACTTTTCTTGAAACATTGTGACATTTTCTTGAAAAAAAAATCTACGGAAATTTATTTTTGCATTATTCTGATTCATCCCTTTTGAAAAATTTAAATGTTTAAAAATTTCTTTGACAGGCTATTATGGCATTTCTTGGAATTTTTCTTCTTCTTTTTCTTAAGTTTGTTTTCCCCAAAAAAAGAAGTCTTGTGTTTTGATTTTGGACTTTTTTTTTTAACTTTTTTTTTCTTGAACTTTTTTTTTCTTTGAACTTTTTTTTTCTTGAACTTTTTTTTTCTTGAACTTTTTTTCTTAAAAAAAACGTTTTCAGTGTAATACTAAAATTATTTTCTTGAAATGTTTTTCTTCCCTGAAAAACGAAAATGTTCCCTTCTTTGTACAGATTATTATCCTGCATTTTTACAAAATCTGAAAAAAACAAACACTTTTTTTGAAAAATTACAAATCTTTAAAAGCAACTTTTTTTTTACAGGTTTTACATGACTTTTTTTTTTGTCTTTTTTTAAAAACTTTTTTATGGAAATACTTTTTTTCCCCTTGAACTTCCTGTTGTAGTTTGAGTTTTGAGAACTAATTTCCCGTTCAATGTCTATCATTATCCTACCTTCCTAAAAGCCAAAGAAAAAGCAGAACACACTTATGAGTGTTTGATTTTTCGCGGGCATTTCCCGAAAATGTTGCGGTCGCGCGCAGGTTTCGACATTTGTGATTCTTTTTTTTTTACCCGCAACGATGAGCTCGAGGTTGAAGGAGTTCTGCCCGGCGCGGTTGCTGGCGATGCACGTGTAGATGCCGGCGTCGCGGGCGCCCACGGGTTCGATGACCAGCGAGTGAACACCGTTCTCACGCACCAACATCTTGTGGGCCGAGTCGGGTCGGATGGTCTGACCGTTGAGCTGCCAAATCAGGTCCGGGGTGGGAAGGCCGCTCACCTGCAATCAAGACAACACTTTTGACTTTTGGCTCTTAATCACGCTGCTGCTCTTCACGTATAGCTCAGTGCTGCCAAATATGTTGTGGCACAACATGGTACTGCAACATTAAATTAAAACAATTTCCAAAAAGGTTTGTGATCTCGTGGGAGTTTTGTGTGAGTGAGTGTGTGTGCGTGACTCTGGCTGACTTTGTGCCATCTGGAATTTTCTCTGGAAAGTTTTGGCTGCCTCGGCACGGCGTGGAAATAAATAAAAGTGTGCTATAAATAGCGTTGACATTCAGACGCTGGGCTGGAATCACAGCAGGAAGACGATTTGTTTTATTACCTTTTGACATTTTCCAAAAGAATTTCTGAAGGCGAGACTGCCAGACGACACGAGAGTGGAAAACAAGGAAGAAAAACAACAAATGAAAACAAACAAACAAACAAACAAAAGTCCCATTGGCATGAGAACCAGTTAAGACGCAAGCAAGAGTTTATATTTTCATCTTGGTGTTATTGGGACATTTATTTTTTATTTTTTACTTATATTTTTAAAATGACACTATTTTCGTACACTGTTTATTAATTGATGGAGTTTTATTATTTAACCAAAGGGTTATTTTGATAATATAATGATCTTTATTATTTAGTCTTATATTTTATTTTGGAAAGATTTTTCATTTGAATAGAATTTTTGGGATTAATATTAGGGATTTTTTTTCCAGCAGATTAGACTTCAATTAATTTATTTATTTGATTATTTTTATTTATTTATTAATATTATTTAATTATAGTAGGCTGGTAATACTGCTATTTGTTTGCATTTTTTTTTTCCAGGTAAAAACCAATTTCCCTATGGATGGCGTCGCAGAAGGTTTTTGTGGAAAGTCGGCTTGTATTTGTTTATTTTTATTGCTATATTGTTTTGTTTTTAGGGTGAGCGGTGGAGGTGATACCTTGCAATCCATGCGACACAGTCGTCCCTCCTGCACGATGAGGTCGCCGGGCGCCTGCAGGAAGTGCGGGCGGAAGTGCCGCTCCTGGATGTTGTCGTTCTCGTCGCCGCTGTCTCGGGACCGCGACCTCGGCCTGGCGGTCCACCAAAAGAACACATCTTCACTTTTCACACACAATCTTTTCACTTTATTCACGTAGTGTTTATTATTACGAGCTAATGTTGTACTGTGAATATTTAGCTGATTTGTACACTTGATCTGATATGCTGTGTTGTGATTATTGTCAACTTCCTTAACATTTTAACTGGATTTCATCATCATCATCATCATCATCATCATCATCATCATCATCATTCTGTCAACAACCACTTATTCAAGAGAGCAAAACACAAGTGCCCTCTCATTAGCACAACAGGTCCACAAAAGAAGTGTGACGCAAGTCGCTGCAGGCCCTGACACGTGTGCACGTGCGCACGTGCGCACGCGCGTGTGTGGTGTGTGCGTGTTGTTGTCTGACTTGTCTCGAACCTGCGCATGTGTCCCGGCGCCGAGCGCTGGCTGCGACCTCGCTGGTTGACCGCCTGCACCATCATCCTGCCCGTGCAGCTCACTCGGCCCTGTGTGTAATACAGGCAGCAGTCACCAGACGGCGCTAGCGAGCAAATAGCAAAAATCCGCGATAGAGGGAGAGCAGAGAAATAACGCCGTTTATCGTGGATGTGCTGCAGGGTTAGAATAGTTTGGGATTTTTCATTATAGCTATTTTTTTTTATAGCTAGGTTTTTTTGGGGGTTTGTTACTTTTCATTAGTTGAGCTTTTATTCGTTTTATTTTATTTATTTAAAAATAATAATTGGTAGGCTGCTACGCAAGCACTTCCAAATATGGACATGTAAACAGAGCAGTCACACATTCACACCTATGGACCATTTAGTTTTAGTTTGTCATATCTTTAGACAGCTAATATTGATATTTTTTTCTTTTAGGAATATGCATCAACAGTTTTCTTTTTATGAAAGAGCAACATTGACAGATTCGTCTTCCTTTTAAGAAAGTGCAACAATATTTGTTTTCCTTTTAGAAAAGCACCACGTCAACAGTTTGCAATTTTTCAGAAAATTGCTGCATGAATATTTTTTTCTCTTTAGGAAAATGTAACAATGTTTTTGTTGTTTTGATTTTCTTCTTTTCGGGATTGTCATGTTTGGTCTTCTTTTTACGATAGTGTAGTTAGTAGAGGTGGGAATCTTTGAATGTCTCACGATCCGATTTTTGGGTGTGCGATCCCATTCAGAATCGATTTTCGATTAAGAACGATTTTTGATTCAAAAGGATTTGATCGACAATGATTTTTGCTTCAATTTATAGATGTTCAAGAAATTGTAATGATCTACTCCAGTCGGACTCGCTAATGCTAATTAGCGCGCTACTCGCGGCACTTTTATCACTCAAAAGAACGGCTCCACGCTGCAAAAAACAACTTTTATTGAAATCACTTGATCGTGACTTTTTCCTTCTACTCTCTAATGTGGCTACAACTTAACAGTGTATCAGACCGCGTGGAACCACACTGCCCCCAAGTGGCCAAATCGGGTACAACATGAACAGCGCTCCCAAGGCACACATAAACAAAGGGAAGACAGTATAAAATAATTTAAATAAAATCGATTTTGGGACATTTAAAATCGATTCTGAATCGTACTAAATCAGAATCGTGATTCTTATGAGAAACGATTTTTGTGCAAACCCCTAGTAGTTAGGTGTTATGTTTAAGAAAATGGGGCACTTTTTTTCTTTTTAGGAAAGTGAGAGAGCTCATCCTTGGTCCGTCTTCTTTTTAGGAAAGTGCACATTCACGCCTCCAGAAAAATCACACCTGGATTCGAACGTTGAACCTCACGAGTGTGAGGCGCACACGCTAACCACTACACATCACGACACCCTGCCGGGAAACACGTGCGGAAAGTACTCCCGTGGTGAAATGACGAGGCGCGTTTTTATCCTCCCACCTCGGGGTTTCCCGCCATGATGGTGTAGTTGCCGTCGTCATCGAGGGAGGCGGCGGCCGTGTGCAGCGTGCACGTGCCGTCAGCGGCGCGGCCGATGCGGTAGTGCTCGCTGCGCTTGGAGATCTGCTTGCCGTCTTTGAACCAGTACACCTGCAACACGCGCCGCGTCACGTACATTTCAAGAAATACCAATATTGGACGTTCATCTCCGGTTGACGTTTCCTTTTTGCCTGTGCTGACCTTTGGTTTGGGCTCTCCGTGCACCTTGCAGCTGAAGGTGACGGGCATGCCTTCAAACACTTTGTAGTGTTTGAGCTTGTTGTGGAAGGACGGCGGCGTCCCGTGGCCGGCCGCGTGCTCCTCGTCGTGCTGCACGTCGTCGTCCGACTCCTCCACCGGCGAACGCTCCAGCCGGAACTCGATCTCGCTGATCAGGCGCTGCTCGAAGCTGGACACCTTGTACTCCTGACGCACGCGCACACACACACGCGGGAAAAAAAAAAGTTGAGTTAGCTCGATGACTCATTAGCGCCATGCTAGCGTAGCGACATGCTTGGACCTCAAAAAGCGCCCGTCGCGACTTCCCGTCAAGCAAAGCGCTGAGCGTTCTCGGTGCGAAAGAAGCAGGAAGAGCGGTTACTTTGTTAGAGGTTCGAATGGATCGATCAGGGACAATGAAAGCTTTCACGTGACAGGGTTGTGATGAATACACAAACCGGAGGCTGTTTGGCGCCTATGAATGAACAAGACCCGTTTGCCGGAGGTGACACATTTGCATCAACAGGCCACTTGACGGAGGCCTCCGCTCCATTTTAAAATGTGTATGCGCTACACACACGCACACACGTGTCCAGAGTTCATACACCTCATCAATGGTCAAATTGAAATACGCACATACGCACGCAAAATGCTGTGCAAAAGTATTGGGACACCTCCACAGGAAGTGTAAATGGGAGAAAACGCTGAGGAGGAAACCGTAAAGACACGGAACATACACTATATGCAACGTGCAAAAGTATTGGGACATCAACAGGAAGTTAAAATGGAAGAAAACAAGATGGCAGACACCCTAAACGTACACTTGCTGCACTATGCAAAAGTATTTGGACACCAATGGACATACAATATATTGACTGGAAACAAGTATTGGGACACCTACAGGAAGTAAAAATTCAAAAATATTGATGAAAATATGCAATTTGTACAGTTTGCTAATACGCAAAAAAACCAAAACTGGGACACCAACAAAAAGTGAATCATGTACTTTTCAAAAATATTGGGACACCTACAGGAAGTGAAAATGTGGCATCGGACTGTATACTATTGTAGAGGTAGTGGGACACCAAGAAGAATTAAATTGCGCACTACAAGTACTGTGCAAAAGTATTGGGACACATACTCACATGAAAATGGCACAAAAAATGGCATGGGGCACCAATAAAACAATTAAATGCACAATAGGTGTACTGAGCAAAAGTATTGAGACACCGACAGGAAATGAAAATGTTAGAAAGCGTGGAAACTGATGATTGTGCAAAAGTATTGGGACAAGATCAGGAAGGGAAAATGGAGTGAGAAAGTCCCCACGCGATCCCTGCGTCGTCGATTCAACTAACGTGTATGAGTACCTGCGTGACGGGCTCCTCCTCAGCGTCCTGCGCCTTTAAGACGGTGGCGGCGTTGTCGGCGCCCAGCAGCCTGCGAGCCATCTTTTCCTCGTAGGTTAGCCTCTGCAAGCATGGATGCATTTGAGGGGTCAGCGCGGGTTAGTGCGTAAGTAGCGCCGCGCAAACACACACACTGAGTTTAACACTGTTAGTAGCCGGATGTTAAGGAGGCCCTGCTGCTGTAGAGTGGGCGTGGCCACACGCACACACGCACACACACACACGCACACACACCTGTTGGCCATTGCTGACGCGCTCCTCTTTGAAACGCAACTTCCTCTCCAGGTCTTGGATGACGGCGTCCTTGGAGCCTTGGATGTCCGAATCGGAGGCCATGCGAGGGGTGCGAGGGGCCGGAGACTTCTTGGGGAAGGCTTTGCTGCAGACATAAACACATTTGCTTAAGCAATCTTATTAAAATTCAAAGAAAATTAAGTCTACTAGACTAAAAATAATATTAGTAAATCCACAAATATACTTGGCTACTAAGCGTGCATTTTTTAAATTTAATTTTAATTTTAGAGGGAGGCCAGAACTCTTTTGTGCTCGTTAATCGTTAAACGTTAATCTAGCCATTGTACAGGACTGGTACACACATTTGTTAATGGAAAAAAATATATAGAAATGTTTACATATTAAACTATAATTTATCTTGCTGCTGTATTTCCTTGTTTGAAAAGCATGCAAATAAAAATGTACTATCATAAAAATCCATTTAAATAAAGGCAAAAAAAAAGCATTAGTTGTAAATTATTATTATTATTATTATATGTATTTTTTATTATTTTATTATTTAAGTATCTTGCTCGTAAAAAAAAAAATCAAGTAAGCTTATAGTTTAAGCCATTTAAATACAGACAAAAATTACAACAACAAAAACAACAACAACATAATTTTAGCAGATATTATCTGTATTATTCTTTATTATTGCTATTTTTATTCAATTTAAAATATTGCTAATAAAATCGTTTTTTAAACACAATTAGCAAGTAGGCTTATATCTTAAGCCATTTAAATACAGGCAAAAATTATTTTAAAAAAACAATGTAATTTTCGGTATTATCTATATTATTCTTTAATATTATTATTATTATTTAGAATCATGCAAGTAAACTTACTCTCAACTGAAAATTAACAAGTAGGCTTGCTGTTTAAGTAAATTAAAAATAGACAGTACTTTATTTTTTAAAGTTGCAATATTATAATTCATGAGTGTTTCCTCGCAGCCTCATTATTTTGTGGATTTTTTTGGGTGCAATTTTCAATGATTTTTCTTTATACTATTGTACAATGTATTATTATAATTTTTTTTATCTATATAGGCTATTGAACAGTGAGAAAATATTAATGCCTGTATAAAGTGTTTGGTGAGCCTTTTAATAAATGTAAAAAAAAAAATAATCTGACTACTTGGCAGATTTCATCTATTGCAGGTACTTTTTGGAACGCAACCCCAGCAATAAACGAGGCCAAAAAAAAAATCATGCTTTTTTGTAGGATGAGTAAATTAGACTACTTTATCTGAGTCCGCACAATTAGGCCCGATCTATCCGCCCACTAACTGGCTTTTATCAGCTCCAACATTCCAAAGCGGGTCGTCTTATCTCTGGCAGGCCAAAGCAGGAATGCCAGGATGAAGGGAAGGAAGGGAACTGATGAATATTTACTGCCATAAATTGTTGGAAGTGCATAAATAAAATAGTTCACAGCAAAGGAATGTAGGCCATTTTAGAGCAATCTACCAAATGAAAGAGGAGAAATAATGATTCTGCCTTTTTCCATTCTTTTATAATGAGTAGTAGAAAAAAGTCGCTTGCTCAAAATGCTGCCATCTACTGGCGGTTGTGCATCCACGGAGTCGATCCCACCCCCAGTTGTGACCACATCAACGAAACGCATTTGGGAACTCACACAGTGCCGTTTCCTTTGGGGAGGCCCAGCGCGTTGACTGTGGGGCTACCCGGCATGGTGGGCGTGGCCGGCAACACCGAGGACAGGAAGCTGGAAGCCGGAGACGGCGGGACGGAGGAGAATGGCGAGGATGCGTCCGAGAGGGCGGGGGACACGCACGCGGGCGGGGGAGGAGGGAGCGGCGGGGGAGGCGGAGGAGGAGGGAAGTCCTGGGCGCCGCCCGAAGGCGAAGGTAGGTTAGCGGCGAAGAAGGGCGGCGGCGGGGGCGGGAACGAGGGAGAGCCGGGGGAGTCCACGGCCTTGGAGAACGGCGGCGCGGCCATCTTGCCGAAGGCTTTATGCGAGGTGGGTGGGGACAAAGGGGACGACAGGCTGGAGCCCGAGGACCCCGAGGAGTGGGGGGCGTACCCGCCGCCGACCCCGCCGGGGTTCTGGGCGGCGATAAACTGCTTGGGCCGTGCGTAGTTGAAGGTGCTGGCCTGCATGGTGGTGCTGCTCTCCAGCTCCTGGAAGGAGGGGGGAGGAGGGAGGGGCGGAGACGGCGAGTCGGACGGGGGCACTTCCTGCGGGGGAGGCGGGACTTCCTGGCTGTGCTGCTGCCAAATGGCGGCTTCCTGCTGCTCCAATAGAATCTGCTCCTGAAGCTGCTTCAGCTGCGACGCGTTCCTGCATGTAAACAAACGGAAAACATACCTTCATCAGAATTGGCAGAATTCAAATAGCTTTATTGACACATCTGTCCAGAACAGAACAGGAGTCTGCCAGGTTGACTCTTACGGCATCAGGTTTTCACAATTTAAAAGAAAAACAATAAGGGGGAGGGGAAAAACAACCCTAAAATATTATAATATAACACTCATTAAATTCTTGACGATAATGTGTTCTATGCAGCCCGACCAGTCTAAAAATGGAATTTGGCCAAATATTGCATTAGTGGAATGTGAGTGAAGCAGCAAAATCCAGCAGATTTTATCATTATCAAAGGGCGGCCATTTTGCCACTTGCTGTGGAGTGAAAACAACCATTAACAGCTCAGCTTCAGAAAACAGGGAAGCTGTGATTGGTCGTTGCCTGAGCCCTGAGCAACTGTGATGTCATCTTCAGTCGACAGCAAGTGGCAAAATGGCCGCCCTCCGGATTTTGCTGCATAACTCATATTCCACAAATGTAATATTAATCAGAATGTCATGTTTCGACTAGTGAGGTGACATATAACATATTATTGTCAAGAAATGTTTAAAGTCGACTTTAATTAAAGCATACAGTGAAAACAACAATACAGAAGCACGGCACTGTATTAGCATTTGTGCTATCATTCTTCATTCAAAAGACTTTTGCCGTTGCGTATAAGACAAGCAAACAGACTCACAAAGTTACATCGCCAACTACTGGCCTGGCATGCGCAGTGCAGCGTACAGAGGTGGCAAATGCAGGTCCAGGAAGTAAAAACCCTGCCACAGTTTGGCTTGAGCCCCTAGTGCTAGGTAGCTAGCTAGCTCCCTAGCAGGTAAACGAGCACCACGGGAGCTAGCTAGGGAGCTAGCTAACTAGCACCAGCCAAACTGTGGCAGGGTTTTTACTTTCTGGACCTGGATTTGGCACCTCTGGCAGCGTATTTGATCATTTCGACAGTTTAATTGCAAACAAATCCCACAGGTCCTCGTCATCATGACGCAGCCAGTCAACTACGCTCAAGAGGTTGCAAAGCTTCACCATCGGGGCCCAAAACACACTTAAACAATTAGAGACCAAACATCAGCAGTGACACACGAGTGGCAAACAACAGGAAGCGCTGGGGCGACGCTCATCCCCTCCGTGCATTGTCAACACGTTTTTAGCCGCTCTTTTGTGGACAGCGGCAGGCTGATAAGATAGCAGCGCTGCGCCGGCCTTTCCTTCGCCGTCCCACACGCAGACGAGGACATTCGAACCGTACTACTTCATCTGCTCCAGCCTCCCCCCAAAACAAACGCAAATTACTGTATTTTTATAAATAAGAAAAATAGTAATAACATATTTAAATGGAATGTAAAGAAATTAAACCATTTTTGTCACTTTTTTTTTTTTTTGCTTCATTTCTGCAGTGACATTATTTGCTCTTTGTAGGACATAAAGAATAAACGCCCGTGGGAATTGTTGAATTGTCTGTCTACATGTGTTGCTCTACTGCAGGGGTGGCCAAGTTGGGTCCTCGAGAGCCACTATCCAACCTGGCTGGATAGGGGCTCTCGAAGGACCTAACTTGGCCACCCCTGCTCTCCTGTGTTCAAATATGCATTGCTTAAAGGGCAGTGTTGGGAACGTTACTTTGAAAAAGTAATTATAGTTACTCATTACTATTTTAAAAAGGTAACTGAGATAGTAATTGAATTACTTTATAATAAAAGTAACTTGTTACCACGAAAAATAACTATTTTCACTACTTACATTTTTTTTTATCAAATAATTTTGACTTTTAAAAAATATATATATTATTATTACGATTACAATAACAGTGTTTCAAATATGGGTAATAATTAGTTAGATTAGTCCGTTTATGAATTCCCAACACTGTTAAAGGATCATAACACCAATGCTATTTGTTAGCCTGTATATGGCATTTCCCATTATATGTTAGCATTAAGATAGCGGACTTTCTCGAGCGAAAGGTATGTTCTCTTTTGACGATGGGCTCATATTTCCAAAGACTTGCAAATTGGATTTGAATTGTGTTTTGTTTTTTTGTATTTCTATCAATTATTCTTACTTTTTGTTCATGGTGGCGATTATCATGAAAAAAAAAACTGGTCAAGAAACATCTCAAAACATACTAAATGTGCGTGAATATGCCAGTGTATATTATTTTTTGACTGTGAATTATTTCTAGTCGTCGTCGTCGATTATTTCGTTTATGTGTTTAGCATGAATAACCAGCGAGCCGAGCAACTGCTTCAGTTGTAAGTGAACACAAGAGGATTTATGACAATAAACATGAATGTAGGTCAGTTTAAAGTTGGAACTTTCAAACTAAGATAAGTGTCTGTTGAGTACAAGGCACATCCCAGAGGTAAAGATAATCAGGAGTCCCCCAGGGTTGCGTTCACGTGCCCCTCTAAATCTTTTCCAGATGTCCGACAATCACAACCGCAAAATCCTGCAACCCTGAAAATTATTTTTCTAACAATCCTGCATCCCAATCTTTTTTTTTTTTTTTAAACCACACGCTCGCGTCCATCCAGCATGTATATACATTAGCTCCTTGCATTCCCCAAAGAGCGAAAGAGTGCTTTTACTGGAATCGTTTGGCAGCTGGCGGGCGTTCTGCAGCAACTCCATTTCCTTTTTTGGCTGTGCGCGAGCGTCGTCAACACTCGAGCACCAGCGGAGAGGAAACTTTTTCATCGCGGCCTCGTCTCGCCCGACGCTCCACATTCAACACAGAAAACACATTCAGCAACTACGTCCATCCATTCGTCAATCTGTCCATCCATCCAAGCATGCCACATCCGTCCGTCATATAAGACGAGGAAAAGCTATTGATCCAAAGCGTGTCACATCATTTGCCCGAAGGCAAGGAAAAGCTCACGATCCAAAGCATACCACATCAAAAAACATGAAAGGAAGAAAATAAATGGGTTTATTGTAAGCTTTTCAATAGTTTAGAAAACCCATAAAAGCCATTACAAAAACAAAACAAAGCCGCCGTGTGTGATTATAAGGTCCGCGCTGCTCACACGTCCCGAGGCCTCAACTCAAGGCAAGTGTTCCTCCGTCGCCACTGGCGACGCAGCTGTGTTTGCGCTCTGGGGCCGGGCAAGTCGCTTTGAAGGCGCTGCCCTCTGCCTGCTCCTCATTCCAGCTGTGACACCGCATTTCGGTCTCGCTCGGCTTTCAGTATAAATAGCTGCCGCCGCATCGGCGCAGCTGGCCGCCTCTTTTTACAAGCCAGCTGATGACAGGAAATGTTGGGGAGGGGGGGGGGGGGGGGCAGGTAGTTGATAAGTGTGCACGACCGCTAATGAGGCCGTGCTGGATGTTTGCAAACAAAGCCGGTCACGCCAGAGGCACGAGACAAGTGGTGCATTCGGGGGTTATAGGAAATGTGAGTGTTCACTAGCAACAGACTCTCGAATGTGAGTCAGGCGTCGCTAAAATGCTGCCGCAGCTGATTCGGGCCTCGGGCAGGAAACGCGTCATCATTTCCCAACAGCATTTTGACACCAATCGCATCCGTCACTCCCAAAGACTTTTGCGTACGTACGTCCAGTCATGACGCCTCATGATTAACGCAGAGAGCCTTGCGACTTTTGGCAGCCAATCAACAAACAAAGTAAAAGTTGCGGTTCAATATTATGGAAAATAAAGTGTATTAAGTAACTGTACAAGTAAGCAATGTATTAAAAAAAAAAAAAACAGCAACATAATTTTAATAAAAATAAAATTGAAAAACATCAAATCAAAAAGAACATGAAACACGAAATACAAAAATAATTTAAAATATAAATACATAAAAAAAAAATGCAATTTTATTTTGTAAAAATAATAGGAAAATTAAATAAAAAAGGAGGTAAAGATGCAAAAAATGTACTTATAAAAAGAAAAAAACTATAAAATAAGTAGGAAATATCGGCAATACAAATAAAACAATATATATTAATAAGTAAACGTAAAAAATCTATAAAATATTTAAAAATAAATTTAAATGTAAATACAAATAAAACAAATAATAATATACTATACAGCAAAAACATAAATACAATGGAAACCCAAATTAAAACATCCATCCAACAATTCATCCATCTAAAATACAATGAAAACAATAAATAAATACAAAATAAAAAAAATAAAAAAAGAATACAAATTAAATATTCGAATTAAAAACACAGAATACTTAAGTAAAAAAGTAAACAAAACAAAAACAAAAAAGTAAAATAATAAAAACAAAATGTTTTTTTAAACAAAAATATATATGTATAAAAAAAATAAAACAATTAGTTATGCCGTAAGTGATACAATACAAATACAAACAACTATTTTTAAAAAGGGGGGGACTATAATAAAATAGTTGTGATCAATTCAAAGCCCTGACAATCAAATGACCTGAATGAATGAGAACGCAGTAACCAAAAGCATATCATAAAATAAATATTCATACTAATAATAAAGGGTGCATGGTTTCATAACCCCCCACCAATCCACCCCCGAGCCAGCACTGCTTAAGCTCCCAAATATGGTTCCATGTCTCATTCAATGACAAATTTGACCCTGAAAATAACGGCTGCAACTTTTATTGTTTTTTTTTATTAAAAGGAACGCTTATGTAATGAAGTCATAACTCATCTGAAAGTGGGACTTTCAAGCCTCACCGACAGCTTTGGCAAGAACTCTGCTGATAGGAATGTTCCGGGACAATCTTGGCTGACCGTTGCCCTCCTAAACATGGGACGCTCAAGATGACACACATTTGATCAAACACAAAAGTTTGATTTCTCACTTGCCTGCCTTGTCAGCTGACTTGGAAAAGACTTTCTCTACCGAGGCCCATTTCCAAAAAAACACCCCCCCCCCCCCCCCACCACCATTCCCTTCAAAACCGCCCCTTGGCTCTCTGCGGCCTCTAATTGCACACACACACACGCGCGCGCACACACACATTAAATAGAACCAGACTGTTTTCCTTTCAAAGGCAGCACAGAAAGCCTTTTTCTTCCTTTTACGTCTCACATTTCACGTCCACCGCCATCCTTCTGCACCTTCATCCATCCTCCACCTCTCTCCCTCAATCACACAAGGAATGCCCGACACATTCTTGTCCGGATTGCAACGGGACAGCATCTCCATCAAATGGGATTAGCAGCAGCAGCAGCAGCAGGAGAAGGAGGAGGAGGAGGAGGAAGCACTTAACAGAGTTTGTTATGAGAAGGAAAGCAAACAAAGCGGGGACGCTAACTTTTATCTAATCCAAAACACGCAAACACAGGAAACGATTTCAACTTCATCAAAGTCCAAATAAAGGCACGTCAGCAGGAAGCACAACTCGACCCGCAACTTTCAGTCCAAAGCAAACGATCGGGATGGCTTTACCTTGGGAGCGTTTGGCGTCCTTTCCGTGCAGGAGCGTGCAGACGTCTGCGGCCCTGTCAGGTAGGAGCGACCTATATAGAGAGCGCTCGGCGGCCCAGACGCTGACAGACGCGCTCTGGCTCCCTCCCTCCCTCCCTCTCTTTCTCTTTCTCGCTCTCTCACCCTCCCGCCCTCCGCATGAGTCAGGCTGTCTGCCAGGCAGGCCCTCTTCATCCCTCGGCCTTCACAATAAAAGAACATTTAAGAGTAAAACATATTCCCTGACACGTCTCTTGACTATCTTTTTTTCCTGCATAAAAGAGCGCAAATGGTTCAACATCTATCGATCTATGGAAAGCAAACGATCATAATCCAAAGCATCCCACATCGCATTCTACTCCTCTAATCACAACAAAGCACGTTCAGAGTAAATAATCTTTCCTGCGAAGCCTCCAATCACTTCACCGTCTTTGTCCTTAAAACGGAGCTCAAATGCGCTCGAGTTTGACGCGTGACAGCGTCATAATGGAAGACGGATTGAAGGCGTCGGTCTCAAAAGTCTCATGTGACACGGGGCACGAATGCAAAGACGCACGAGTCCTCCTTACGGTCCATTGAGGGTGATTTGTGTATGAAACATCATGGTTTTGTGTGACCCGCGCTGCAGTTTGAGCCAAGTGTCACTTTCATTGACGAGAAGCACGAAAAGTGGATGGAAATTTCTAAAGTATAACTAAAGAATCTATTGCTGTCTTTAAGAGGAGACACTCGTGATCCAAAGCACACCACATCATACGTGCAACATTTATACAAACAAAAACATCTAATCCAGAGTGAAAGTCTGCGAGCTTCGGTGTGCATTCAACAAGAAATACACGATGTACGTAAAACATAGTGTGGGACAAATACTACACGATGTCCACCGTGCTTCATGTGTTCAGAATTCAGTTTCTCAATTTTTTTTTTTTTTAAACAATACCTTTAGGAGTGACTCATTTCTATTTTTGGCTCCCAATAACAGCCCCCCCCCCGCTTTCAGTGTTTTCCAGCCTGTTGATGAATCAGTGTTGAAGGACCCCGATAGGAGTGGGGGTCTGTGTGTGTCTGTGTGTATGTTAAGGGGGGCGGTGTCAATATGTCAAGTAACATGGGGGGGGGGGGGTCTCTGAGTCATTGCTATTGTTGACTCACTACAGTAGGCAAGAAGCCAGTCAAAGCGTAAAACAACACACGTTCATCAGACCAGCAGCTGCGACCAGGCGTGACACAAGAATACAGTTTGAGATGTGAATCGGGAGCAGCGATATAAGGACTAAAACAGGATTCAGGGTCCAACTTGTTCTAATCAAGACAAGAAACACGATTCCGATTTGAGAGGAGGGTTATCAAGGAGATTTGTAACAGGAGGAGGGGCAGGAACTAGGTTGAGATTTGTGGTCAGGATTAGAGTCAGATTTAAGATTTGGATCAGATTCAGACCACGGAGCGCACAAGTGATCAGGAATCAGATCAAGGAGCAAAACAGATTTGAATTGGTGCGAGGATCAGAATTAAGATTGCAAATCAGAATGAGCGTCGGAATAAGAATGCTGTTTCACAAAATGAGAATCCGGATTAGTATTGGGCTCGAAATGAGTTGCATTAATGAGAATTGAGGATCAAAATTGAGATCAGGATCAGAATCAGGATTAAGACTGACATCCAAATTGAAACCTGGAGGGGTTACAGATAGGGATTGGGATCAGGAACAGGATCAAGACTGAGATCAGAATTGGGACAAGTATCGTGATTTACATTCAGACTATGATCAGAATGGGTATCCAGACTAAAATCAGAACTAGGACAAGAATCCAGATGAAGACCAACATCAATTTCAGAAATAGGATTTAGACTAGATTGACTTCAGAATTGGAACCAGGATCAAATCCAGATTGTGGTCAAGATGAGGACAAAGATTCAGATCAGATTCACATCCATTGTCAGGATTAAGATTGAGCTCATGATCAGAACCAGGATTAAAATATCATGGCGCCCGCAACTATCCTTGCACCTTTTGTTTACAAATATTATGAATTGGTCTATAATCCTAATTTGGATCAAATGAGATTCCTTTTATCTGTGTGTTACCGGAATGTTCTTTCCGGGGAACCGCGGCGTCCGCTGTCTGTGAGCAGACCGTTTAGTTTCCATGCTGTCAACTCGCAAACATACGAGTCCACCGAGGTCTTCCGTGACCTGCTTCCATCGTACTTTTCACCAGCCCCCCCTTCTTTCCCCCCATTGCCCCCCCCCCCCTTCTCCGCACAGCGAGGAAGGTCAGCTCCGACAGCTCTCTTCCTTTTTTGGAAACTTTCTCCATTCCACGCAGGTCATTCTAGCCTGACCGACCAATTGCGTGCCGAGTTGGCCTGGCGTCTCAGCCAATCCCGGGCCTCGCATGTCCATTTAAGGACTGCCCATCTCTCGACACAGGAGGCCGATGGGACATGATATGATTTTTCTTGCCTCTCGTTCAGCTTTTCCGCTCCCCTCTCGGGCCTCTTTCTGTTGTCTTCCTCCGAGGAAAAGCGAGCCGCTCTCACTTTCGCTTGCTGGCGAAGCCACAAATCCGAAGCACACATGCTGCTGATTTTGCATACAAAACCACAAGCAACACCTCAGCGAGGGAGCTATTGTTAAGACTTCATTAGGGAGTTGATTACTTCCACTTCCACAAACACGCCGTGAGTCACGACGCAGTTATTCCACCGATGCCTGGCAGCCTCCATCAGCAGCACGACACAAAACAGAGAATCGAATGCTATTGTTTGCAACAAATTTCGGTCCTTGCATAAAGAGGAGATAGGTAATCCGGATAGAATCGGAATTAAGATCAAAAATTGGGATCAGAACACAGGATCAAGATAGAGATCCGGATCAGGATCAGGAATAAGATTGAGATAAGGACAAAGACACGAATCGAGAATAAAATTAAGATCAGGATCACAGCAACTATCAGCATCAATACTAAAACCAAAAATCAGGACCAGAATCAGGATTAAGATTGTGAGAAGAATAAGGATCAGGATTAAACCAGATCTGATAATATGTTGATAAAATTGAATTTTAGGCCCTCATCCATGGATCGGTATATTCTATCCCGGTATTTCAAAACTTTGCTGGATGGGATCAGAATAATCCTAATCCTTTTGGATTGAGATTTCCAAATCAGGGATAATGGAAGTGACACTTAACTATTGATGAGTACATGTGTCACTATAATATAGAATCACACTCTAATACTATGGGTTTAATTCAATGCTGTTTTTCAGGATCAAACTGATCCAGATTTGGGATTTCATTTTTGAAGTACCCAACACAGGCTCAAATCCGGATTCAAAGTAGGATTGGATTTCCAAATCTGGATTAGAATCTTCAAGATTACTTGTGGTTTGAATTTTGGATCAGATCTGGGTTTAATCCGGTTTTTATTTGAAATCTGGGCCCTTTGCTATTAGCAAAAAATCTGCGAGTAATTGATGCCCACCAAAAATGGTTATAATTGCCTATAGATTTCACAGGATGGGCACGTTTTTGAATGAGTAACGGAGGATAAATGACCCCAAAAAGTCTGCAAACTCAAATGTTGAGCGACAACTTTGCGGGGGTTCACTGTAAATACACATGAAGGCGGCATCTGGCAGACTATCCTGGCACACAGAAACATTGTCATGGCAGCGGAATGCTTTTGTTTCCGGGATTCCCCCTCTTTCCGTTTTAACCCTTTCACAACGCTATCAGATCTCCCATCGGCGCCTCCCTGGCGGCGGGTATGATTCCCTTCCCAGCTCACCGCCCTCCCCCCAGGGTGCAGACAAGCAGCGGGGGGGGCAGGTACTCACAGCTTCGGTTTGGGCTTGGTGGGAAGTGGCGGGGCCTCCCTCCCGGGGGATGGAGTCAGCCTTCCAGGGGTGGGGGGTGAGTCTGATGCGACCCGGATTGGAGTGTGGTCAGATCGCGGCGGAGGAGGAGGAGGAGGAGGAGGCGGAGGCGGGGGTGCGGGTTCTGCAGGTGGAGACGGTGGAGACGGTGGAGAGGCGGGCTGGCCATTGGGCACGCAGCTCATCTCCTCGTGCCTTTCCTCGCCTACCGGAGGCCACAGCTCCACTTGCTGAGGCGGCATCTTGGGTGGCAATTCCAGCAGGCTGATCTCGGTGGGCGGGGGCGGGGGCGGGGGCGGCGGCGGCGGGGGGAAGGACGCCCCATCCTCCAGTGCCGAGCTATCTCCAGACACGCCGTTACTGGAGGAGGAGTCCTCGGCTCCTGAGGGGAAATAAACAGCAGGGAGAACGGGAATATTTCCTTTATTCCCCCTCTCATTCTGGCTTTCATCTAACGCAGTGTCTGTGTATCATCTCATCTGAAGCGGCCCCCACTCCAAGATCAGGCACTTCCTGTTTAGTCAAACCTCCCTCTGACTGTGTGACGCACTCACTTTTGCACAAAATGACCCCAACATCGGGTACACGTAATGATCCAAAGGGGTGGAAAATTTCCCTTACAGTCCCTCAGAATTCTGATCTCAGTCTTGATCCAGGTCATGATCCTAACCTCAATCCGGATTCTGATCCAGATTAGGATGTAAACTTTAATCCTCATTGTGATCCTAATTCTGATCTCAATCTTGCTCCTCAATCTTTGGTCTTGGTTCCAATGTTCCAATGTCCTGGTTCTAAGGTTTTAAACAGATTTTGCATTCTAATTCTGATTTCAATGTAAACCCTTTCCTAATCCTGCTCTCAATCTGATCCATATTCTGATGTCAATCTTAACCCTGATTCTGATCTTAATTCAATTTTCAGTCTGGATCCCAGTCCTGATTCTGATCAAATGGGATTTGTTTGATGGAGGTTATGGTTCCACTCCAGTCCTGTAAGCCGTACTAATGGAGGTCAAAGACCGCACCAGGCCTCAATGCAAGCGGTCCGTAACGGTGACAAATGGAAAATACAGGTACCTCTATCGTCACCTTCACCCGCCTCTGCTATGCCTTTAGCTATGCAAAAGGGCCAAAATATTAGGGAAAACCCAGCATACGATGCAGTACACTACAAACTACAATCAGAATAATAAAAAGATTGTTCAGTTACTACTTCTACAACTTTAAATGAAAAGGGAACATTTTCATCTTTGTAAAGACCCAATGTTTTTGAACAGTTGTCATAAAACAGGTGTATTTAATGAAGGGTCCCACGTCACCCTCCCACACAAGCCCGCATTGAACTACCACAACGACAGACTCGAAAACGATGGACGTACCTGCTGTTACAGTGAGTTGGGCGGAGCTGTTCACTGAACCGTACGCGTTGGAGGCGGTGCAGCAGAACAGGCCTCCGTCTTCCGGAAAGGCCTCGGCGATAACCAGGGTGCAAATCTCATCTGAGGAAAACAAAACATTAGAATAATATCAAGAATGTTAAACAGCTGGAAGAAATGTACTGTGGATCCAAGTAGATGTTGCGGGGTCCCACAGGGATCATTATTAGGGCATCTAATGTTCTCGATATACATTTATACCTAAGTTTTTCTCTTTTCTGTGCTTACTGAGCTGAACCCTGAGATCCTTTTAGGTTGGCTACGTTTCATCCCCTTTTTCTAAACTACAAATCTTTCACTGCACCACTTGACTGTGTGGAGTGTAATTGTCGCCCTCAGGGCTAAAGCAGTAAAATGGAAACGAGACACCGACTGCAACGCTGACACGCTATTTCTTTGCGAATGAGACATGACAGACACATGAGACGTGTGGTATTGGAGGTCGGCAGCTTCTGTCGTTTGCACATGGCTGAGTCAAAACAAGTGTCCGTGCAGGTGAGTCACAGTCTGAAGCGCAAACACCTGAACACCGAAGAGTGTGCCTTGTGGTGATTCAGAGTATTTACATCGTCTGGCTACACCTTGGGACATTAAGCCAGACAGACGATCATTGGACGTACCTGACTCCGCTGCAGATCGAGGCTCTGATGCACATTTCATACCAAGAAAAAAAGAAAATATTTTTTATTGGTCAAGTATGTTAAAACACACAAGGAATCATATGTGGAAAAAAAAGCTGTTTTAACTGACTTGTGATCAATGAAAAACAAAAGACATGCTGAATGATTAGTGTAGAATTAGCATTAGCATTGTTAGCGTTCAAAGGTAAAAGTTACATACTTTTCTGGAGAATCCGAAAATCCGGGGAGTCCATGATCTCCTCGCCTTGGCGGTACCACTTGACCTGCAGAGGCGGGCCCCCACGGACCCTGCACTCCAAAACCACCACCTGACCTTCGGACGCCTGCGCGTCCTGCAGCAGCTGGATGAAAACAAACACAAGTCATCACATTGTAGATTCATTATGATAGGTTCAGAACACCAAATAATTACAAACTAAAAATTCAACGGCAAAATGACAAACATCAGAAAAAAAATCTCATAAAAATGAAAAAAAATTATAATTTTTTTTAAACAGACAAAAACAATAACCCACAAATCTAATGACGATGATGATGGCAAGAAATTAAATGTAATCTGAACATTAAAAAAAAGTCTAAAAAGACTAAAGAGAAACTTTTAAAAAGGTGGGTGGGAAAAAAAGAAAAAAGACAAAAATAATTTTTAAAAAACTGACAAAATCAAAGAAAAATCTGGAAAAAAAGACAATTTAGGATCGCGAACAAAATAATCAAAGACCCAAAATATAAAACCTGCCAAAAAATGGACAAAAACTGATAAAAATTTTACAAACAAACAAATACATTACCAAAAAAAGTAACAAAGATTCTTACAAAATCTGTCCAAAAAAATAATAATTCCAATTAAACGTAGGAATAGGAATAGGAATTTGAGTTACATTGTTAGCGTTATAAGAACAGCACTCTTAGTAGTCTTTTTTGGCTGCCAATTTACGACGACAAGGTAAATAAAAAAGTGATGTATTTCGACTTACTTTTGTGAACGTAGGCGGACCTGAGCCATCGCCGCCGTACAGTGACGACACCGGACTCTGCGTCTAAAGGGACCAAACGCAAACACACAAAATATCTGACAGCGTGGGCCCTGAATCGCCATTTTGTAACCCGGCGCTGATGGATGACACTCACCCGCTGCGCAGGCTGCGACAGTGACTGGACCAGCGTGGAGCGATGAGGGAGCACCTCCGGGGTTTTGGGGGACGACGAGCGTATCGTCAGGGACATGGAAGTCGTTTTCTTCTGCAGTCTAAAAAAGAAAAGGGATGACCTTTTTTTTTTCTTTTTTTTTTGAATAAAACATGAAGAGTAAAACATATCTAAAATGCGGTTATGTTTTGATGCAGATGGAATGCAAATTTGACCCAAACAGTTTTAAGAGCCGGGGTTCATAGCAGCGTGATGATCTGACGTACACAGGCATGCTTGCCGATCTGGACTTGGACGGCGAGCCTTCTCCGTCTGAGTCTGATGATGACGCTCCTAAAATGAGACGAGAACAACGTTCGATTTGTGTTTTTATTATCATTATTTCCTCCATCATTAAACAGTTTTCAAAAGTTCAATGCACCACTGCACTCTAACATTCCATCAATTTCATTTTTTTCCCATGCAAATGAAGGCAGCAAGTGACCTTCGATGTAAACCTCCGCCGAGGTGTTGTCGGCCCCGAGGCTGTTGGATGCCACGCAGGTGTAGCGTCCCGTGTCGTCCTCAAAGGCCTCGGCGATCACCAGCGTGTGAAGCTCGCCATCTCGCCAGATGTGGATGTCGGGGGAGTTATGCAGCTCGCGACCCTCGCAGAACCACCTGGGCCATAAACGTAACGTCATCAAAACATTCAGCATTTAGTAATAAACTTGATTGTGTGAATGCTGGAAACGTTCACACAACCCATTTCAATGTATCGTATTTCAATCCCATTGACACTTTTAACATCATAGATTTATATCATTCCCAAAGGGATACTTGACTCATTGAGCCATTTTCAGCAGTAAAAGTTCATATTTTGTCCAGAATAAAATTTTCATGTATAGTTAATACCTTTAAAAAAAAAAATCCCACTTGCCGTCGACTGAAGATGACATCACCTGTGCTGAGGAAGCAGGTAACGACCAATCACGGCTCACCTGTTTTCGGGGTTTGGTTAGCAAACTGAGCCATGATTGGTCATTACCAATGTCATCTTCAGTCGACGGCAAGTGGCAAAATTAGTTTTTAAACGTATTATTTGTTCATGAAAAATATTCAAGTTATCACATTAACTCATTTGCTCCCCAAAACTTATAAAAACATTATATTTTGGAATATTGTCCCCAAAAACGATTTATACGTTTTTTAATGGTTTTTTTATGCTAGAGCAACAGACGGCTTTGATGCAGACTCTGAGCTGAAGAGAACGCTTGAAGCAATGGTAGTTATTACAAAAACGGCCAGCAGGGGGCAGCAGAGTATAAGAGATCAACCAGGGCCATGTTGCAAAAAGCTCTTTTTGTTTTAAATAAATTTGTGAATAATGATGAAACTTAGCTATATTCTAATGCTAATTGCTACAAAGTAAACAGATAAAAATTTACTTTTTTTCCTGATGAAAGAAGAGACTCTAATCTTTGTTTTGGTAGGTTCCATGTTTTTATAGCAATAGAACACAATATTCTGTGGGCCTTGCAAAATCGGTCAAAATCCAGTAAAACAGCCAGGAGCGAAGGGGGTTGCTTCAGTGAAAATGGCTGCGAGGGAATGAGTTAATTATAGAGAAAATATGATCTTCTTATTGTTGAAAATGGCAGTGAGTCAAGTATCCCTTTATACACGTACGAAAATGTCCATATTTTTCACCAATACCATTCAATTTCATTCACTGTCATGCCACATGATTTCATCATTTATATCACAAGTATGTGGGCAAGGCGAGCCACAGTCGCCGAACACAAAATGAAAACGTTCAAAATGAGTTTTCTGCACGCCACAACTCACACCCACGGCCGACCTGACTCCAGTCCAATCACGTCACTCGCTGGGCCACGCCCAATAAAGTCACACATCTAAACACACCAATACTACAGCACACACATGAAAACAAACACCGGATCCGAAGACAGAGGCCTGTCAGTCTGATAACTCAATCACATCCTTCACATACACACACACACACACGTACACACACACACACACCTGCCCACGCTCGTCTGAGAGTCAAGTGGCAAACGCCGGCAACGCCCGAGGCGGAAGCGCATTTGCGGGAAGCAGATACGCCCTTTCTCCCGTTCCCTCCAACCTTATTATAGGTTGATTTATGCGCCCGTGAGTGTAAATCACTTTGATCAATGTATGGGTTATTTAAAGGGACAGTGTGCAACCCTCATTCACCTTGTTTTACTGTAGGTACTTTTGGTTATAAAGCAGCCATACACAAAAAAAAAGGTGTTGTTTATTATTTTCATCAATCAAGCTAACTAACTATTCAATCATTCAATTGGAGCCCATTTCTTGTAATATCTTGACCCAACCCCCTTTTCGAGTTTGGACCAACAAAATAGTCAGACGACACTTCACACTGCGGGACTGACACCTAACAGCGTGGGGGGGAGAAAGTAGCCGTGGTGAATTAGTCAGGCGGCGAGAAAGGAAAAATGTGGAAATGATGATGACAGGTGGAGCAGAACACGGCTGGGCGTGTTGCGCCGTCTAATCGCGACAGGAAGTGCTTAGACTTGGCCGACGGTCTCATTTTAACACGTCAGGCTGCGTGTTAACACAATAGGGAGCAGAAGTGTGAGGTGTTTTCATATGAATGGGCAAAAAACGGGAGTGACAGAAACCATTTGCATTACTTTTTGTTTTTTTTGTTTTTTCCATTTTCGTTTGTGAATCAATACAGAAAACCCTGCTGATATGTAATTGATTTTTCGACAATTTATTAGCCGAAAAAGTCACCTTTTCGTGAGATCCAAATCATAGCATTTTTGTCACAGAAAAATGGTCGATAAAAACCTTGGTTCCTCCATTAATATGAATTGAAACATAAAACTAGAAAACAAATAATTGCCATCCTGCCTTTTGATCACATGCGAAGAGTGCATGCTAGCATGAGAAGCTAACGCTACGTCTTCTTCACTCGCAAACAGAACTCAAAAAGTTGATCAGCACTCACTCCAGCTGAGAATCCACATTTTTCCACATCTGAGAGCTACTTCTTGGCAACTGATTAGTGCGAAGGGCGGCCATTTTGATACACACTGCTCAAATTATATTCCATCATATTAGGGCTAGGGGACACCAATCGGCTAACTCCGCTAAGTCGACCACAAACGTTGGTGGACACGAAAATTCCTGTCGATGGAATAATCGATAAAATAAGATTTTTTTGTGACAGCCTTAGTTTATGTGAAGACTTTGATCAGTTATACAACATTCTTAGAAAATCACAATTAATGCCCCATCATTAGTGATCTATTTTTCAAACAGGCTCTCGGGCTACCCATGCTGTTGACCTCTGCTCTACTGTATTACTTTTTTCAAGTGACAAGTGTATGCTAGCTCAAGAAGCTAATGTAGCAATCGACATAAAAGGTTGGACTCAAACAAACGGAACCAGACGCAAAACAATCCAAATTAAAGTCAGTTTGCCAAAAAAGCTAAATGTGTGCACTCGGACAACTCTTCGAACGCGACGGGCTAGACGTCGACAGCTGAACTGCCGCAACGCAGCCAACAATAACGTCCCGGATTAATCAACTTTAATGGTCCGGCATCATCGCAGATAATTACTCAACTAAAGTCTGCGAGAAACAGATGTTGGCTTTTATTTCCGTATGGCGTGAGGCAGTAAACCATCTATCAAAAAAAAGAAAGAAAAGGAGGCTCATTTGTAGAGGAAGGGAGGGTGCGTGAAAGTAAAGGTGGAGATTCTTTTCTTGGCCCCGGTGTAGCCTTACCACCCATTTCCTGTGCACACAAATGCCATTTTGAAAGCTATTATTCAAGACATGGTGAGTGAAGGGCCTTTCTCCCCCACATTGGTGAAACACACACGCAAACGTGGAGGCCATCTTGTTCATCCAACATCCTGTCAACATGCACACAAACAAGTAATGTTCCAAACCAAACTTCTGTGCTCAAAGGCCACATTGGATTTTCCAACCCAAACACGTGGGTATTTGTAGATGAGCTATATTAAAAACAAACGTTATTACGTGGATGTAAAATATGGCAAATTGTGCCGTGTAATTAACTGGAGTGGCCCGGATTGGATCGTGTGATCAAAAATCATGGTTGAGCACGTGATTTTCAGCTGATGGCTGAAAAACTAATTGAACTAATATTTTTTATTCTATTGTTTACAATAAGAAAATAAAAAAAAATCACAAGCATTTTTTAAAGGTATTGAAAGTTATTGTTCAAGACACAGTAAGTGAAGGGCTTTTTCCCTCCACATAAAAAAAAAAGGTTAGCAAATGTTAACAGTTTTTATGAGTAAAATTACATTATCATCAAAAGTCTCTAATATGTTTTTAATTATTTTTAATTAATAAATTAACCAATCATTCACCCTTTAATAACTAAATATACATATTAGTAAAAAAAATATTCATGCATTCATTATTTATTTATAAATGATAAAGGGATAAATGAGGATTTTTTTTACATAAAATAATAACTAGCAGTAAAATAGCAGGTTTTTTTACTTCAAATAATTGATTTTTTTATAATTAAATACATTTAAAGTAATACAATAAGAAATATGTGCGTAACCATGTGCATATTTTTATTTGATCATCATACTTTAGTAAAATAGATATATTTAATTTATTTTATTGGCTAACTTAATTAAAATTAATTATTAATAATATAATTGTATTATTATAATTTTTAAATAAACAATTGTGAGGTTTAACGTGCACTTTGTAACTCTTTTTTGTTAGGACATCGTCTCGGTATGACCTTGCCGATCCGTCCATTTAAAAATTAAATGTGGCCCTTGAGGGAAAAAAAAAAAGTTTACCCACCATCTAAACCAAAACTATCTAAAAACGGTTGAAATAAAATACGTTTTTGTGCACTGGCCTTCCGAGTGCGTGCAAAGAGCCACCTTGGCCTGCACTCACCATGCTTTTATTTTTGCCGCCGCTAACGGAAAATCCGCCGGAGCGGCTCTCTTCTTTCACCGCAAACCTAAAAAGCATCCTGTGCCAGAATGTGGTGATGAGATCTGGACAGGAAGCGTGGGAGAACGTTCACAAGCAAACACACTTCACATAATCAATGAAGGATGCAAAAAAAAAATAATTCTGGGACGAAGAGTTATCCGTGTTTGTCTGTTGTTACGCCAGCGTTGTGAAGCGCAGCTAACCGCGCAAGTTCAAGCAGAGTGCAACTGGACCTGCAGAGCTCGTCTTTAGACTTAATTACAAACTACAATAGAGACGTCCAAAGAGAGAGAGCGAGAGAGCGCGTGAGAGAGAGAGACTCGGTTTCTACTTTCCACCACACTCAAGTAGGCTACAGTGGGACTTTGGTTTTCCTCATATTTGTATCAGTTTTCAACGTTTTTTTTCCAATCTGAATTTTGAACCCGATTTTTGTACATCCGTTTGGTTTTAAATGGTTCAAGTTGGCAAGGCACGTTTTTATTAACAAGGCAATAACCCTTCCTATCTGCTCGTTAACACTCGGGAAACGTCGGCATAACACATTCTGTCAAATGTCTGAACTTTCAAAATAAAAGCACATAGTATAAAAAACAGTTTCACAGTACTTGGACCAAAGAGTGGCTTATTAAACCCAATAATACTCATTAAACAAGCACAAAACTGCTCGTTCTTTTATTTTGAAGGCCTGAATTTTGACAGGATGTCACACCAATGTTGCCCCAACTTGTGCAAGTGTTGCCAAGCAGACCAGGAGCCTTTTTGTTACCTTGAGTTGTTAATTAAGGCTCACATTGTGTGGTACGTCTTGCCCTATATTGAACCCTAAGTTTACACAATACAACATAAAAGTTCCAAATAATAGTAAAAGTGAGGTAAAATGTTGATTTATCCACTTGATTATTCATGTATGTAATGCTATCCGGCCGCTAATCCTAACTAGCTAATCAATCCGTCACTGACCGACAGCTGTTTTTCTGGCGATGATGGAAACTTTGAAAAACTGATGGAGTAAGCAGCAACGGAATTGCCTGGATTCCACTTTTACAGATTACCTGGTACTTTATTTATATAGCGCTTTTTCCTTTATGAGAAGCGTATAAGACTTTTACCATTTGGTCAAAAGTGCCAAAAAAAGATGCTAGCACGACAAGCTAACGTAGCAGGCTCTATCTGAGAATCCACTACTAATGAAAATGAAGCCTTACAAACTTTAACCCAGCGATATTTCACTACCTTTTGATCTCAAGTGACAACAACTAATGTCAGGTTAAACACTACAAGATAAACACCTTTAACACTGTTACTGTTTACTAACAAGTAACAAGCAGATGCTAGCGCAAGAAGCTAACATGCCGGTACTTTTCTGCGTCGTTACTCTGCGCTCCTTTTTGTCAAATGGCGCAAACAGCTGATTCAGATTAAACTCCTTTATTTACAGAAAGATGGCAAGTTTTTGATCACATGTGACAAGCAAATGGCGGCTAGCGTGATATGCTAACATAGCAGTCTGACGTTTTTATTCCATGATCCTTGCCATCAAACGGCACAAACAGATGGACTCAAATGCATCGTACTAAACCTGTCACAACAAAACTGTCATTTGTCTACAAAAATCTGCTCAAATAGCAACAAAGAAAGCAACATTTGCGTCTCTGATCTTCAGCTAACATGCTAGGCTCATTAACTTGAAAGTAACGTATCACAGATTTTTCGGCACTGTCTGTAATTATTCTAATAAGGACAATCACAACTTGTGCGTCACAGCGGGAAAAAACGGACGCCAGCCAGAGATGATAAATGCAGGAATGCAGCACAGTAAAACAGAAGAAGACGTTTCATGACAGACGGAACGCATGCAGCGAGGGGTTCGGAGGTCAGGCGGAATATTCTGGACTTGGAGGACAGCTGCGGAATGACGAACTGGGATGCGTATGCATTGGATCAAGCGGCGCTAAATCGGAATTGGCTGCTAAGACCTGAAGATTCATGCAATATCCATGGGGAAAATCAAGGACCCAACAAATAATGCTCGCATTCTGGCAAAATTAATGAATCCAAAGTCAAATGTATTAACATCCATCGATCCATTTTCCGAACCGCTTATTTACAATTTAGCAAAGCAAAACAATTTGTAAAAAAAAAAAAAAAAAGTAAAAATAAAAAACATCTCAAAAATATCAACTGAAGGTTAAAATTATTATTTTTTAAATAATAATGCTGGACAAAAAACACTGGAATATTATACAACAATGATGCTAAATTATTTGGGAAAAATACCCCCCCAAAAAAATATTATATATATATATATATTTTTATGTTTTTTTGTTTTAATCTAAACATATCGGACAAAAATCCTAAAATGAAATGGATGAAAAATACAGACAACAAAAATATTTGATTAAGATAATGGAAAAAATACGATATTATTAGAAAATATGAAGACATTAGATGAAAAAATGTAAAAAAATTGAAAATCAAAAATATTATGCAAACTAAAAGCAAAAAATAAGTTCGTTTTTTTTATACAAAAATATAGCGTTTGACAGACCAAAAAAAAAAAAGCACAAAAATATTAGACAAGAAAAATTATAAAAATGGTAAAAATTAATACACAAATACAATGTTAAAAAATACTATTAGCCAAATCAGCCAAAAACCACACAAATATCAGATGAAAACTACAAAAACGTTAGTCAAACAAAACGATAATGACAATTTGAAAAGGTAATATGAACCATCTGAAACATTATCATAGTTTGTGTGTGGGTGTGCGTGCATGCGTGTGTGTGTGCGTGTTCGTCTGCGTGCACCTACATTTGTGAGCGTGGAACGCGCACACTACTAAAATAGTGACAGACATATGCAGCTGATCTACACACACGCGCACACTCGTGTTGCCAGGCCCCATCGCACACAAATACGCACGCACGCACGCATACGCACACGTACATACACGCCAATAACACTAACATTCCAATATGTGAACCTGCAAATCTTTGCATTTAAACTTGGAAACAGGCCTTCCAGTTTAATCTAAAAGCGCCACCATAGTACAGTTACTCATTCATTCATTTGCTTGAATAGCAATGATGACTGTTAAGAATTCAAGCGGCCAATATGATCAATATAGAAATTAAATACTCAAAATATCAAGTATTCTGCCGAAATGTGACATACCTGAGCTGCAGTGCTGCTCCCTAAGTCAAATTCACAGACTCGCAACCACACACACACACAAAACACAAAACACACATTGAGAGTGACACATGCCCGGACTGACTGCATGGGTGAGGAGGGCGGGCAAGGGAGACCCCCCCCCCCCCCCACACACACACACACCCCACCCCCGCCTTATCCCCATCCGCCTCACCCCGAGTCGCCAAATTCCACACGGGATGAAAGAAGGGTTGCCGGAAAAGATTTGTACAATATCAAAGAGAATAAATCCAATTTTGGATAATGTTCTGGGAAAAATATGCATCAAAAATCAAAGTCAGAGTTCAAGCCATCACCACAAGCTGGCAAATCGCATGAGAGTTTCAATTTGTTAACTCCACTTTCTTCTTTTGCTTCTCTTTGGACAAACCTTTAGGTACACTTGCATAAATTAATAAGGGCAGATATATAAAACAATCTCTAAAACAAAATTAAAATTATTTATAATACAAAAGTCCTGGGAGAAAAAAATACCAAAATAATAATAATTTATAAAAAGCTAGGAAAAATTATTAAAAATACTGTAGAACAAATATATAAAAATATGAAAATGGTAGGAAAAATGTATTAATAATTTAGTGAGTGACAAAAGAGTTATTAAAAATAACATCTAAAATAAAATATAAATACTTTTAGAAATACAAAATAAATTGCAAAAATACCAAAAATATTGAGAAGAACCGATGGGGGGGGGGGGGGGGACGGGGTTATTATAAAAATAAAAAAATTAAAATAAAAAAATTAAAAATATACAATTGGTAGAAAATTTATTTTTGAAAACATTTAAATTATTTTTAATATAAAATATTGGAAGAATAGAAAAACAGAAAATAACAGAATTTTTTTTTTTACAAAAATACCATCATATAATAAAAACATACAAATATTAGAAACAAATAGAAAATTAAAAAACTAATAATGTAGCAAAAACAGCCAATACAATAAAAAGCAATATCTAAAATTAAATTAAAAATATTTTTCAAGAACAACAAAAATATATTTTAAAAATAATGTACAATATTTGACAAATAAAAAATACGGTATGTATAACTACATACATTAAAATCCATCCATCCCCTTTCTTGTGCTTATCAGGTCTTACAAATATTTTGAAAATATTGTATATACATAAATATACAAATACACAAATATAAATAGTTCTCATTGTCAACCATCTTCTGAGGTTAGTGATGACCATCGAACAGGAAATGCCATTAATTGCAACACAGCGGAATCTGGCTGCGTACGAGCAATACAACTGACCACGAAACGTACAAGAGGACACGCCAGCGTCCGTCCTGCAAATGTGTCAAATCCCGCAGGCCACAAGGAGACAGTCCTCTTAAGGACGCCACCGAAATAGATCCCGGGATCAGGCCCCATCTAAAAAGACCACTTTGGCGGGGCGGCACCTGGCAAAAACTGGACAGATGGCTGCGGCCGTGCTGCTTCTCCACATCAACACGTTCGCATTCACACTCCTGCTCTGTGTGCGCACACACAAGACCATCGAGTGATCCTAAAAACCATCTAAAAGTGAACTCTCTTCAGTCAGCACATAGAAAATCGTTTTGGTGGTTTGTGTGCTGCTCTCTGGTTCTCTTTCTGTCTGTAGAGGATTACATCCATTCACACACAAGTGCGGCGACTTCTATTTCGCTCAGGGGAGACCCCCCACAGCGGGATTATTTGTGGAACTTGTTACTAGGAGGGGCCACACTCACAGCCGTGTATCTGTGGAGTAGTTTGAGGTGCTAAAAATAAGACTCGGGGGGTTCCCGGAGTGCAGTCGAATTGTCTGGATGAGTTTTCTTTCTTTTGGGATTTTCGTAGGCGTGCGCAGTTAGGAATTTGCATTTGCGCCGTTGTGGGAGTGAACACAGCCAGGTGGTTTTCCGGCCAATCGAAGCGGCTCGTCTCATTTCCCATTCCCTTTAAATTATATATATATATATATATATATATATATATATATATATATATATATATATATATATATATGTATATATATGAACTACAAGAAAACAATCGATCGTCTTGACACTGAGCGCCTGCAAGCTAAACAGACCGCGGGGGAATCGATTTGTGGTCGCGCCAATGCTGGGAGTTCTTTACAGAGGATCGTTTGGAGAACTCGCCAACTTGTTTATAAACATCTCAGGTTGCGTTTTCCAGATTCCCAGGCGGTCGCTATACATTCATGCTTGGATCCAACTACAAGCGGAGGAATTCTTGTGTCAGCGGGATGACACTGTTGATGTGTCCACTGGCTACGTACTAGTGCTCTGACCAAAACTGGTCTCAAGAACACATTTTGTGGGTCTTGGTTTTTTACCTTGTAGTCAACCCCAAAAGTCTTGGTCTCGATCTTGGACTCTGGATTTTTTTGTTGACCAGCAGTGATCTGCTATTCTTCAATTTAGGAGACGTGCTAGCTAACATGTTATATTTTGGTTGTATTTTGAGCTAAATCCACAACACTGGCAATTATTTTTCATTTTTAAATACGATATTTTTGGGATAAGTCGCACCAGTCATGAAGAAGAAGAAGAATATCTGAGTTGCTCCAGAGCAGGGGTGCTCAAGTTCGATACTCGAGAGCCCCTACCCTGTTTTCCTTGTTTCCCTCCTGCAGCACAGCTGAATCTAATGATCGGCTAATCTGCAAGCTTTGCAGAAGCCTGATAACGATCCTGATCATGAATCAGGTGTGTTAGTGGAGAGAAACATGGAAAACAGGCTGGATAGTGGCTCTTGAGGACCAAACTTGAGCACCCCTGCTCCAGAGTATGTCACATGTTTTGGGGAAATGTATTCTACAAAAACCGAGAACAGTGGAGCTCGGACTGGCACCCAAAATAACCGTTCCCTAATCATGTTGACGGGAGAGAACAAGTTCTGGTTGGATTCAAAACTTCCGCTTCTAAATATAGAAAATATTTCCTTTTTAGCTTAAAATGGCTTACATTAGAAAAATCCCGCGTCGCATTGTGGCCAAAGGTAGAATCCTGGTCGGTTATTTCGTCTTTTGGTGCTTAAATCGTAAATCCTTGTGGCCAGTGCCGCATGCTACATAAATGTCTTCTTCTACTTTTGTTTGCCACAAGCTAAAGAAAGTGGCAGGAAATAGTAATGCACCAAAATACTAGAAAAGTTCACATTTATATTTTCCGTTTCTTTCTTTGCAAGACTTTTTCAATAAAATTTGATTTATTTCCAAAGTCGCCTGTTAACTGCCTAATTTATACCCTAGTGACCCAAAATAAAAACAATCTGTAAAAACACAATTAAAAAAAGAATGCATTTTACAGATTTCACAAAATGTGCTTTTTCCATTTGAACACTTGATTTTTTTTTTTTATTATGAAGAAAATTGCTTCAAAATGTGTGTTGAGCATTCGAGGTTGCATTGTATTACAATAGCCGCTAAGCTTGGCCTTGGCGGAGGTCGTTCTTAATGCGGCTCTGGACTGCCAATGTGGAGCGTTCACACACATCTTCATCTGCTCATAAAACATGCACAGACCCAGCATTTTTTTTTTTTTTTTTTTTTTTTTTTTTTTTTACGGCTGTATAAAAGATGTCGAGACACAAAAGGCAAAGTGGCAACGCGGCTCCACATCAAACGCCGTCCTCCCGGCAGCCGGCACCCAGGAAAAAAAAAAAAAAATCAAACAAGTCATCAAAGGGCGCATTACTGTAAGCTGAATGGACGTAAAGTCACGCAACAGGTGAGTGCGAGCAGATGTGGAGTGAAGCCGAGTTCAACGGCACAAAAGCGAAGACGTCACGTTGGCCAAGTTCGCCGCTTCAACTGTCAACTGTCATGTGGCTTCCATTCTTCTTGTAACCAGCAAGTGGCTGCTTGACGCTTCATAGGCCCAGACTTGCTTTTCGTGCTGCTTTGTCATCGCGCGGTCACAATTAGCGCTCAAAGTCTCCTTTCAAGTTTACGACGTTTAAGCCTCAAAGCGTTTCGTGTCACTCTCATGTCCGCCATCCGTTTGCTGGGCGTGAGCTATGTCTTTTTGGTTCGGGGGTTGCAATTTGTCAGCATCTGCGACAGCCACAGCGAGACGCCGTTAACGTTGGAGATTCATTCGATCGCTGTCAAAGTTCAAATGCAGTTAACTTTGGAGCTTTAACGCTTTAAAGTCAACCTTAAACATTTCGTGACAATTATATGTTATATGTGACCTCGCTAGTCTAAATATGACATTCTGATTAATATTACATTTTGTGAAATTTGAGTTATGAAGCAAAAATCCAGCCATTTTTCTCCTTCTCAGGGCGGCGGCCATTTTGCCATTTCCTGTTGACTGAAGATGACGTCGATGTTGCTCAGGGCTCAGGCAACAACCAATCACAGCGCACCTGTTTTCTGAAGCTGTGCTGTGATTGGTTGTATATTTAAACACCAACATTTTTAACCGAACCGTATACTAGCTTAATGCTAACATATAATTCAAAATGGCTAACAGAAATTAGCATGGATCAGTGGCGTCAAACTAATTTTGCGATTCACCTCGTCAGGCTGTTATGACTGTGAAAATTATATAGCTACAGTGAATACAAAAGAGAGAAGCAGGAGAAGTCTCGCCTCGTTGGGCGAAACTTCGCACCCCGTCTCCAGGCGACCTCGGGGGAGACGCGACTCGAGTCTATAGGACGGAACGGATTCCACCGTCACGACTGCTGTTAACATGTCGGCGCGAAATAGCGATGGGCGAGCATCCGAGTTTTTGTTTTTTACTGCCGCTATCTTTACGCACATCAGTTATCGCGGTGGTGAGACGTAAACAATACGTCAAAGTGACAGGCTCGCATCCACTCGCTAAATATTGGCGGATTCTATATTTGACAAAAAGTCGTGCGATTACATCTTTCCACGATCGTGCAATGAATAGATAAAGCCTTGTTTTGTTTTGTTTTGAATAATCGGCCAATTAATCCGTTCTCGTCCTATAAGAATCCGTATTGGTCTGGCCCTGGCATGAACTGTCTTCCAATTGGGAGTGCGAGCGAAGCATGGAAGCACTCACTCACTACTTGGACGTCAAAAGCCAAATGACATCAGGGCTTGCTCTGATTTCCTTTTTTTTTAAGAGGCAAATTCTTTGTGTTTCCTCCTGTAGACATGAGAAGGAGTTCAAGTGAAGACGTTTTTTGGGGGGGGGGGGGGGTCGTTAAACGAGTCAGCATTACAAAGGGGCTGCGTCATGAGTCAGCAGCCGGTCACCTGCTATGACTTCATTCCTCCGTTCCACTTCTCACTGCTTGAGGCCATCTGCTCGTCACAACACATGGCTCTCGTCTGTGTGGAAGCAAATGCGCGGATGAAGAAAAAAAACAAAAAAAAAACAGTCATCCATACACTCCGAGTGAATAAATGCTTTTTTTCTAATTTAATTAAAGCCGCTGATGCGTAGAATCCATTCGGGATCTAACGCCGGTGGCATTTCGCGGAAGCGTCTCTTCCAAAAGGTCATCCTCGCTTCAATGGGAGTCAATGGACGGCGAGGCGGAGATGACAAGTTGACAACGTACCCCGTCACCCCCTCGCCGCCCCTCCCATGTTGTGTTTGCGTTGCGTTTAGCGTAATGGCACGGAAGAGCATCAGACTGAAGGAAAAATAGCAACCTGAGTGCACTATAATTGAGCAAACTGGATTTTCTGTCTGCTCGGCAAAATATGCTAAATCAGTCAGCAAACAACCGCAGAGTAGACCACACACAGAGTAGAGGTTGAACAGATAGTCGACTTTTGCCAATTAATCGTAAAAATCTGTCACTTCAGTCTGCTTCATTGATTTAAAAGTCCTCTATTTCTGAATACGTAGTTTTGACATATTTTTTTACTATCAGTGTACTGTAGTGCAAACATGCTGTTGTATTGTTGTGCTTTTATTTTGAAGGTCTGACTTTACAGGAAGTTTACACTGATGATGGCCGAGTGTTGCCGAGCAGAGTTGTTGTTTGCCTGTGGTTGTGAATTAAATACCATTTTAATGAATGAGGACAGGCTTCCCCGTTTGGCCAAGTGAATTACAAAAATGGAATTACAAAAACACACATCTTGCATTGCACAATGAATGGGAAAAAAAAATCTGCAGAGATGAAAATTCCCCATATGAACAGCAATGGACATGTCCTTACACAATAGGATGTATGCCTCACGCTGGCTGACTTCATATTCTGACTAATGACCGCTTCGACTTTTGTTAGGTTTGCGGTTGTGGGGGCTATTTCTTGTGAACAACCACTGTGCATGCTGCTTTGCTCTATGGCGGTTGGTTGTTCCCCCTTCCAAGAAAATACAGCAAATTACCATTGAGCTTATCCAGGTCTGCTAGATATTATTTTGACTGTAACAAAGGGAGACAAACTGTGGCTGACCAAATGAAGGCCACGCCCAGGAGCCTCTTTCAGTGACTTTTTCAAAGCTGCCATCCACTCCTTCCTTTTGGATGTAACAGAAACGGCACTCGCTCACGCCACAACATAATAACTATCATTTGCTGAATACTACTAATTGAAGTAAGATCTCACTCCGCTGCCAATATAAAATATATTATTAGTGTGTGCTTTTATAGAAGAAAAGTGAGACAAAAGCACTCTGAAGATGTCGTTCGTTCGAGGAAATTGCTGCACACGCTAGCAGACGGACACATTATAGTTTGCTGCCCTCTAGCGGTCATAATGCGGACGTGCACTCCAATAGATTGACATGAGCTCCTCCTTTCCATAGACAGACAGACAGATAGATAGATAGATAGATAGATAGATAGATAGATAGATAGATAGATAGATAGATAGATAGATAGATAGATAGATAGATAGATAGATAGATAGATAGATAGATAGATAGATAGATAGATAGATAGATAGATAGATAGATAGATAGATAGATAGATAGATAGATAGATAGATAGATAGATAGATAGATAGATAGATAGATAGATAAATAGATAGATAGATAGATAGGAGCAAACTTATTTTAGATGATGTCACATAAGATTTAGGTTTGAAATAAAACATCTTGGGAGGAGCTGGAGCAGCTACTATGACAGTTTTATATCCATAGATATCAGTTGGACATATGATGTGGTATACTTTGGATCATGAAATGTACCTTTCCATATATAGATGGATATCGGACATACTGTATGATGTGATATGCTTTGAGTCACAAGCTGTTCTTTTGCAGATAGAGAGATAGCTGATGGACATCATGATGTGGTATGCATTGGATCATGAGTTGTTTTTTTCTTCTCACTTTAAGGAAAAATGAGTTAAAACTAAAAAAAAACTATTTTCAAGTTTTGGGATCTGATCTAGATGTAAATAACTAGAATTAAAAGGTAAAATAGTGATCACAATTGCTTGTTTTTCACCCGGGGTCATCCCTGGTTTTCATGTTGGTCACACTTCTGACAAGTATAAATATCTTCACAAGGCAAAACACACATCTGTGTGTGTGTTGGGGTGGGCTGACATGTCTGGAAACAAGAGTGCAGTCTATTTTTAGCGTGCTGTGAATAACTGGGGTGGGGGGGTGTGTGTGTGTTTGACGAGTCGTTGGTTCATACGTCTGTATGCGAGTGTGAGTGTCCTCAAAAATGGAACCAAATCCAAAACATAAATTACACGTGTGCATTTCTTAACTGGATCCGGTACCAACGATACTGTACCGTTGATAGAAATAGCGAGCGAGCGAGCGAGCGAGCGAGCGAGCGAGCGAGTCCGTGGACACGAACACTTTCTGGCTCGGCCTTATCGCTGTTGGACGGCGCAACGTTTAGTCTGGACTGTATCACTGATACCGGCATGCTCGCTTGGCGGGCGGGCCGAAAAACGTCTGCGAGCACATTCTCATGTCACTGAATTGTGATTGAAGTCCAGTAAAAAAAGAGTTACACCTGAAAAATCGAATAGTTTAAATAAATAAGTCAGAAAAGCATTGATTTTACGTGATTCACATTTAAGTGTTACAGTACTTGTTTTTTTGCCAAATAGTGAACCCACATTCAACTGCTTGCAATGAAACCACAGTAAACTGCTCTGTGTTGCTTCTTTTCAAATAATGAACTCAAATGCTTAAAAAATAGTGACCCGGCAGTTGAGTGTACAATTTTGCTTTCTGCCAAATAATGAACCTGCATTTAACTGCATTGCTCTGCTTCATGCCAAACAATGAAACTGCTCATTGAAATGCTTCCACTTATTTGCTCTTTTCAGCCATTTACTGAACACCAGGAGAACTGCAAAAACACAAACACAATAAGCGCACTGATTCAAAAGCTGATGTTGGCCACAGCTCACGCCAAATCAGCCACATTCCACACTATCCCTGGCCAATAATGGCATTTAACTGTCTTTGCTAATTGTCAAATAGTGAACCATTTTTAAACTGAACATATTTGCTAGTTGTCAAATAGTAAATCTACACTGAACCACTTGCCAAATAGTGAACTCACATTTAACTAAATATCTTTGCTAATTGCCAGATAATGAACCCTCCTTCAACTGAACATCTTTGCTAGTTGTCAAATAGTGAATCTACACTGAACCACTTGCCAAATAGTGAACCCACAGTTAACGCTTGTGTTACAACTCCCGGCAAAAAAAAGATGTTGAACTTGTGTACCTGATGAGTGGGAGTGGATTTCCACTGACTCTGCATTCCAGACGAATGGGGCTGCCCTCCGCCACTTCCTGACTCTTAAGCTTCTGCACGAAGCACGGCGGTGACAGGGGTCCCGATACGGCTGGTACCCCCCCAGCGTGTGGGTTTTCGGGAGCGGCCGGCGCCCCCTCTGGAGGGCCCGCTTGCTGCGTCCGTTCCGTCTGGCAGGAGGCGGCGGGCACAGCCGGGGCCCCCTGAGGGCCCGGCCGCTGGTTCCCGGGTGATAGATATCCGCTATCCGGGGAGGACGACTCCCCCTCCCCCCCATGCTCCAGGTGAGAGGAACCTTTAAAGATGGATGACAGCTCCTCGATGAAAGTAGCGGCGCGGCTGCAAAACTCCGAGGCCGAAGACGCGCGGTCGTTTAACTCCAAGCCTTCGTGGAGCAGCCGAGGTTTATCCTGCTTGTAGACCGGCGGGACCGGCTTGAGGCGGCCCCCCTTCTCGGGCGAGGACGCCTGACTAACAGTTGGGCTGGTGTCATCCGTGCTGGAGGTTTTAGTTTCCTGGACAACTTCACTGGGGGTCTTTTGGGGGTCCAGATGCAGATCCTCAGCCGTTTCCTCAAAAGCCTCCCAGGCCAGGTCCAGACTGCGGTTGATCTCCTCGGCGCTCAAGAAGGCGGTGACGTCGGGGAAGTCTCCGTCGCCGGTGTCCATCTCTGCCCGGAGGGCGGCATCCCCCTCCAGGGCGGTGGCGGGAACACCTTCCGCAGAGTCCTTGAGCAACAAAGAGATTGGGGGGAGTGGCTGGTTCCAACTCCCGTCCTGCATCCTGCAAAACGGCAAATCTGTTAGAATTGCAAGTTGGTATCATTACTGAACACATTTCTGCCACTACAGTGTGGCGCTAGCTAGCTAGCTAGCAATGCCCAAAAATGCATCTTCTCAAGTCCCAGAAGCGTATTAGGTCGTGAGCTAGCTACTAGCTAGCCTAGCTATTGGCTAGCTCCTCTCACCGCGGCGTGGAAAATCACCTGACAACATTGTGGGATTTTTTTCAAGCCACTGGAGGCTTTAAGCAGATATTTTTCCTGGCTCAAAAATTTTGGATTGTGTAGGCTTAAGAAAGATGCTAGAAAATGAAATGTAGCATCCATTTTTTTCAGCGGCACTTGGAAAGTATTCTAAAGCTTCCATTTTATATGTTGGCTTAAAACACTGAAACTAAAAACATGTAGACCACGTGTGGGCAAATAATTTTGCATTGGGGCCATGAAAATGAAAGGTTGCCAAGGGTCAAGCTAACATGCTAACGGACCGTTAGCATGTTAGCAGCTAACCTCAACCATATCTTATTATTTGTCATGTATTCAGAAAAAGCAAATTGTCTCCTTTCACGAAATTGTTACGTGTGTAAAAATACACTTTCTTTTAAATGTTATGAACTTATATCTTACACTTTGAAAATGATAACATTCATTTTGTGCACCAACCGCAAACTCATATTAGCCGTTATTAGTCATTTATAATGATACAGTATGACTTCTAGTACACCTAATATGTACAGTATATGAAACTGTAAATTGGTTTACAGTATTACCAGGCAAACATTACGACCACTGTTGTCATTTTTGACTAGCCTCTTTTTAGGAAAAATATTTTCTAGTTTCTGAACATATCAACTGTATGAAAAAAGTTGCCATGTTGTAAATGGAGGTCAGTGCTTCTGATCGAGGGAAGGCTTCGCTGACCCTGAGCCGTATGAAAGGTTTCGACTGCTCCAACACATCAACATTAACATCTTATTTATACACCGAGATGTTACTTCAAAGATGGCCTATATAGATTTCTTTGCACTTTTTGGCAACCGTTTGAACGCGTGGGGTGTTAGGAAACAACCGCGGACGTCTCGCTCCGTGCTCGGGTAGCCTCGTGGCGTCCCGAGGAGCAGCTGGTGTTATTTTTAAACCCGCCGGGGCCGTGCCACAGGCACCGTGACGCCCGCCTCGGACCGTGGGCCAAGCCAGGGGAAGGGGGGGCGGGGTGGTCCTTGAACTTCACATGGAAAGTAAAAAAAAGTGGCGATGGTGTTTTTGAAGGCATAATGCAATCGCTATTGAACGCAGCATCCGTGAGATGGAGGACAGCATTAAATATGAATGTGGAAACTTTCACACGACACCACATGAAACCTGCCGGACCTCCAGCTATCAATGGCGAAAACGGGCTTCTGACATATAGAAAAACAAAAACATTCATTATTATTTTCACTTTTTTTACTGGCAGGATTTCCATAGGAAAGGCTTTTGATAGCAGAATAATCATTTATGTACACATATTCGTCTGTGACGTTCGGCACTCAGCACATGAACTGTCACTTTCACGGCCTACCACAACACATACTCCGTTTACATGTACATACCCTGTGACCCATAATCGATGCGGCAAGCCGGGCGAGACCGTCTTGCATGCTTACCCGTTAAAAAGTGTACTTGACGAATATATTCGTCAATGGTAGTGAACGAGTTAAGAGTAGGTCTCGATTAAAAAATAAAAAAAATTCGATATTGAATCGATTTTCCTTTTTGATCCTGATATCGATTCATAAAATCATAAATCAATTATTTTAATTTCCTTTTCTCATAAATTTATAAGAAAATTTAGTTTTTTGTTGTATTTTACTGTTTTCTTGACATTTACTGTTCACGTGAATTTAAAAGTATTTTCTTACATTTATGAAAGACCTGACTAATTGTATTTTAGGACAATTCAGAATCTTTTTAATTTATATTGGCAATTATAGAATTTGAATTATGAAAATATTTTCTTCTCATCCTTGCTAATGCCAATGTTTGTGTAACATTTAAGTCATTATACCACTAATTCATTTAACCAGTTACTTTCTCCACAAAATTGAATTTGGAATTTAATGTTTGCGGCGTTTTTATTATGTGCTTGATATTTAAGAAGACTTGATGCTCCATAAGTAATCAATATCGGATTGAAGTGAAGTAAATCGAATCGAACTGATCTCTTGTGAATCGATTGAGGGAATTAGAATCAATATACAGTCCTAGTAAATTCAAGGTTTAGTCACTAAAATTCCATGGAAAGCGGCCAATTAAAATTTTTTAAAAATTATTATGTGATATAGAGTAATTGGGGAAAAAATGTGTTCTTGAACATTTTGCATGTGGAACAATTAAAGTAATAATAAAGCTGTAATGTTATACCATGAGAGTTGCCTCTTTTTTTTTTTTTCATCCCAGCCCTTAGACTAAAAAAAATAAACCTTGCCTGACCAAAATGTTAAAAATATGAATAATCCCAATATAACACACACTCGCCTTCAAGTGAGCTTCTCGTCCAAACTTCCTTCTTTTCTTGCGTTTTGTCCTTCCAGTTTCGTCTCGGGAATGAGAGCCCAAAAAGGAAGAAGCGTCCCTGTCCTTATTGGTCTGTATTGCCAGCTAGCGAGACCACCTCTTGGGTTCGGGGTCCGACGTGTCTCTGCGGTCGCCGGCTGGATCTGCTCGCTGAGTGTGTGCGTGTGTGTGCGTGTGTGTGTGTGGTGGGGGGGCTAAATTTGGCTTCCCCCGGCTCAGGTTTCACTGCCGGGCTACTGGCAAGGAGGGAGTGCGGCGTTAAGGTATTGCACCTGACAGATGATTGCAATGTGTCACGTAAACAAAACACAACCGGTGTACTCGCATCAGCGGACAAGTGAGAACGCAATTCAAGTGACGACACCATCCGTTATGTCACAGTGTTAGTGTAGTGGTTACGGGGTTGCCTAATGCTTTGTTTAGCGTCTAGCTAGCCACACGCTCCACTGTGTTTCATCTGTAAATGGGCATGGGGGGGAATTTTTAGAAACCGTGCCGTCAAGCTCAAATCCAGATTAGGCCCAAAAAAAAAAAATATATATATATTTTGGTCATAATGTACAGGGTGACCCGGAAGTCACGTGTACAATTTGGAGTAATAAAGCTTTACCCGTGCGGGTTATATAGCTTCAAGCGCAAGATTATCATACTTAGCATCCCGAAACGTAAATTGTACGACACTTATGAGCAGTGTGGCTGCCGGAAAGCTGCCGTCAGGGCACGAAAAACTGCTTGCCAGGCAGCCATTTTGCAACTCTTTGGCTATAATTTCGGGCCAATATGTTAACAAAAATAGTGAAGCCTAAAATGTAAAATGCCGATGACAAAATGGGGGGGTGGGGGGTTCTAGAGCTATTTTTGGAACACCCTAAAGATCTGACATACGCATGAAATGTTATAATGTGGCCACAATATACGTACAATACATACCAATTTGTGTATAATCGAGTATAATCCGGTTAATCGTCATCACACTATAATGCAGATTTTTTTTAAATTGGCTTTATACGAGCAAGTTCCAAATTTAAAGTTAGACTAAAGTGCAATTCACAGTGTGTATGTGAATAATAGGTTATTTTTTGTTTTTTCACAAACGGGACGCCGACATACGGAGAAGTTCACGGCTGGCCTCGAAGAACCGATCACCAATTTTGCCAATTGATACCCATTGAGAGGTCCAGTAAAAGACTCAAGGCTGACTGAAATTATTCTCGGCCTGTTCTCAAAACGATTATTTTGGATTCTTATGTTAATGCTGCCGGACGCTGGAGTCGTCTCCATGGCAACGAGACGATGTGTCCTGGCATGCCGGCTGGGACCGAGCACACAAGACTCCCCCGCAGTGATAGTCCATGTGGATTCAGGTTGCCTTGAAAGGCATCTAAGAGAATCTGGGTAATGTTTGTGACTAAACAGATTTCAACGTTCTGTCTCCCTCTGTTGGTCATTGTTTTTTTTTTGTCATCAACAAATTGTAGCTGTTAAGTGAATTCCGTTGCACTGATTCCATTTTCGTACAAGATGGATGAGTAAATTAACGGATGATAGAAAACTAATAGTCTCAAACATTTCTTTATTGAGTGGCAGGCTTAGCTGGGGGAACCCCGCCCCCACCCCCCGTCTTAGTCCAATCCAAACGCTGATCCGCAGCACCGGTCGAGGGGCTTCTACGCTTGGCTGCGGGGCAACTGTGCCCATATGAGGAGCATCCCGGGCCTCAGAAAGACGACTTTTGGAGCGCGTCCAGCGACACAACAGCTCGGGGGGTGGGGGGGGGGGGGCTCGCTTCTCGTCTATTTGTGGGGGCCACGCTATCACATTTGGTGCTCTTGCTAAGCTATTCCCGGTTCTCCGTCAACCTGCTGATTACACTGGAGTGGGCTCGAGATAGGCCCAGGAGGAATTTCCTGTGTTAAACACGCACGCATTAAAAACGTGTCTACTCGTCATCGTGCCACAAGAGTGTCAAACGGTTAACGTTTTAAAATAGACGCATGAGTTCACTAGAACGTGCATAGCCGTTAGCTTACTTTATCTGCGCGGGTGTAAGAATAGTGCAAGAATATTTCTATTCTTACACTACATATCGACAGCATGACCTCCGGGGTCACAGATTGTCTTGACATGTACATAACGTACGTACACAAGGGCTCTCGGATGAAATTTCAGGAGAAAACAAAATGCGCATTTAAACTGAAAAATGATGTCAAGTATACATTGAAAAATAGCACTCAATAATGTCGTCAATTTTTTTTTAAATATACAGTAAGGACAATTAATATGTCAAAGAATTAAACCGCTTTGCCACATTTTTGCTTCAACATTGTTAGCATCCAGCTAAACTGACTTATCTAAAGCATAGCGACGTGACTATACTTCAACTTCTTCTTTTTTTCTTTTTTTTTTAAGAATTGCTTGTTGTGAAGTGAGTTGAGTTTACTGCCACCTTGTAGTGCTAGAAGCAAAAAAATGTTTTGCTCACAAGTCAAAGCAAAAAAAAATAAAAAATCAACTGAACAATGCTGGTATCTCAAAAATTCGGTTCACTTGTATGGCAAGGTATTAAATAAATATTGCCATAGATTTTTTAGTGCAATTTCAAAACAAAAACATTCCAAAATCACGTTAAAGCGAAATCATTCCATGCGGAAACGGCTCACCATCATGAAACCTTTATTTGAAAACCGCGCAAGCCACTTTCTAACATTACCAACTGCCATAAAAGCGAAGGTTAGCCGCCGCGTCATAAAACTAAAAGCGAGTCACGCTGACAAGAAAGATGTCAATTCTGTCACAAAGTGTTGGTTATAAACAAAAAAGGGACGCCGCAATCCGTGATGCTCTGTTTGTGAGTTGTTAAAGGACATGTTAGAGAAAATGTACCTCGTAAATACTTATATATAAATATACTAAAATAATAAATTACACAACCAAGTCAGTCTTCAGTCTGCCTGTTTATGAAAATGAGGTTAGTACTGCATATCGTTAAATGAGCCGGTGGTGATCTTTGAGCAAGCGCCATTCATTTGCAATCTGGACGGAAAGTTGATTAGACTGGCGCAAAAATAATAATAATAATAATAATTTGAGTGCCAAAGATATTTTAATGGTGTCTGGGCTGCTGAAGCCCAAAATGACATCCGCTTCTTTGAATTGGCTCTTGTTTTTGAGGTAGCAACATTTTTTATTATCTTTTATCTCTTGTCGCTTTCATTTGATGTTTAATTTTGTTCGTATGTTTGTTTGAATAATTTTTTCTATCTTCTCACAAGTTCACTTAGAATGCGTTTCCCTTCATTTAATACACGCTTAAAGAAACATTGATATGCTTTGACAGTTTACAAAATGTACTTTGATTTATCATTCCTAAAAATAGTGTTTCACGTCACCTGTTTTTGCATTTGTTTACTATTAATATTGGCTTATTTTCTGAATGTTTGCTTGATTTTCAAGTGAAACAATCTGCATATAGAACGATTGCTGTCTTTCACAATATTGCATCAAAAAAGATCCCCCCCCCCATTTCCGACATGTTATGAACCAAACTAGCCAATTAATGTTTTCTGCATTGTTAAATAATGTGCTGTTTTTTTATTATTATAAAATTGGTTCCTTTTATCCAATTTATTGATTAATCAGAAAAAAATACATTAACAATATTTGTTAGTCTCTCAGCCCAAGTTTGTGTGTCAGAAATTCCTTGCCACCAATGACTACTTTCCTATTTGCCAGAGCTTTGGCGCCATCTAGTGGTGATTACCGAAAGAGCACAAAAACACACAAACAGGTGTTAAATGTTGAATTTTTCAGCGTAGAGTTGTTGAGTTCATCCGGAGAACGTTAGAGATCTTTTTAAAACACTTTTGAAATTGTTGAAATAAAAATAATTGATGTGATTGAATTAAATTCCCGCCGAGTCTTTCCTGCTGTTTTTCTGCCCGGCACACACGTGGCTGTTCACTTGCGTCTTAAAAGTGAATCTCTTCTGACAGACGTCGCAGCTGAAGAGTCTCTCGCCGGTGTGCGTCCTCATGTGCATGGTGATGTACGCTTTGGTGGAGAAGCCTTTATTGCACACGGGGCAGGTGAAGGGTTTCTCTCCGGTGTGCGTCCTCATGTGCGTCCTGACGTCCCGCTTGCAGAAGAAGCAGCGGCCGCACACCTCGCAGCTGAAGGGTTTCTCCCCCGTGTGCGTCCTCATGTGCGTCTTCAGGTGCGCTTTGGTGAAGAAGCGTTTGGCGCACACGGTGCAGCTGAAAGGCTTGTCGGCAAAGTGCCGCTTCATGTGGATCTTCAAGTACTGCTTGAGGGAGAAGCTCTCGCCGCAGATGGTGCAGCCAAAGGGTTTCTCGCCGGAGTGCGTCTCCACGTGTGTCTTCATGTCCGACTTGGTGGAGAAGCTTTTGCCGCACACGGCGCAGCTGAAGGGTTTCTCTCCGGTGTGCGTGCGCATGTGTCGCTTCAGCGTTCCCTTCAGGCTGAAGGTTTTGCCGCATTCGGCGCAGATGAACTGCGCGTTGTCGGCGGGCTGCGTCGGGTCGGCGGGCTGCGTCGGGTCGGCTCTTGGGGGCTTGCGGGTCGGCTCAATCTCGGAGGAGTGCGACGCGGCATCGTCGGCGTCCGCTTGCGATGAGCCGCATAGCTCGCCGTCGCCGTGCGCTTCCAGCTCGGCTTTGGTGGAGAAACTTTTGGCGCAGGCCGAGCAAGCGAAAGGTTTTTCCAGAGAGTGTGTTCTCATGTGAATCATCAAATATTTCTTTACGGGGAATTTTTTAGCGCAGATGTCACAGTTGAATGGTTTCTCACCCGTGTGTTTGGCCTGCACGTGCACCTTTAAATCTGACTTCCTGGTGAAGCTCTTGCTGCAAAACGAGCACGCAAACGGTTTCTCTCCGCTGTGCGTTCGCATGTGCCTGTTTAAATTCCCCCTCTGGATAAACGTTTTGCCGCATTCGGTGCAAATTAACGGGTTGTTGTCACCTTTAGGGTCCAAAGGTTCTTTGGTGTCGTCGCTGTGCTCCGTGTCGGAAGATGTGGACATCGGGTCATCTGATAGTGGGGTGTCTGCTTGTCGTCTATCATCTTTCGCTTCAGTTCCCGAGCTTGTGCCGCCTCGGTTCGCCTCGCCCCGGCGAGCGCTCTCCTCCTCACTTTTCACAGCAGAGCTGGTCCACTCGTCATCCTCATCCTTATCTTCTTCTTTAACATAGGGTGGCGCTGTTGGCTCCTCCTGCTGCTCTTCTTCACTTTCCACCAACACCTGCTGGATGTCTGAAGGACACAAAGGACATGTTAGCACTTTGGAGGGCTTTTATTTTGGAAATCACAAATTGCTACGTACTTGGTCATAGTCTGGGTTTGGCTTCTGTCTTTGATATAGTAAAGGATTGAACCTTATCACCAATAGCAGAAAGAAAAAAGAAAGTGTGTTACAGATGCTGCGGTGTATTTTTTTTCATTGTTTTGTAGATCTTTTAGTCTTTTATAATAACTGTTTGAGCTTATAGTAGGGCCAACCAATTAATCGGTTAGATGATTTAAACAGCCAGTATCAGACAGCTATTAAAAAAAATCTAAAATCTGCCAATTTTTGCTGACATATAAAAAAAAAATTTTTTAAAGTCAATTTGTCTCTGTTGTAAAGTTAAACTAATTAGTTTAGTATATTAGTTTGAGTGCATTTTCAAAACAAATAATGCGATGGTGAGGGACTCCTTCAAAAGTGATTTGTTTGTTTGTTCTATACTTTTGCGATTTTTTTATGTTGTATTGTTATGGAGTGTTGTGTGTTCAATTTTAAACAAATAAAATAATTTATTCGGGGGGGGGGTGTTCGAATTAGGCTGTCATAAGTATAAATGTATTAAGATAAAACATACTGTACTTGTATAATGACGTCAGTTAAGGCGACAATGAAATTACCGTAATGCACACACGCAAACCAAAATTGTGGCCGCAAAGTGCAACAAATTACTCAAAGTAAAAATTAAAAATAAATACAGGCAATGCAGCGGAAGTGTTACGATTGGACAATAAGAGGACGAACTAGAGAACAAACCCGACGCGTGTAATCCAACTTGTGGCTTGAGAACGGCGTCAAGTAGTTCGCGTTGTCGTTCGTTTTCCTCTTTGGTTCGGCAAAGTTCCTCCTCGTAGTCCGCGATTGTTCTCTCGAACAGCTGGAAGATCTCCTCCACGGCCACGTTAAGCCGCTGCTTCACCAGCTCTCGCAACATCCTGACTTTACACATATTCACGGTTCTAAAGGCGTTAGCTAGCCAACCCAGCGCTGTTTTGACAACTTCCGCCTTTTCTTCTTCGGTGGTGGATTTATGCTGTAGACCGCGTTGCTGCCGTCTCAGGTTCTTTTCATTTCCAGTTTTTATTTAGTGTACAGTATTAATTTTTTTTAATGTTCAATGTCGATTTATCTAAGGCATTTTGTTTGAGCTGGAGTCGTTTTAAGTGGTCTATGAATGAAGTCGAACTGTGGTTTGTATTATATTTGTCATTGTTTCTCATTTTTTTAATGTTCGATTTTGTTTTGGGGAGTGGCTTTAAAATATATACAAATTTATTTTTGTCAACTTTTAATCAGTTTTTGCCACGTTTTTTGAAATATCTTCCTGCTTTTTGTGTGTTAGTTTTTTTTTTTTTATCATTTTTTTCCCTGTCTTGTCCATTTTTTGCCATTGTCAGATTTTTGTAATGTTTTTGCAATGTTTAAAAAAAATACATGGTAAATGGACTGCTTTTTATATAGCCCTTTAACTACACCCTATGGCGCCCAAAGCACTTTACAATGACTCCCATTCACACACACCAGTGGCCGACTGTGATTATTGTATTTTTCTATGCTTTTTAAAAATATTTTATGTTGTTGTTCTTACTTTTTATGGCACTTAACTTCAGAAAATAGCTCATTGCATGGCATCCATAAACCTGTAAAATAGTTTTGTCTCCATCTAAATAATATTAGTGGTGGGAAAAAAATGTCGCAATAAGTCTCACACAAACACACGAAGATGAACATGTAATTATTAAACAAAACAGCATTTTTTTTTTAAATTTCTTTAATTTGTTCCAGGCTGCGAGCGTCATAAAACATAAACTGCACAGATAACGTTTTAAGTCACACTCTAACACTCCTGGCAGTCACACAAGTATAAATAGAAGTTAGTCAGTATAAAATAAAACTTTAAAAAAAAAGCAAGTTAAACCACTCACGTTTTTTTTTTAAAGGCGCCTGACGCGTGTTGCACGTAACAGCACATCATTAGTCATTAATGTTTGCTGAAGCTACACTTTGTGATTACAGTATGTTGACAATGGAATAGTCATCCAGGATACAAAAGAACTCATGACGACGTGATTATGATGTACGCTTAATACAAACACAAAGAGTTGTAAATGCACATGAACCATTCATCGATATTCTATTGCGCTTATCTTTGTTGGGGTGGCAGGTGAGAGGCGGGTTACAACATCCTGGACTCGTCGCTGGACACATATTGCACTTAAAAAAAAAAAAATCAGTCCTACTTCATTCAGAGTTGTGATTTTCCAACCATTGTGTCAGTGATTGTCACGTGTTGTTGAAGTTTTTGTCTGCTTTTTAAAAATCTTAATTTTAGTCTGTCGTTTGCTGCTTCTTGTTCAGTTTTTGTAGTTTTGGTTGTATTTGTCAGATATTTAAATTTGCTGCCTGCTTTTTAAAGACCATCTAGTTTTTGTTCCAATTTGTATGTTTTTGTCATTTTTGGTCAAATTTTCAGCCTTTAGTCATTGTGTCTTTTTTTGGTACATTTTGTAAGTCTAAAAAATTAGTTTTTTGTCACATTTTTCATATTTGTGCCCCTTTGTTCTTCTTGCCTGATTTTTGTTTGCTTTTGTCATTTTTAATGATTTATTTAAAAAAAAAAATTTTTTTTAATTATGACATTTTTATCCATATTTGTCACGCTTAGCAATTTTTTTTTAAAGTCTACTTTGGTTGAGTTTTTGCCCAACTTGTGGCAAGTTTGTGAGCATTTTTCATATTTTTGTTTAGTAATTTCCCCCCTCATTTTATTTATTAATTTTTTTACATTTTTGTCTACTACTGTCCATATTTTCATAGTTTGTAAGGGTTGACTGTCCAGACAACCAGTCCAGGGTGTACTCCACCTTTCACCCATAGTTCAACAAATATATACAAAACACTAGCACTTAAAACAGATTGACAGTCCGTCTGAATGACCATTTAAACTCCTGCAGTGTCGTTAGTGTTGTTTTTGTATCCGGTGCATACGTGACTGTAGACTTGCGTCTTAAACGTGAATCTTTTATGACAGGCGTCGCAGCTGAAGAGTCTCTCGCCGGTGTGCGTCCTCATGTGCATGGAGACGTACGTCTTGGTGGAGAAGCCTTTATTGCACACGGGGCAAGTGAAAGGTTTCTCTCCGGTGTGAGTCCTCATGTGCGTCCTGACGTCCCGCTTGCAGAAGAAGCAGCGGCCGCACACCTCGCAGCTGAAGGGTTTCTCCCCCGTGTGTCTCTTCATGTGCGTCTTCAAATGCGCCTTGGTGTTGAAGCGTTTGGCGCAGACGGAGCAAGCGAATGGCTTGTCGGCAAAGTGCCGCTTCATGTGCACGCTCAAGTAGTGCTTGAGGGAGAAGGACTCGCTGCACAGCGTGCAGTTGAACGGTTTTTCCGCCGAGTGCGTTCTCATGTGGATGGTCAAGTCGCCGTTTCGCGAGAAGCGTTTGCCGCAAACTGCACAGCCAAAGGGTTTCTCTCCAGTGTGGATTCGCATGTGTCGGTTCAAGGTGGCCTTCTGGACGAAGGACTTGCCGCATTCGGAGCAGATGAAGCCAGTGTGTTGTGCCGCGGCGTCGCGTTTGGAGTCCTTTCTGAGGTCCGCTTCCGAAGAGTGCGCCGTTGTTTCGTCCGCCTGCGATCCCCCGCATTCTGCGTCCGTGGCGGCGTGCGTTTCCAGTTCTTCTTTTGCGGCGAAAGCCTTCCCGCACGCCTCGCAGCTGAACGGAAGATGGGTGTCGTGCTTCCTCATGTGTGTGATCAAATATCTCTTGACAGGGAAGTTTTTGGCACAGACGCTGCATTCAAAAGGCTTGTCGCCCGTGTGCTTTACCTGCACGTGCACCTTCAGATCCGACTTGCGGGTGAAGCATTTGGCGCAGAACGAACAGCCAAAAGGTTTCTCCCCAGTGTGCGTTATCATGTGTCTGTTTAAATGGCCCTTGTGGTAAAAGGTTTTCCCGCATTCGGAGCAGACAAAGTTATTATTGTCGCCGTCCCCGTCTGGCTTCTTATCCGCCTCTTTGGCGTCGTCGCTGTGCTCCGTATCAGAAGAACGAGACATCACGTCATCGTCGTCCAGATCAGAAAGTGGAGCAAAATTGCTGACAACTTGTGACTGGACCTGCCCGGAGCTGCTGGTGGCTTTTTCATTCTCCGTGTGCGTCGTCATGTGCAACGCGAGACATTCCCGACTGGAGAATCGTTTCATACAAAGCGAGCAGGCAAACGGTTTCTCGGAGACGTGCGTCCTCATGTGGTTGATGAGTTTGTACTTATCTCGGAAGCCTTTGGTGCAAACCGAGCAGGAGTAGGGATGCTCCCCTGTGTGGATTCGCATGTGTCGGTTCATGTGATGCTTCAAATAGAAGGTTTTGGAACAAAAGGAGCAAGCGAAGTGTTTCTCTCCCGTGTGCGTGATCATGTGGATTTTTAAGCTTCCTTTGTGTGCAAACCTTTTGCCGCATTCGGAGCACTTGAATTGTTTGTTGTCTACGTGATGTGTTGCATCGTCTTGGGAAGTTTTTTCCAAAGTTTCTTTGGCGCGCTCGCTGTGGTCCGTGTCGGACGAATGTGACATCACGTCGTCCATGTCTGACGGTGGAACGTCAGCTTCTCTGTTCTGCTCACGTTGACCCTGATGAAGCCTCTGGGCTTCATCGTCGTCGTCTTCGCTCTTCACAGGCACACCGCCGGGCAGCGTGAACGAGGTAATGTCAGCCTCCTCATCCGGCCTTTTTAGCTGCTCCCCATCCTGACCGCTCCACGCTTCCTCCTTAATGTGAGGGGGCTCTGAAGGCTCCTCCTCCTCCTCCCCAGCTTTGGAGCGCCACTTCTGTTGCGCGGAGGGAGCCTCTTCCTGACTCTCCACCAACGCCTGCTGGATGTCTGCACCGCACCAGAGACACAGCAATTAGCAATTAGAGTTGAGGGTTTTCTCACTCTCATCACACCTTGTCTGGGTTACTCTAACAGTCTCATCGTGAAGAAAACTTCAATACAATGGTATGTTGAAACTAAGACAATTAAGAATTAAAAATTGAGAACATCACATTAGTCAACAGCAAGTGACAGTAATAGGCAAAATGGCTGCCCCTGAGACTGATAAAAACGTGTGGATTTGTATGCTTAATTCATATTGCACATAGGAAATATTAATCCGACTACTGTGTTTAGACCATAGGGTTGCATAGAACATATTATTGTGAATACTTTTTTTTTTTACTTCCCTTCCCCTTTAACTAAATATTTGTAATTAATCAACATTACTATATGTTGTCTATGGTATCAATCTGTTAAAAATAGGACAACAATTAAGAAAGGTCACACTAAATTTCTACCTCCATTGACTTTGCGTTGAGATGTTGGCCAGAAATTGCATTTACACTGCTTAACAGTAATAACTTTCTTAGGATTTGTCACAGGTAAAATGACACTTGTATCACTGAGATCGTCTTGATCAATTAAGCTTTGAAATGTTACCCACATAGCCAAATAACGTGAGATTTCGCACGTCTCTGTCGTAAATTAGCACATCATACCTTCCGATGCTGTAAAAGCACGTATCCAAAATGGCGGACTGGAACTAACCACTCCAATCCGCCCTTAAAGCAAGATTTAAAGGCTATGTGGTAAGAAAATAAGTTAGCTAGCTATTTAACACGTGAGGTGAAAATGTCAAGCAAACCTGTTGCGTGAACTCCAACTTGAGGTTTGAGAACTGCGTCCAGTAGTTCGCGTTGTTGCACGTTCTCCGCTTTCGTTCGACAGATTTCCTCTTCGTACTCCGCGAGGGTTTGGTCGAACAGTTCAAATATCTCCTCGATGGCCACGTTTAGTCGCTGCTTCACCAGCTCGCGTAGCATTCTGACTTTACACATTTTCCACACCGTCCAAATCCCGCTAGCTGTCCGCCGTTTAGCTATGTGATGCTAACTTCCGTCTTTTTCTTCTTCGGTGGTGGTTTGTACGGCAGTTAACATTCATGGCGGCACGTTGCTGCCCCCCCCTTTTTTAATTTATTTCATTTTTTAATAACAGATTGTTTGACGAATTAATCTGTGATATAAACGATTGTTACATAAGTAACTTTAAGTTTTTGAATAAAGACACTCATCAACTGTTCTTTTCCTCTGTAATAGCTAACAGTTCTTAGTGTCTAAACTTAAAGTTAAACTATAACGATTCTTTGTATGCACCACTACAGTATATCATTATTTGTGTGTTTACTAGCATGTACATTTTATTTAATTAACAATATAGTAACCAATTGTATGAGATTAAAACAGTGCATTATTTAAAATACTCACCCTTGGATTACATGAAATAAAATTAATAGAAACTAAATTAAAAATATCTCTAAGAAAACACGCATAACAGAAACAAAAGGTGAGCTACACAAATAGTCACAAAGCACTTTTAATAAAAACGAAATGGCACACACACTAATCACAAAAGGGCATGTACAAAAAAAACAATAGATTAAATAAAGTTGCAAGCGGTGACGACTGGTCCCTTTCACCCACTTTCTCATGGTGAATCCTCTGAATGATCTTTAAACACCACTTTGATCATCAAACACATCAGACACCACTTTGTCAAAATGCGAAATCTTGATGAAGACGGCTGTTTAAATATCAATTTTATTGGAATAAGGAAATGCTTTGGTGCATTCACCTGCACTACAAATTTAAAATGGCAGGAAAACAAGTGGCTGACGGTCAGTGATGTATGATTTATTTTTTTGCAAGTGAGACATGACAATAAGGTGCCTTTGAGATTTTTCAAAATGGCCGCGGCATCCATTACTGGTGTTTGTCCCGCAAGTACCAAATGCTTGTGTCATCACATTCTTTTTATATTGGTGAATCTTTTATCGTCACCCCGGTTGAAACTTCTCAGGAAAACCGGAGCAGGTGAAGAGTTTCTCCCCACCGTGCGTCATCATGTGCCTGCTCAACGTCGCGTTACCGACAAACGTTTTGCCGCACACCGAGCAGCTCGCGCGGTTTCCGTCACCTTCTGTTGCCTCGTGTTGTCTCGCGTGCAACACGAGACATTGCGCGCTGGAGAATCTTTTAGCGCAAAGCGAGCAGGTGAAAGGTTTCTGGGAGGCGTGCGTTTTCATGTGTATCATCAAGTATTTCTTTAGAGTGAAGCCTTTGGCGCAAACCACACAACTGAAAGGCTTCTCGTCCGTATGCGTGGCCATGTGGGTCTTCAAGTCGCACTTTCTCAAGAATCGTTTAGCGCAGAACGAACACGCAAAATGTTTCTCCCCCGTGTGTATGATCATGTGCGTTTTCAGCGACTTCTTATAGGCGAACGTCCTCCCGCACTCGGTGCAAACGAAGCGCTTTTTGCCGCCCTTAACGTTTGAAGATTCTTTGGCGCCATCTCTGCGATCCATGTCGGACAACGGTGACATCATGCCAGGCATGTCCGACAACGGAGGGAAGTTGTTGTTGTTGTTGGGCGAGTGTCCATTTCCAGCGGCTTCTCTGTCGTCCTCATTTTGACTGGCATGAAGCTGTGACGATTGATCTTCGTCCTCTTCTCTCTTCACACGGACGCCGTCGCCGGCGGGCCATGTGAGCTGGCTGACGTCAGCCTCTTCCTCCAGCCTTTGAAGCGGCTCCCCATCACCTTGACTACTCCACACGTCCTGCTCTTCTTTTTTAATCAGGGAGGGCTCTGCTGGCTCCTCCTGGTCCACGCCAGGAACCTCTTCTTCACTCTCCACCAACACCTGTTGCATGTCTGCACCACACAAGGGAAGCACACGCACGTTTGGACAAATATTACAAAAGATTGGCTCCGGAGAATCTTGAATGATTGATTGAACTTTTCATTTCCAAGAAGCACAACACCAAAGAGGAAGAAAATATATGACGTAGGTGACGTTTTGACAGCTGAGCTACTTGTATTTACATAAAACACGAATGATAGAAATGTGACGGAAAAGGTCAAGTAAACAAAGGTAAGGTCGCCAAACCTTCTCTGTGTAGTCGAACATGAGGCTTGAGAAGAGCGTCCAGGAGTTCGCGTTGTCGTTCTTTCTCCTCTTTGGTTCGACAAAGTTCCTCCTCGTACTCTGCTATCGTCCTTTCAAACAGTTCAAATATCTCTTCGACGGCCAAGTTTAGCCGCTGCTTCACCAACGTTCTCAGGATTCGGACTTTACACATTTTTGTACACAATCACAGACCCCGATCGTGTGTTTATGTTGCTAACGCCAACGTCTGCAGTCTGGCTAACATAGGGCGGCAACCTAGGCGCTGACCTATGACGTCACGTGTATGCGACACAGACGAAAGGACAACATTGCCTGTGGCAATCCCCAACCATTTACCAGCTGGATTGGATAAGGGTTACAGTCAGATATGTTTTGCCTCGTCAAAAACTACATTTGGTATATTCTTAAAAACATTCTTCCTATTCATAATTTGCATTTCATTGAAGATCTGGAATTCACTAGGGGGGCATTGAATAATAGATATCTGATTGGTAAACGTGACCTCATTTATTCGAGGCAAAATGACGTTGGAAATAATCTGTAATGCAATTTTAACTCAGGAAACCTGAATTACAATATATCTCTATGTTGCTTCACCAGTCACAATTGTTACAGACATCTTGAATGAAAATTCAAACTATTAAAAATGTAATAACACTAGTCAGAAGGATGTTGAAATGTACATTTCAGACGATATTTCTTGTAGCAGAATTTGTTTCTAATATAATTGCTGAATTTATTGTTTTAGTTCAAGTAATTTTGCTGGAAGAACTAGTACTTTCCATATTAATATTTTCAATTTACACTGATTTAAAAAAATAAATAATATATTGTCAGTTACAATCAGGAATTAAGTACTTCACAGAATGCTTACATACACCATTAATATACATACACGACTTCTTTACTTGAGTAATATTCAAAAGTAACAGTAATTTGGTACTTGAATAAAAACATTTGCTTCTGCACTCCTAGTAATTGGTTTATAAGTAAGAATAGTCATAAACAATTTAACATGTATGTTGATATTTTCAGAGAAGCACAAAGACGTTATGCGATTGTCAACTTATAAGTGAAATTTAATCATTTCCCAGCACTGTGGTTGGTAATCACTGACAATGTGGTCGATCGTGTATTTGTAGTTAATGGTGGAATGTAGCCATTTATGCACATTGCACAACCCAGACAGAAAATGAGAAAGAGGAAGGTAAAAATTTCGTAGAATCGTTTTTATTATACATCAACAATGGATACATTTGTCTTAAAATGATAAAAACATTGATATATAATTTCCAGCTTCAGCTAAATCGAGTTCACGTCATAGCAAAACATGTTTATTCATCATTAGAAATATTTTGGCACAGAGTGAAACATAATTCTCCTTAAGCAACTTACAGTAATCCCCGCCTATTTGCAGTTCACTCGTCACAAATTCACCTGTTTGAAATTGTTTTTCTGCAGAAGCAACACCCAGTAATTCCCTGCAAAGCTCACCTTGTTGTGCTTTTTGTAACACCCAAAGATGCCACAAGATGTCACCAAAGCCTTGTTTAAATAAGAATAGATTTCAACAAAGTATGTTGAAGTGATACATCTCGACTAATGTACAAGTTTTATATGTCGGCCAGTTTTAGCCCGGGTGGTTACAGCGAGTCTTCTCCACATTTACATGGACACTTGTAGTTATTTTTCAAATAATTTGTAATCCATTTATTTGTTAAGGCTTCTAAGAGTAATGTTGTAAGATGAGTTTTGTGGTGTATGGTGGTAACTATAAACTAATTCACTCGCAGACATTTTCACTGAAGCAACCCCCTTCGCTCCCGGCTGTTTTACTGGATTTTGATTGAAATTGCAAGGCCTACAGAATATTGTGTTCTATTGCTATATAAACATGGAACCTACCAAAAGAAAGATGAGAGTCTCTTCTTTCATCAGGAAAAAAAAGTATATTTGTATCTGTTTCCGTTTTGCAGCAATTAGCATTAGAATATAGCTAAGCTTCATCATTATTCACAAATCTGTTTAAAACAGTGGGGAAAAGACACTGGCTGATCTCTTATACTCTGCTGCCACCTGCTGGCCGTTTTTTGTAATAACTACCATTGCTTTAAGCGCCCTCTTCAGGTCAGAAGCTGTATCAAAGCCTTCTGTATGCTCTCGCATAAAAAAAACATAAACAATGTATAAATACGTTTTTGGGACCATATTATATTTATATTTTTCCCAGAGCAAATGATTTATTATAAGCATTTTTTTCCTTAATTTTTTTTGAGGGTACCAAAACCAACCTGTGAGAGGCAGCATTGCGCCAGAGTCACTGTTGGCTGTCAGTGTGACGTTTAATGTGTACGGTGAGCGTTTCCTGACGGGAGAAACATTTGCTACAAATAGGGCAGACGAAAGGCTTCTCCCCCGTGTGTTGTCTGAGGTGGACGCTAAAAGACGAACTGCCGGAGAAACCTTTGCCGCAAACGGGACATGTAAAGGGTTTCTCCTCGGTGTGTAATCTCATGTGAATCCGCAGCGACGAGTTACAAGATAAACCTTTGCTGCAAATCGGACACGAGTAAGGTTTCTGGCCGGTGTGTTTGCTCATGTGACTTCTCAGGCCGAACTTATCTCGGAATCCTTTCCCGCAAACCGAGCAGGAATAGGGATGCTCGCCTGTGTGGATTCTCATGTGTCTGTTCACGTGATGCTTTAAGGAGAATCTTTTATTGCAAACGGAGCACGCGAAAGGTTTCTCTCCCGTGTGCGTGACCATGTGATTTTTCAAAACGCTTTTGTTGACAAACGTTTTGCCACATTCGGAGCAGGTGAAGAGTTTTTTGTCACCTTTGGAGTCCGAAGGTTCTTTGGCGTTGTCGGTATCCGAGGACTGTGAAATGTCATCCACATCCGATAGCGGCGCCAGGTTGTTTGCTCGCGAGTGGAGGTCTTCGCCGTGTTCTCCATCAGCGTCTGCTGTGGAGCGCCGACTCGAGCCGCCGCCCCCGTTTTCCTCATTTTGACACCACGAGGACTGAGCGCCGTCGTCTTCGGTCTTCACGTGGACAGCAGACAGCGTGACCGTCGTGATGTCATCCTCCCTCCACACATCCTCTTCTTCCTCTTTAATGTGGAGGTGCTCTACCCGCTTCTCCGAGGGAACGTCGTCATCTTGACTCTCCACCAACACCTGCTGCACATCTGCACCACATATGGAAAGCACAACAATGTGTTAGTTGGGGGATATACTTTTTTTTTTTTGTTATATAGTGTCTATTAGATAAGTTGAGAACTTAAGTGCAGTCCACACCTTTACATACCAATGTTTCATGATACACTTAAGAGTTGAAGTGATAAAGCCACAGATTTGTTTGTATTATTGTTCAAATCTGTATTATGACTACTGTTTACGTCACACTTGTTTGGTAGAAAATGAACCAGGAAATGCATTCATATTTATAATGTAAAATATGTAAAATGATGACGCGCTGTATTTTTGTCGTAATGCTGATTATAAACAAGCAAGTCAAAATGGTGGCTGCTTAACAGGCAATTGCAATGGCGGACTGGCCAACTTCTCAATCAAATATAAACTATATGATTGTGTGAGGTGCATTTGTAAACGAACAAACCCGCTTCGTGCAGTCCGGTTTGATGGTTGAAAACATTGTCGAGAAGCTCGCGTTGCCGCTCGTTCTCCTCTTTTGTCCGACAAAGTTCTTCCTCGTACTCGGCGATGGTTCTTTCGAACAGTCCGAATATCTCTTCGACGGCCACGTTAAGCCGCTGCTTCACCAACGCTCTCAACATTTTCACTTTACACATTTTCACACACTTGCAGTGGCTCTCTGATTCGCGATGGGGTACAAAATGTGCCCTTTTTTCTCGTCTTCGGGTAGAATTGTGTTGTTTATGTGGGTTGTGGTGTTGACCCAAAACGCCCACGTAGGCAGTTCCGCCCAAAAAGCAATACTGCGCATGCGTACATTGGGCCGCCATCTTTGGCAGAACTACGGTACGCTACTGGGGGTAAAACACAAATTTGCGATTCTCACACATATTCATATGAAAATGTATTTAGGTTAGGTTAAAAGTAAAACATTTTAATATCTGTCTATGTGTATCACCTTTACCATCGTTCTGCAAATTATTGTCAACGTTCATACTTTGTTTTATATATCAAATCAAACATGCCAGATTTGATGCATTCATACCATTTTTTAATACTAAAATTGGTCAACTTAAAAGTTTTTCTATTCATTGCCAATTTGGTTCCATCATTAAATAAATGTTTGTTTCTATTTTAGAAATTGTAGATTAAGTATTTGTTGACTAAACAGCTTAATATTTTTTATGTCTAGTTAATTGTTGTAATTTAACCACAAATAAAAACGAGAATATTAAAAAAAAATTACAATCTCACACAAATAACAAGAAGAGTACACCTTGCTAGAAAGGCAGAAATAAGAGGTAAGACAATACAGAAGTCTTTCCAGGCAAATGTATTCAATTTATGACAAATACAACCAAGAAATTATAACCAGAAAAAGAAATAACAAAAAAGTGTTGTGATGGAATTATCCAATGGTCCGAAAATGACAATTTATTTACTACAAATAACGTGTCTTTGTTTATCTTCCATGCCAGCAACGTCTACAAACAAGCAGAACAATTAAAGTTTTTTTCCACTAGATGGCAGAAGTTACATGATGAACTCGAGCCCTCGACTGTGATGTCGAAAGCAGGTGAAAAATGGCCGCCCTGAGAGAAACGGGTGGATTTTGCTGCTCAATTCATATTCCACAAACACAATATTAATCAGAATACTGTGTGTATACTCGTGTGGGCACATAGAACATAGAGTAGAGAAATGTTTTGACTATAAATAAAAAAAAAAAATATGGATTCATCTACATTGTTTTAACCTCAACTCATCACCACGTTTGAATGTACGGACATGGCGTCCGCATCCACGCCGCCGCACCGATGTTTGTCCAGCTGATACTTGTAGGAGAACCTCTGAGCGCACACGTCGCAACTGAAGGCCTTCTCCCCGGTGTGCGTCCGCATGTGTATCATCACGTTCTTGTTGCTGGAAAACCTTTTGGGACAAAGCGTGCAGGTGAAGGGCTTGAGGCCCGCGTGCTTGACCTGCACGTGGAGCTTCATGGCGGACTTGCGGGCGAACCCCTGAGAGCAAACGGAGCAGGTGAAGGGCCTCTCGCCTGTGTGTTTGACGCGGACGTGTATCTTCATGTTGGACTTGATGGGGAATCGTTGAGGACAGAAGGAACATGCAAACGGTTTCTCCCCGGTGTGCGTGCGCATGTGTATCTTGATATCGGAGTTTGTGGAGAATGTTTTAGCGCAAACCGCGCAGCTGAACGGCTTCTCTCCGGTGTGCGTCCTCGTGTGTCTGTTCAAAGTTCCCCTGTGGAGGAAAATTTTCCCACATTCGGAGCAGATGAACTGTTTGTTGTTATCGTGACGCGTGATAGGACCTTTGGGGTTTTTAGAAGTCTTCAGAGGTTCTTTTGGGTGGTCGCTGGGATCAGAGTCTGAGGTGAGTGACATCATGTCATCCATGTTTGTTAGTGGAGCAAAGTTGAGTGCTTGCGAGTGTTCTCCATCGGATTCTCGTGTGAGCCCACCGCCTCGGTTCTTCTGTTTTCGACTGTGACGAGGCTGTGGGGACCGACTTTTGTCGAATTCACTCTTCAGGTGGACACCGGTGAGCGCAAACGTGTTGACATCAGCCTCCTCCTCCAACGCTTGAAGCCGCTCCCCATCTTGACTGCTCCACATGTCCTCTTCTTCCTCTTTAATGCGGGCAGGCTCTGCTGGCTCCTCTTCTTGACTCTCTACTAACACTTGCTGCACATCTGCAACACACAAGGAAACAGATGGATTAAGGTTTTGTTAACGGTTCAAAAATATTATCCTGGATGCGGAGATGATTTTCCCAAGGTTCAAATTTACTCATTTTTTCCCATACCCTCATTTTCGGACCTCTTGGCATATTTTGTTTCTCACAGAGAAATATGTAACATCCAAATAAATATATCAGTGCATCATGAATTAAACATACTTTAATTATTCTTAATATCTTAATTTTTTTTTACACATTAACAGTTGAATGCTCACATTTTTTTGTCTCAAAGAGTCTGAACATAAAACTAACCAAACGCACAATGAATTATATTCTATTCTATTCTATTAATGTGGGATCGCTAAGCCATTCATCTAAGAACATTTCCCCATTATTGACAATTCTGATCTTACGCCACAAGTCAAAACGGAAGAAAGCTCTCCGCTCATTGGAAAGCATTGGACTTTAGATCGTTGTAATTTGATTTGGGAAGATTATTTTGATTTCAAAATGTGATAAAAATGTCGTTTGACTACTATAACAATCTAGCAATACAATACGCCGTTTGATTTCACAATGTATAGCAAACATTTACATTGCGGAAATATTAGAAATGCCCGGATGTTTTGTCAATTAGCGTGTTGGAAGTGAAACCACCTGAAATCGTCCATCTTGTTGAAAGTTAAGTGTTTGAGAGTGAAACGTGTCTTTGTACTTGTGGTTCTTGGGCAATTCACGGCAAAAAATAGTGGCGAGTTGCCGGTTATGGCAAAATAACCCCTTATTTGACCCACCATGAAAGCATACCACATCATATGTCAACATCTACCTATGGAAAGTAAATACTCATCTTTATAACATATTAGTCAACAAACCTGCTTGGTGTGATGGAACTTGAGGCTTGAGAACCGCGTCCGATAGTTCGCGTTGTCGCCGCTCGTTTATATTTATGGCTCGACCAAATTCCTCCTCGTACTCCGCTATGGTTCTCTCAAACAGTTCAAAAATCTCCTCGACAGCCACGTTTAGTCGCTGCTTCACCAACGTTTTCAGCATTTTAACTTTACACATTTTCACACGATAACACGAACTATCTATCATGTGTTAAATATATGCCTTTTTTCGCCTTGTGGTTTGTGACAACTCAACCGAGGTGAAAACGATTTCCGCCAACAAGCCACACTGCGCATGCGTACACCCCACCGCCACTACGGCATGCCCTGTGAGACAAAAATAAAAATAAAAAATAATAATAAAGTAATTGACTTGAATTAGAGCTAAATTATATTAATGGCATTGGTAAATGAGGGCCAAACTGAAGAGAAGAAAAAAATTACAAACTACTGTATCATATTCTTCATCGCTCATGAGATAGAGTTGAAAATTTAAAGAATGTCTAATATTTTCAGGAAATTAAGTCATGTTATACATAAACAAAGTTGTTTATTTCAATATTAAAGTAAGACACTTTTCATTTTGGCTCAGCAACATAACATTATTTATGAATTTATAATGTTTTTTTTTTTTTTAACCATGTAAGTTTTTATCTTAATGTGTCTTCTCAACAACAAACAGAGACTTTTTTACTGCCCCCAAAATTAGCAACCTTATTTTTGCATAATTGCAACTTTAATATCTAATTGTCATGTTTTTTTAGTGTGGTCCAAATAATGTTGAAATTATTTTTAAATTTGGGCACATCAATTCTGATTAGTTTGCTGTCATGAACCAACTTTTTAAATCACATTTTACTGTACACAACTTTATTCTTATAAATTACATGTAAAAAAAAATCAACACAATCATAATTCTTTTTGACTACTTTTTTTCCTCAAAAATATTCTACTTTATTCTCTTACTTTATGATTTTTATATAAAATATGAAATCAATGTTTTTCCATTTTGGAAGAAATGTTATTTAATTAAAAAAAACATTTTACTTCACAATATACTTTAAATACATTACAGTATGAATGTACTTTTTTAGGGAGAAAACTTTATAACTTTATTTTCGCATTCTTACAAAATTGACCACAAAATGCTATTTAAACATATTTGTTGGTGACATACATATATTAGAATGTGGATAATCTATTTTAGCCACTCTGCAATCAGCACGTTAGTGTTTAATGATAGCAAATTAATTTTATATACACTACCACCATATGTTAAACATTTGTCATATGTAGATTAACTCAGCAATTTTGTGATAATACAAATGCTTTCAGATTTTCAGGTAATGCACTTGGGTCTGCACCAGACATTGTATATATATTTTTTCATTTAAAACATGCAAAAATTTAACCGTCAATAATTGCATACAATGTGAAAACGATTTCTTAAGGTCCGGCATCTTCATGTGTCTCCTCATGTGCAAGGTCATATACTTCTTGTCGGCGAAGCCTTGGTTGCAGACGAGGCAAACGAAGGGCTTCTCGCCCGTGTGCTTGACGCGGATGTGGATCTTCATGTCCGACTTTCGGGAGAAGACTTTGGCGCAGAGGGAGCAGCTGAATGGTCTCTTCCTCGTGTGTGTGTTTTCAGGTGGCGGATGAAGTGGGACCTGTGCTGGAAGGTTTGGGCGCACTGGAAGCAGTGGAGCCGCTCGGGGTCGTCGTGCGTTTTTGGGGGTTCTTTGGTGTCTGTCTCAGGAGAGAGCGGCATTTTGTCGACGTTGCCGACTTCTTGCGACTCAGCTTCTGTTGCTGGATGAATGTTCTCTCGTGTGTAATATAAGCGACGCCAAACTGGAGCAGCTCTTCGTACATACCATGCAGGTGAAATGCTTCCCGCCCGAGTGTTTCTTCAGATGCCTTATCAAACCGGCCCTGTAGCGAAAGCGCATGGTGCAAACCGAGCAGGGGAACGGTTTCTCCCCTGTGTGCACCATCATGTGCTTGATCATTTCCGACTTATCCCGGAATCTCTTGGTGCAAACGGGGCAAGCGAAAGGTTTCTCCCCGGTGTGTATTCGCATGTGACGGTTCAAATTGCCCTTCTGCACGAACGATTTGCCGCACTCGAAGCAGATGAACGCATTGCCGTGGTTGCTGTTGCTTTCCACGGGTTCTTTCGGGAGACCGTTGCCGTCTGCCGGCCGACTCGCTCTCTCGCCTGTGTGCGTGGTGATGTGCAATATGAGACATTCCCTGCTGGAGAAGTTTTTCTTACAAATGTAGCAGGTGAAGGGTTTGACGGCCGTGTGCGTTCTCGTGTGCATGATCAGTTTGTACTTATCGGTGAAGCCTTTGGTGCACACCGAGCAGGGGAAGGGATTCTCTCCCGTGTGGATTCTCATGTGCCGTTGCATGTGATGCTTCAAGGAGAATCTTTTGGCGCAAAAAGAACAAGCAAACGGTCTCTCTCCGGTGTGCGTGATCATGTGGATTTTCAAGCTGCCCTTGTGGGCGAACGTCTTCCCACATTGCGGGCACTTAAAATCTTGGTTGTTGTTATGATGCTTTGTATCACTTTTAGACTTCTTTTTAGCCTTGGCAGGTTTAGCGTCGCTGCTGCGTTCAGCATCAAAAGGCATCGCCTCGTCCATGTTGGACAGTGGAGCAAATGAGCTGGCGCTCGGAGGCTCCGTCCCACTTTGACTGCGTACGCCATCCTGTTCGCGCTTGACAGGGGCAGCCGTCATCATTAACGTGGTGATGCCGGCCTCCTTCGGACCCTGGCTCCACTCGTCCTCCTCCTCCTTTTTAACGCAGGGGGGCTCTGCTGGGTCCTCCTGCTGCTTCTGCTCAGAGTCACATGGAAGCTCTTCTTGACTCTTCACCAGCACCTGCTGGACGTCTGCCATGGTTTAAAAAAAATAAGACCAAGATAAATAATTTCAAAACTTTTGCCACCATTATATAACCTGTACAACAAATTTTTTTTTTTAATAAAAATCTTTTAGACAGGGGAGGAAGCATATTTTACAGAATTTTACCCAAATGTCGACTATAAACATGCAAGTTAAAATTGTGAATGGCATGACTGACTGCAACGAAGCAGTCATATGAAACAAACGATACATACACACACATCTAACAAACGTGAGATGAAATTTCGCTAGTAAACAAACCTGTTGCGTGCAGTCCAGTTTGATGCTTGAAAACATTGTCGAGCATCTCACGTTGTCGCTCGTTCTCCTCTTTTGTCCGACAAAGTTCCTCTTCGTACTCCGCGATGGTTCTCTCGAAGAGTCCGAATATCTCTTCGACCGCCACATTTAGTCGCTGCTTAACCAACTCTCTCAGAATTCGGACTTTACACATGTTTACATTCAAACTGGTAGTGCTGTTGTACGCAGCAACTCACTAGCTTAGCGACGTCGTGTTTTTAGCTAGCTAAGAAGCTAATTTGAGTCCGTTTATGTTATCAAAGACGATTTAACACGTCGTCTCCGGTAAACTCCATACATTTATATACGGGGGGAAAGGAGAGGCACTGTTTAAAAAAGTAAAAAGGTTCTGATGGCTCCAACATAACACAACTGTGGTTACCCAGACTGCATCTGCCAATAAGCCACAATGCGCATGCGTACAATACCGCCGTCTTGAACTATAGCAACGGTGCGCATTTAGGGACAAATAAAGTGAATACAATGAATTAAAATGTATTATACATTTGTCTAAATCTTATTTTACACCTCCTAATAATAAACATCAATGTCAGTAGTCAAATGTTTATAAAATTGAAGAAAAAAATTAATTGTCAGGTCTTGCCATGGCGTCAGATTTACGGGCTTTATCTTCTTCGCCCGCCATTTATGACAGAAATTAGAAAACATTCAGCGACACTACATAGACGCTATCTTCAGGAAATTCACATGAAAACCGAAAATCCTCCATGATATCAACATTCCCAGCAATACTGCAATAATTTGTATTTTTCTGACATTACAGAAAAAGTTATTTACATAATAATCAATTAATAACGAATTTTTCAATTTGGAGCTTTGAACAAATCTGTGGGGTGGGATGCTTGATAGTTTATCCCATTTCCTCTTCTTCTAACAGTTTATTCTTTGTTTTTTTCCCATCAGTTTGTGGCACCATGCTGCCTCTTTGGTCAATCCTGGTATTACGGCAGACTAGTCTGAGGGACGAGACTCGCAATAACAATCAAAATTGGGTAAGATCAGAATGTGTGTACCACGTTTTCGTTACTTTGCGTCATTGTGTTCCCCAGGACACTTGTGCTTGTTAACATGGCACTTCCGAGTGAATTGTTTGTCGCACACGTTGCAACTAAACGGTTTCTCCCCCGTGTGCGTCCGCCTGTGTCTCATCATGTCCCCCTTGATCGTGAAGCCCTTGTCGCAAAATGAGCAGGTGAAAGGTTTCTCCCCCGTGTGCCCCCTCATGTGCGTCATCATGTTCCCCTTGCTGGAGAACCTTTTGGCGCACACAGAGCAGGCAAAATGTTTCTCCCCGGCGTGCATGCACTTGTGGGCGACCATTTCCTTCCTGCAGGAGAAGGCAGCCGGACAGGCGGCGCAGGAGAAGGGCGGGGCCCTGCTGTGTTTCTTCAAGTGCGTCAACATGTTCTCCTTCAGGGAAAATCTCTGGTCGCACACCGAGCATGCAAAAGGCTTCTCTCCAGTATGCGTCCGGGCGTGCCGCGTCAAGTGCGTCTTTGTGGAGAACGTCCCGCCACACACGGCGCAAGAAAACGGCTTCTCGCCCGTGTGGGTTCGCATGTGCAGCAACACGTTACTCTTCGTGGTGAAGCGTTTACTGCACACGGAGCAAATGAAGCGTTTCTCTCCGGTGTGCATTTGGGCGTGCCGTGTCAAATGCGCCTTGGTGGAGAACGCACCGCCGCACACCGAGCAGCCAAAGGGTTTCTCGCCGATGTGACATCTCAGGTGAGAGAGCAAGTTCTGTCGGTGGCGGAAGGTTTGAGTACAAACCAAGCAGTTGAAGGGTTTCTCCTCGGCGTGGCAGCGCATGTGTAAGAGCAGGCAGTCCCGACGGCTGAATGTTTTGCCGCATGCCGAACAAGCAAAAGGTTTTTCCCCCGTGTGGCATTTTATGTGGCGGTTTAAAATACCACGGTCGCCAAACACTTTCCCGCATTCGGAGCAGCTGAAGAGTTTTTTTGTTATGTCATTCGCCTTGGGAGGTTCTTTACCGCCATCGCTGTGATCCGTGATGTCATCAGACGAGTGTGACACCACATCGTCCATGTCTGACAGTAGAGCAACGCTGTCTGGTTGTGATCCTCCTCCCCCATCTTCCAATCCTCTGCTGCTTTTCTTCTCCTCACTCGCGCTGCGACCAGCTTTGTCGTCGTCCTCACTCTTCACAAGCACAATAGTCAAAGGAAAAATGGTGTTGTCAGACACCTCCTCTTCTTCTTCTTCTTTAACGCTGTTTTTTTTTGTCTCACCTTGACTCGCCATCGTCAAGGGCTGGAAACCTGCATGACACACGGAAATCAAACTGCTGGTTAGAAACGGGTAGTAACAAGCTGTATTCACAATAGTTGAGTCAAACTAAGGTAGCAGTACTAGTTTTATAGTATTACTTGAATACTATTTTTGACTGCTGTAGCCACCGCTGGCCCTCAGTGTAAAACAGAGTTCATTTTGTATTTTGGGACTTTTTTTTTTTGTAACATAATTGTATTGTTTTGATATTATTACCTGACATACAGTATAGGCACCAAGTTTGTGAGTGTTTCTTCCTCATTTGCCTGATTTTGTCACGTGTATGTATTTTGTTAGATTTTTGTCAAATGTTGTTGCGTGTGTGACTTTCGGCGCTAGTATTTTACAGAAAGACTTATTTTCTTTCAATTTATTATAATGTCTAATTGCAATACAGAGCTATTTTTTCATTAAGAGAAATTAAACCAAAAAAATGTGTGGTAGTTCCTTGGGGGATAATACTAGATAATTATTTGAAATTTCAAGTCATTTCAATTTGATAAAATTATTGGTCAGAACAGAACTCCAATTGCAGCGACGTAACCTAAACGTGTACGTAAATCGAAAACGCACATCTCGTAGTAAAGTCCTGACTGAAACGGTTTGTAATTTATTGGGTCACATTACGGGAAAGAATGATCGTGATAGTTTTCCCTACACAATCTCAAACACAAACTGACCGCATGGATTTATGTAAGGTCGTGCATATACTAAAATAAGTCTCTGTTTGCAGCTAGCATGCTAAGTTAACCGGAATGCCTACCAAGTGTAAGAAAGCAAAGCTTGCATAAACCATTATTTTCCTCCTCGTATGTGTGTGCCGAGTGGACAAACAAACACAACAACAATAATTCAAAAATATTAATAAAAGTAGTACAGACGTTACGGCGGTGTCTCTGTTTGGAAGATGTGTTGCCAACTTCCGGGTTATTCTTCTTCGGTGGTGGCATTTACATCATGGTACGTCGCCGCCATATTGAAGAGGTACAGTACTCGTTAGGATGTATGGATAATATAAAATATAATATAACACTGTATAATAAAACTCAAACACAAAAGCAAATATGTCTTTATTTTAAGCCAACAATTGCTGTATTTTTCAATTTCATGTAAAAAAAAAAAAAAAACAAGTAACAAAACTAAGTAAACCAGTCATTTGTATTTGACTCAATCTACAGTTCAGACGTTTCCTCCGACTCCAAATGCTCTTCAGTTTTCCCCGCTTGGTCATTTCTAGCTTCGACACTCTCGTCTCCCTGGCTGGTCATGGTGGCGTCAAGTGTGTCCTGCTCAGCAGTGTCATTCTGAGGCTCGGCGCCCTCATCATCCTCGTCTTCTACGTCCATCTCAAAGACACGGAGGTGACTCAGATTTTCGCTCAGCTGCAAGGCGGAGGTGAACAGAATGAAAGACAAGTCACCAAAGGTGTTAGGATTCAGTTTGTGGGCAGTAATCCCTGAATATTAGTGAAAGAAATAGCAAAAAATACATATTCACGATTTTTGGCATTCCCAATTTTGGCATTCCCAAATTTGCGGATTCATAATAAGAGTAGGTCAATTTGAATTGTGAAACCCCAGTCTGCGGAGTATCACTGTCGCCACTCTACGCGAGGTTGGCGCTTACCACGCAGGCTACTTCTCGGATGCCGTTGACTGCGACAAACTGAGCCTTCATGCCCTCCAGTTCCCGCCACTGATTTCCCAGCACCAGACTTTGGCAGGGAATGCTGTCGCTCTGCTGGTCCAACCTGAACACGCAAGTAGGAAATGTTACATCTGAGCATTGATAATACGACAACGTCAAACCCTAACCCTTTGAGATAGCGGTTGGCATTAAAGGGGCAGCACACCTCAAATTGGGCGTCCACTTGAATTCACTCTCACAGTTCAGGGTTGAAGAGAGCGGAACCTGCGCCAGGACACTGCGACTGTTGTCTTCTTCTGTTCCCTGAAGGATGACAGTCAACATCTCGTCGCTATAGAAACGAGCATCCAGGCAGCGGTAGACGTCGTGCGGCCTGGAAGAGACGACCAAAAAGTATAAATCGGAAGAAATGACGGCCATCGCGCTGGGTCGGGATATCACCTCTCTCTCGGACACTCACCGGGGCTCTGCGCTCTCGCCTTCTGAGGCGTCGAGATGGTGGCTCAGGTCGAGAGACGCGACACTGTTGGGGATGTGTCTGCGAAAAAACACTTTTTGTAAGTAGGACGGTTACATTTCATACTGTAAGTCCGGTTGGTCTTCACATGTCGAGCGTCTGCCTACAGCAGCTCCTTGCAAGTTTTTTTCCCCATCATTTGTCAAATAAACAAATCAATAAAATCGACCAATCACAAGCCTGAATGTCTAAAGTTGGGTACTTGCACTGTAAGTCAAACTACCATTTGATATTGGAAAATAAAAACGCTACCTGTTTGGGTCGCTTCCTTTGCGTAACAAGTAGAGCTTGTGCGGCAAAACGTGCGGCATGCAGAACACCACACAGTGCATTTTGGCCTTCTTGTCATTCCACCTTTGGAACACACACACAATCACATTACCAAACACAGATTATTATAACAGCTTTTATTCAAATTTAGCCATTTTCAATGTGAGCAAAAGTATAGGAGAAAGTGTACATTAATGAATGTCTATGCACAATATCAGATTTTTTTCCCCAAGATAGCATTTATACTATTTAGATGTGTAAAAAGAGATTTAATTAAATATGATCACACACTCTTATTAATCACAACAATTTTTTTTAATTTTGCAATTATTTTTTGATATATAAAATACAGATGAAACTTAAAGGCTAATAAAAAAAAAAGGAAAAATTCTAAATAAAATCCAGCAATGTTGTTGATTGGGTGTGTCACATTTTAAGCCTTATGAAGAGTAAATTTAGGGATTAAGTGTGATTATTAAGACTTTATTTTTAGAAAATGTTGTGTAAATCTTAAAGAATCCGCAGATACCCGGTTTATGGACCCTCCCCCTGAAAAAAAATCCCAATTTATAAAAATTATATTTTACAATTTCCATTCAAATGTATTGTGAGTAAAACTATATATGCATTGAACATTTTACTTACAAGGATGGAAGCTCAAAAAGTCGCTGCATGTTTTCAGAGCTAAGGGTTAAAAAAAAAAAAAAAAAAAGACAACATTTTAGATATTTAATCATAAATAATATTTGGAATAATGGATCGCGTTCACGTGGCGAGAGAGCCTACCGCTGCGGCGCTGAATACAGCGGCAGAAAAGCAGCCTGTTTCACAGACTTCCCAATAACTTCCTGCACAGAAAACCACAAAAGTGTCATTCTCATTTTGTCCCGCAAGACGATCGTCAAGCGAGCAAGAATCAGTCAGTGGTCTCACCGCAGGTTTCTGCAGACAGAGCTCGATTACATTCTCCATCATCCTTTTGACAAAATGCAAAGACTTTTTGGGAAAGGAAGGAAACAGCAGGGGGCTCGCTGAAGAAAAAAAATGATCACAATGTGAGCTTTTTGCAAATGGGGAAACAAAAGAAAGAATGCAAACAATATGTAGAAAATCACTCTTCAGGTGCGTGCTGTCCTGTAGAAACTTGAGCCACTGGTTGCCCTTGGTGCTGGGTGGAGATACGAGGTCCTCGTCCTCATCCTTCAGGTACTACCAAATGTCAGGAATCAAGCAAAACTCATTTCCGGGGCAGAAAACACTGACGAATCCCTTGTCTTAGGCTATGACGTCATCTTCATGCGAAGGGATGTTGACAACATGTCGCAAAGCTACTTACCTGACCGACCCGCTCTACATTGAAGTACTTCCCTTTCCGATCAAAGAGCTGTTCGTTCTGTGGGGAGAACGTGACACTCAAAAAACTTGAACATGAATTACCCGCAAACTTTTTTTTTTTTTGTTTGTGCCGCCACCTCGCTGAAATGCTCCGAGAGGAAATCGGCGACAAAGGCAATGTCCTTCTGCGTCATCTGAGGGCGCACAATAAAAATAGTATGAAATTAAAGACGAGGCCAATGAGTCGTCAAACTAAAATACGTATATCTCACCTTGTTGAGTTCTGGAGGGACGTGCTCATCGCACATTCTTAGCATCGCTGCCGAGAGAAAGAATAACTTCAGTGTGAGAAATAAAAAAATACAGATCTCCAGAAAGATGAATTGCTCTTCTCGGAGGATAAAGAAAATGCACCTGTGAATATTGTAATATGTCTGCATGTGCGCCACTGTTTTTTTTTTCAAATACCTGTTGCTAAACGGTTATAAACGTAGATGCCACTTGCTAGCCCGTCTATGGCATTTCCCATTATGTGTTAGCATTAAGCCCTTTGTTTTATGTTTAGTTTGAGTGTAAACGTCAACCATGAGGCAATAAACAGCTTGAAGCCTCTTTTTTGAAGACTTGTTCACTTTCTGACAATAAAAATAAAAAAAATCACATATCTCGAAAAAGTCAGGTCACTCGTACCTCAAAAATGTTGGATACAAATAATACAAATAAAAATACAAAAATCTACATACCCACATACAGCCAACGGAAAAAGGCTTTAAAGTTCTTCATGCTCTTGTCGATCACTCTGCATGTCAAAAATGGATCATCGAAAGCGTTGAAGCTTCAAATGAGAGTTTAAAAACTCGATTATTAGGAAAACAACCAAGGAACTTACTGCAGGAGTTCGCTGGTTTTTAAGGAAAAGGAGCCCACGGCCGTGATGGCACCTTGAAGCAAAACATTGAAACTGTGTGAAACAAACATTTGCGCTCATTTGCTGCGTGAATGTGGCATGCCACCTTCTATGGCGGCCGAATCCAGGCCGAGGGGTTCGAACTTCTTCTTCCACAGGGACATGCCTTTCACCTCGCTCAGGTGGTAGAGCAGCGCCTCGGAGCCGCTGCCAGAGAAGCAAGCGAGGGGTTTGCTGGATGCTGTGAAATCGGAAAAGGGGGGGGGGGCACTCCTACCTTTGGAGGTGGCTGATCACCAGCTTCTGGATGCTGGAGTAAGATGACTCGATGGTCTGGCCGAGCTTCTTCAGGCCCTGCAGTGGAAATGGGGGGGGGGGGGGGGCAAACTTGTCTACTCATGTAACAGGATGCACCAAAAAAAATTCTCAAGATGTACTTTGGTGCCAGGAAATTTGACAAAAACATGATATGAATCGGGGGAAAAAAAAAATACAAAAAATAATTGAGCAGGATGCTGGGTTTTTTTTTTGCAGCTTTTCCTAGTATATCTTTTTTTGTCCTACCTTTTTGCTGACCCAAAAAATTTAAATTATCTAGCAAAAATATGACAAAAAAAAAACTTGTCAATTCAGCAATAGGATTGTAACAGACTACACAGCATTATCCGACTTAAAAAATGAATCATTAATGACAGAAAATTACAATTATGTGGCGAAAGAAATTGACTACAGGACAGATATTCCATGAAAGAAAATCTGACTAAAACATTTTAATAAATCTCATAAAAAGTGACGAGAATCTGACAAGACAATATTATAATATTATTAAGAGAAAAAAAAGACAAAAAGCCATCATACTCTCGTACAGATTTGAGTCAGGCAAAACGATAAAAAAAAAATAATAATAAGGCAAACAAAAAAATCTCACAGAATCTGGACATCTGTTTTAAAATCTGATTTAATAATCTGATTTTTTTTTTTTAAATACAAATACGTGAGTGATTTTGGCATGATTTATGGACAACTTCAGACAAAAAAAATAAAAATACGGATCAAAATATTTAGCATGCCATGTCTCCTGATACGGCAACATGTTTAAAAAAAAGAAAAAGAAGAGAAAAAAAACAGCAACCAATGGCACCAAAGCAGCACTTTTCCTGCATGATAGGTAACCTACTTTTTCCCGCCCATAGGACCTCTCTTACACTCACCTTGACAGTCAGCTGGTTCATGAGAAGAGCCTGCAATTCAGGACTGGAAAGTAAAAGTAGCATGTTAGCATTCTACCTAGCACTTGAGTGTACTACAAGAAGGAACTTAACTGTCCTCACCTGGACTGTCCCCAGAGAAGAAGCTCCAGGAACTCGTCTTGCACCTGCGTGCTTGTGTTCTTTTCCTACAGTTAAAAACAAACATAACAGGAGTTCTTTCCGTGGCATAACGAAACGGGGGGGGGCTCAGCCTGAGCCGACCTGCACAAACTTGGTCAGTCGGAGGTCCATCTGCATGAGGATTTCCTCCCAGGCCTCGCACATGCACGTGAGCGACAGGTGCAGGTACTGCAGCAGCGTGGAGATGTGGGTGAACTTGCGCGCCATCCTGGTGAGCTCGGGAAGGCAGTCGGACAGCAGGCCCGTGTCCAGCTAATCAATATTGTGGTGATCATCATCATTAACAAGAATGATTTGCCCAAAAACAATTTTCAATGCAACATGACACTTTAAAACGAATGGAATGTTGTTTTTCGAAAAAAAAAAAAATTTTTAATCCAATTCATCCATGAATTACAAATGCCACCTGAAAACTGCCTCACCTGAACAAAGCAAATCTCCGCCTGGTCCTCTGCAGACTTCACCTCGGTGATGACGGCCAGAGACTTGAGGTCACTGGCCAGACTCAACGTGCGGCAGCTTCCTGAAACCTGCAAATCAAAGATGAGGTTAAAACTGATTTTCTCGTTATAAAACTCTCGTAATGATAAATGGGGCCATCTTCAAAGAGTTAAGAGTTGAAGTTCTAGTTGAAGTTCATTCCAGCACAAACGTCTTACTCCGGCTAACGTTGCAATCTTGTACATCCCGTAGGCGTAAAGTTCCACGTGGCCGGCGTGTCCTCCGAGGACGAGTATGTTCAGCCTACATTGGAGGCAAAAAGAGGCTTAAAAAACCAACAACAAAACAACAACAGCACTACGCTTTGTTGTTGGAACATAAACGCATAGAGTTACCGGACTTCTCCAAGGAGGTTCATGATCTCGTCAGACTTCTCCTCACTGCAAAAAAAAAACCACATTCATAATAACATGACTGCATATGAATATTTCAATTCGGCTTGAAAAACAAGTGTCAAAAAATGGGTTTACCTGAAGAGCTTTGATGTTGTGCTGTAGCTGGAGGAACAAAAAAAGAGATGTTAAGTGAACCTGAGGAGATGTTTGTAATCAGTTTGTCTTACCTCTTGGGAAGGGAGGCTAATTTGGGCAGAAACAGCTTGGATTCATCCTCTGACTGATAAAAGGATCCGAGTGCACTGGAGCACATTGACAAGAATGCAAAACGTTAATATCGTCGAATTCTTGAATGTCTCTAAATGTACTCCCCCCTTTTGGATACCTTCAAGGCAAAGCTGCCTACCTGCTTTCCTCCGTCACCTCCATCCAGTGCATGCAGCTGACGGGGTTCTGCATGTGGAACACATGCAGGATCTCCGCTTTCTCCACACCGCACAACACCACCTGATTCGTGTCTCCAAGGCTGAAGGCCAGAACTGACCGATCAGGAGAAGCGGAGAAGGAGAGAAGCGGGAATTCATCATGTTCACTGTAAATTGACACAAGCGTTGCTCACTTTTGCCGTCAGGTCTCCAGGCAAGTGCGGTGATCTCCTTCCCGATGTGCTCGCTGGGGGCCAAGCTCCAAACCCGCTGGAAATTGGTCAAGCGGTGCAGCAGCAACTACAATACAACAAAATAACAATAAATAGAGAGAGTGAGGGGTGCAAAACGGTATAACACATCCATACCGGTCATTCTTAAGAGTACCTCTCCAGTCGTGCTGGCCAGAGCGATCAGATCTCTTTTGGGGGACCATGCCATACACAGCACGGGATTGGGAAGCTGCTTCTTTCCGACTTGCCGGAAGGCAGGCATCGTTTGTGCTACATGATGCAAAACAATACAAGAAAAGCATTACGTGATTACTTCTCTTATATTAGTTGTAAGACTAAACCCGGTTGTTATGCTGATATCTTAGATCTTACCTTTATTGTCCTCCAACGTTACGCACAGAGTAAGTTTTGATTGACGGACTTATATGAAAGAAGAAACGTCGATTTTAGTTTTCTGTTATTAACGCAACTCGCTTATTTTTGCTGCTCCGCGGGCAGCGCCATGTTCTTTACCCTTTGACCAATCATCGTACGGCAACGGTAAGCGGGAAGGGACATGTTTGCTCATGAGCAAAAACGCAAAATTGTGGAAGGTATTGGTTTAAGGTTAGAAGCCGTTAACTAAATACTTCAGTAACTAAAATCCAAAACATAGTCTTGTTTTTTAAACACAAATCTATGATATTTGACGATAGGGATAAGGCTATTATAGGAACTTGGACTCGGTACCGTGTGTGACGTCATATTTGTGCGACACATGACTACCACTCACAGAAAAAACAAGGGTGCTGGGTTACTCCGACGTTAAAAATGTGTAAAGTCCGAATGTTGAGAACGTTGGTGAAGCAGCGACTAAACGTGGCCGTCGAAGAGATATTTGAACTATTTGAAAGGACGATAGCGGAGTACGAGGAGGAACTGTGTCGAAGCAAAGAGGAGAACGAGCGACAACGCGAACTACTGGACGCTGTTAACAAGTCTCGGGTTGGACTTCATGGAGCAGGTTTGTTTACTATCGAAAGCAACCGGTTGCTCATATTAGCTGTTTCTTCATCATTGAACAATGATTGCTTTGACAAATTAGACCCAACACTTATTGTTAAGATTCTTATACACTATTTGTGCTTATGTCTGTGCCTGTAGACATCCAGCAGGTGTTGGTGGAGAGTCAAGACGAGGTTCCTTTTGACCATGCGCAGCAAGAAAGGGGCTCCAATGTGCATGTTAAAGAAGAAGAGGAAGATGTGCGGCTCAGACCGGATGCGCAGCAAGAAAGGGGCTCCAATGTGCATGTTAAAGAAGAAGAGGAAGATGTGCGGCTCAGACCGGATGCGCAGCAAGAAAGGGGCTCCAATGTGCATGTTAAAGAAGAAGAGGAAGGTGTGCGGCTCAGACCGGATGGGGGGGCTGACATCACATTGACTGAGGTCCCTGTGAAGAGTGAAGATGACGACGCTCCATCCTCACTGCTTCATCACAGAGAGGAGAACACAAGCAGCAGCTCAAGTCGACACTGTGGAGGATCACAACCACACAACTCTGCTGCAGCTTTGGACAACACAACGTCACACTCTTCTGACACTGATCTTGGCGATGACACCAAAAAGACGGATAAGAGCTCTCCCGGTGATGTCAGTCCGTTTATCTGCTCCGAATGCGGCAAAACGTTTGTCCAAAAATTCACTTTGAAAAGACACATGAGGATCCACACAGGGGAAAAACCTTTCAGCTGCACTGTTTGCACTCTGAGCTTCTCGAGGAAGTCGGAAATGACCACTCACGTGTTATCGCACACGGGAGAGAAACCTTTCAAGTGCGCCGTGTGCGACAAAACATTCTCTGTGAAGAAATACATGATGGCACACACGAGGACGCACTCCAGAGAGAAACCTTTCACCTGCGCGATTTGCGCAAAAGGTTTCTCGGCAAAAGCGCATTTGAAGATACACACCAGGACACACACTGGGGAAAAACCTTTCAGCTGCGAAGTTTGCGACAGAAACTTCACGAGGAAGCCGGAAATGATAACGCACATGGCGACGCACACGGGCGAGAAGCCATTCGACTGTTCCATCTGCGGCAAAAGTTTCTCGGCCAGGAAATATTTGATGAGGCACATGAAAAGACACACAGCGGGGAAACCTTTTACTTGCGCAGTATGCGCTAAAAACTTCTCCAGTAAAGCATATGTTATGATACACATGAGGACGCACACGGAGGAGCTGTGACACTTGTGATAAAACATTCACATTTAGGACCCAGGTCAACAACCATGTGTGTACTGGGGACAAAAATAGCAAGAATAACAATGCAGGACGTCACGTACAGTTGCATGTCAATTAAGTCATATCTTGACTACTTACAAGTAGGGCTGAATGATTTCGGGAAAATAATCTAATCTGGATTTTTTTTGTCCTCAATATTGCAATTTAATTTGCAATATTTTTTTCAACATCCTTTTCCCATGTAATTATTTAACACAAGCAATACATGAATCTGTATTAAAATATAATTATTAAGTTTTCATCTCTTAGGTTAGGTTTACTCTAAAGTAAAGGCAAATGAACCATGAATTAATAAAAGACAATTTATGTACTTCAATTAGAGTTGTTGGTAAACATTTTGACTTGCAGTAGATTACAACAATAATGCAATCAATTGAACTATTCAGAAGTAATAAAATAAAAATAAAAACAATATATTGCATCCACAATACAGTGATATTTCTTTTTAATCACTGTGTTGTGGATCAAATAAATCCAAGTGTGTGTAAGAGTGTTTTTAGAAACTTGTGTTGTAACAGCGACACAAGAAGATGGACTGATATATTTAATTAATCTCAGTATTTCTGTGATCAGTCAGAAAAGCGAATTAAATTGTACGTTAGAGCCAAGAAAGTCCGTGCCGCTGCCGCCAGGTGGCAGTGCTGAACTACATTGGCGCAGAGAAACCTTAGATGGTGAGGACATGCCGACGTAGCCGCCATCTTTAACCGGGAGACTGATTTCGACTCGGTTTGGTTAACATCAGCTAGGTGAGGCAGTTATGATACCAGGTGGGTAACTTAGAACTGACGCTTTCGTAAAGTTACGTCACCACCTTAAAAACGGAGGAGACCCTTTGAGATGCTTTTATGTGCCACCAGACGATGGCAGCATTGTAGCACAGTAACCATTAGCTTGCTACCTCCACCACCGAAGAAAAAATAACCGGAAAGTAGCAACACGTCGCTATGCTGAGAGCTAGCGTCCCTGTAGAAAACAAAAATGTGTAAAGTGGAAATGTTACGAGAGTTGGTGAAGCAGCGACTAAACGAGGCTGCGGAAAAGATATTCGACCTTTTTGAAAAGACGATCGCGGAGTACGAGGAGGAACTTTGTCGCTCGAAAGAGGAGAACGAGCGGCAACGCGAACTATTGGACGCTGTTTTCACGCCTCAATCTGGGCTAGACAAATCAGGTTTGTTTAATTCTTGTCTTTTTTCGGGCTCTCGTTATATTTCTATTTGATCATTTAATACACTGGCAGCGATTTCTCATTGTTTGCGTGGGCGGCCAGCAGAGCGAGCCGAAGTCGAGTACTTACGCTCTAATTGTATGTTGCATTAATTTAACAAACATGTAATCTACTCTCACTTCTCCAAACTAGTCATTACTGACATTAAAATGACGTAAAGCGAATAGTAACAAATAAATACAAAAATCATTCTTATTTTACATCCTCTTTAACTTGTCAACAGTACACGTTGTTGACGGACCAAGTCAATGTGACTGATCGAGTGAAAATCTCATTCTATTAAACACAGGTTTTATAATGGGACTACTTCATGCCTTTTGTCCTTTTACGGCCAAAGGTTCGCTTGTATCTATGCCAGCGGCATATAGACACAGAACAATTAAATGCTCATCCAGAATAAACAGATTACAAATGCCCACATTTAAAAAAAAATAATTCAAGTTAAGAGAAGTTGCTTTTTTTATTTTTTATTTTTTTCCGTTTTGTTTTGTTTTTGCTTTGTGTCGTTATCGTCTCAAATCTCGATACTGCTACCTAATATCGGCTTGATACTCACAATCTTTCTATTCTGTAGACACACAACATCCGGAAGAGGTTCCCCCTGAGCCACAGCTGGGGTGGAGCTCCCTTGTGGAGCAGGAGGAGCCAGCAGAGCACCCCCACATTAAAGAAGAAGAGGAGGACGTGTGGAGCAATCAGGATGGCGAGCAGCTTCCAAGCCCAAAGGAGGCAGATGTCAGCAGTTTACCGCTGGCTGGTCGTCCTATGAAACATGAAGACAATGAAAACGGAGCTCACTCCTCCCAGCTTCACCACAGTCAAAGTGAAGGGAACAGATACTCCGGCAGAAGAAAACAAGCACACGCTCCACTGTCCGATATGGACGATCACGACGTCACGTCATCCGAGACGGATCGCAGCGACGACGCCAAAGAACGTCCGAAGCGCTCTATTGGCGGCAAAGGCGACACCGCGCATCGCGCCAACAACCGATTCTTCAACTGCTCCGAATGCGGCAAGACATTCAGCCGGAAGGGAACTTTGAACCGACACATGAGGACGCACACCGGAGAGAAACCTTTCGCTTGCTCGTTTTGCTCTAAAATCTTCTCTCTAAAGCATCACAGGGACCGTCACATGCGAATACACACCGGGGAGAAACCGTTTTCCTGTTTATTTTGCCCTAAAAGATTCCGAGACAGGTCCAAAATGATGACGCACATGAGAACGCACGCGCCTGAGTTGCCGATTTCCTCCAGTCCATCCGCAACAACAGAAGCTGACAAAAAGCACTTCCAAGCTCCTCACTCACTTTCAGACAACCTAGCTCCACTATCAGACCTGGACGACGCCATGTCAAACTCTTCCGGGAGCGAGCACGGTGTCGGTGACGACGGCGACGAAACTGACAAGAACTCCAAAAAGTACATGTGTTCCGAATGCGGCAAAATGTTCGGCCGCATGGGAAGTTTGAACCGACACATGGCTACGCACACCGGAGAGAAACCTTTCCCTTGCTCAACTTGCGCGAAAAGCTTCACTTCTAAGGAACACATGAAAAGACACTTGATGATCCACACGGGGGAGACACCCTTCCCCTGCGCCGTGTGCGCGAAAAGATTTCGAGATAAGTGCGAAATGATACTGCACATGAGAACGCACACGGGCGAGAAACCCTTCATGTGCTCGGTTTGTCGCAAGTGTTTCTCTCGGAAGGCCGATCTGGTGTTACACATGAGAATGCACACGGGCGGACATTTCACCTGCTCGGTTTGCCATAAGAGATTCTCCAGTAAAAAGTATGTGATGATACACATGAGGACACACACAGGGGAGAAGCCGTTCGGTTGCGACGCGTGCGACAAGAGGTTCACGTATAAGTACCAGGTGACCAGACACAAGTGCGTGAGTTCAGACGCATCGGAGGCGACGTCACAATCAATTTTGTTGACCGACGATTAGCTGGGATGATGTACAACGCTCACATGAAGAAAGTTTCCTTGCAGATTCAAAGCAGTTATGATGTTCATAATTATATACAATTCCTTGGGAATGCACCCATACCACTTGTTTTTGTCCAATTACTTGCATATCGATACTGGCAATCATGATGAAAAGTTTCTTGTTGTTTTTTTTTAAAGCAAATTTTGTATATATATTTAAAAAAAAAACATGGCATAAGTTATTCTCATAGCACTTTTTAGAATAGCAACTTGTCATTACTGATATTTTTAACATCCGACAGCATGTTTAGCTAACAATCTGGCCACATGGTCTCAATCGGACCACTAGGGGGAACTAAAGAGTACATAAGACAAAAAAGACCGTGAAGTCTGGTGGGTATAAACTATGGACTTACATATGACTTGACTGTCATTAGGACCCTGCGGCTCGAGCCAAAGGGTAGCCATCTTACTTTGCCACGTTTACTGACAGTTTCCATATATTTTTCACTGATTTTTTAGTTTTTTTTTTATCAGTGTGTGTTTTACGCTAGCATCCCTGTATGGGGTTATGAGAGCCTTGGAAAGAGCAAACTCAAACTTTGCATCGACCATTCAGAGTAGTATGGTCGGTATATTATCTCAATATTGTGAATTGAATTGCGAATTGCAACAAGTAGGAAAATGGATGCTATGTAACCTCTGAGTGACCAGTGGCCACTACAAAATAAAATGTGTGTTGGGGGGGGGGGGGGGGGGGACTATAATAAAACTCCTTCTTGAGAATACTCCAAGTTATCTGCCTAAGGAGAGTAGAATTTGCAGTTGGCTTAAACTGTTGCTACCTGTGTCTATCTTCAACAAGCTCCTCCTATCCATAAGCATCGGCATATGTCGGGTTGATGAAGTGGTATCGGTATGTAGTAGCTGCATGTTTACAAATACTGGATTGATATACAGTATCGGTACCGATACTGGTATTGGTCGCCTATCGGTGCATCCCTACGATTTCTTCAACCGTGATTGTACTTAATGAATATCATAATTTCTCATGTTATGGTTTTAAATTAAAAATACAAATGTGAAACAGTGTGTGTGTATGTAATACTTTAATCTGTGTGTCACTTTTTGTGAAAGGTGTTAACATAAGTTAGTAAGTATGTTTTGTACCACTTTTCACAGAGTATATGAAATAAAGAATCACAACAGTCTACAGTAAATCCAAGAAAAACCAAAATTAGAAATAACGTTTGACATTTTCCCATACTTTGACTTATGATTGTTTTACATCATCTGCAAGTGACTGTATAGCACAATTAAGTAACTATTAAGAGTAAGAATACGTATAATGTGTGTGACAGTCACGTCAATAAAATCAGTACTTTAATAACTGTGTTTTGTCCCCAAAAGGATACCGTAGATACTTCTCAAATATGGCGACCGCTCAACGCATGCGCACTGGTAATGAGGACCTTCGAAGCTAAACTTGGCCGCACGTTGCTCAAGTGAAGCCTGAAAAATGTGTAAAGTTCAAATTCTGAAAACGTTGGTGACACAACGACTAAATGTGGCCGTCGAGGAGATATTTAAATTATTTGAGAAAACGATAGCGGACTACGAGGAGGACCTTCGTCGTGCAAAGGAGGAGAACGAACGGCAACGCCAACTACTAAACATCGTTTACACGCCTCACGTTGTCTCACTCCAAGCAGGTTAGCGCACGTGTGTAGGTTTAAAATAATAAGTTAACAAGTGAATAATGTTAACGCTCACGCCTTATTAATATTACTGAAGCTTTTTTTTTTTTTTTTTTTTTTAACAATGTAGTTTGTCGAAGTGGACTTTCCGTACAATTTTTGAATGACAGTCCCAAATCTGATTGGTTCGCCACAGTTGCATGTGATTCTCGATGCGTTAAAATTGTTTTAAAGCGTAGGTATTTTTTTGTAGACGAAAAGTAGATATACTTTTAAAAAATAATTGTATTACATTTATATATATTCATTAATTATTGCTATTACATTAATGTTTAGTTACTCAAAAAAATCCATTCTTTTGATGCCTTCCTCCATCCCTAATGTCCTTGTTGTGGATACAGCCTTCATCCTTCTATTCTTCCTTCCTTTCTACCTCCCTTTTCCTCCATCTTATTTTTTACTTTAAAAAAAAGTACTTATTTACAAATGTCACATTTGTCAATCATGTTCTTCTTGTCATGCAGAGAGGCAGGTGGTGCCAGTGGAGCATCAAGAAGTAGAAGCTGTTCCCTCGAAGCAGCAGGAGGAGCCAGCGGAGCCGCCCCACATTAAAAAGGAGGAGGACATGTGGAGCAGTCAGCATGGGGAGCAGCTTCAAGCGCTGGAGGAGAATGATGTCCCCACGTTCACTTTGACTGGTGTCCATTTTAAGAGCGAAGACGATGAAGGTCAGTCCTCACAACTTCATCACGGTCAAAATGAGGAGACGTTAGATCAACACGTCACAACAGAAGAACACTATGGAGGCCTAAACTCACAAACAAATGAATTAGCTCCACTGTCCGATTTGGACAATATGATGTCACAGTCATCTGACATTGATCATAGCGACCGCACCGAAGAAACTCTGAAAACTAAAAAGAAATCTGATGGTGATAGGACGCATCACACTGACAACAAGAACTTCGAGTGTTCCGAATGTGGGAAAAGGTTTTTACACAAAGGAGCTTTGAACCGACACATGACAACGCACAGCGGAGAAAAGCCTTTCATCTGTACCGTTTGCGCCAAAGGCTTCGCCTTGAAGGCCAACTTGAAAAGACACATGCCGGTCCATTACGATACGAGCAGCAGCTCGACTTGGGACGCGACGAGCGTTCCGCTCAGCTGCTCGGAATGCGGCAAAACGTTCGGCCAGAAGTGCAACCTGATCACGCACATGAGAACGCACACCGGGGAGAAACCTTTCGCATGTTCATACTGCGACAGAAGATTCCACACGAAGCTTCACGTGAAGAGACACACGGCCATTCACACCGGGGAGAAACCGTTTTCCTGTTCGTTTTGCGGGAAAAGATTCCGAGAGAAGTACGACATGAGGAATCACACGAGGATGCACACCGGTGAGAAACCTTTCAACTGCTCCACGTGCGCCAAATGTTTCTCTCGCAGGTCGTATCTCAGAATACACATGAGAACTCACGCCGAGGAGAAAGCTTAGCGCTGCAGTAGCTCCAGTCAACGCGAGACAATAGAAGCTGATGGAGAACAATGCGAAGATCTCCACTCGCAACAAAAGAAACTTTGCTCTACTTATGCATATGGATGACAAGATGTCACGTCAGCAAAATTAGCAGAATCCAAAGTGACTAACGATAATATATTTGCTGCCAACAAGTGTTATGTAATGAAGTCTGTGATTGTTCATTCAAAATTATTAGAGATTGGCGAGTACCTACCGACACAAGGTATCTATATCAGGTCTATACCGGCCTTATTTTAAGGTATCAGGTACTCATGGAGGCTGTCAATACCATCCACTGATACTTAAGGCAAAAAAAAAGAAGTAATTGGCGAATCATCATCTGTCAGTAAGAAAGAGGTCTTTTGTTCGCAATTTTTTGTCATTATGTTAAGCATAATTTTATATTACCAGAAGTACTAGGGGTATTGGTGAGTACTCCAAGAGTGAATACATATTCATACAAAAATTAGTTAGAAAAACAGGTATAGCACATCCCTATTGTTGGAGGATGCTTTTTCTTCGTTTGTTTAATTTCGGGTAGTGAGAATGTTGGTTATCTGAATACAGGCTGGAGACGATGAACAGTTCCTTCAAAGCTTTTATTTCTGCAGAATATTCCGGGCACAAATGAGTTACAGACAATGGCTGTAGCAGCTCACAAGTGCGAAGTTTACAGAGGACTTACAACATTCTTATACTATCTTGAAGGGCGGTACCGCAACGTTTCCAGTAAACAGTTCATCAAAGTTAACTGATAAGCCGGACGTGCAGAGATACGCGATAACACTTAAGGACACATTCGGCCACAGAACAGAGCTCAACTGAGGAAATGAGGAAGTTATACAGTCATGACTAAATCTGGGCAGAAGACACACCTCACTATGCATAATAAATGACCACATACTCATCTGACGTAGCAGTAATGTGATGTGTGCTGTGCTCAACATAAAGGAGCTCACCCAATTACATTTGTCAGAAATTCTCCACTTTCCTTTTAGAATTGATGTTTTCTATGTTGCAAAATACTCCCACAAATTTAACACAGTGTTCATCGTGTGTGCACTGAAAAATGTATTTTACCTTTTACCTTTTTTTTTGTGTGCTTTACTGTATCGTTGAGAATTAAAGAGATCTGTGTGATAAATGTTCTGGCTAAAGTCCTGTGTTTGCTTTCAATCCGAGCTGTAACATTAACAAACGTAAAACAAGGATGCCATTTACGCACCGTGTTAACAGAAACCAGCCAAGTGCGATATTGCTTTCGGCACAATCGGGGGCAACGTGAAACTTCACACCCGTTTCGACCTTTTGTCATTCCCTTACACGCAGGTGCTGTTTAGTACTACTACTAATAATAATGCATTCGATTTATATCGCGCTTTTTGGACACTCAAAGACGCTTTACAGTGGAATGCGTTATTCATGCATTCACACGTTCACACTCTGGTGGCGTTAAACTACTTAAGTAGCCACAGCAGATCCCTGGTAAAGCTTTTGGTGGAGCACGTGAAGCAGGATGTGATTTCACACAATTCCAGAGATTTATAGAAGACCTGTGTGAAGACCGTGTGAGACGCCACCCACACCAGGAGACATGAAAAGTACTCTGAAACTTAATTAGAAGTAAATACTTTGCAGTAAGGAGTAGAAAGCACAGGTAATCTGCTTTCAAATGAAGGGAGTAAAAGTAATCCGTAAAATCAACCCTCCATAAAAGCAGGCGTGAAAAATCTACTTGGGTAAAGTAATGCAGTACAGTATATGCCAGGAACCTTCTTCCTTTGTTGAGCAGCCGACTCGCTTCCTATCCAGTGGAAGTGGAACAGCCAAAGGGGCGATATGGGGGTCGCTGATGACGACACCAAGGTGCGAAGTTTCACATGTACACCCACTTCTCCCACCCGGTTGTGTTGGAAGCATTTATTGCTGTCAGTCGGAGGAGGCCGGAACACTTTCACGTTGGAGGTTTTTGAAAGGGGGTCCAGGGAAGCCAATTAAACATAAATACCATGCGCATGCCCCTAAATGCCAATACGAATTAAAGGCTTGCCTGTTTTAAAAATTGTTATCTTCACAAGAACAAAGATAGATTTTGTCAAGGTAAAAGGCACAATATTTTGAGAATAGTCATTTTTCTATGATGAAGTCATAATATATGATATTAGTCAAAGTGCAAGTAGGGACACAAGTAATTTTTTTAGTGAATACAAATATATATATTTAAAATTAAAACAAATGACTAGTAAAGCTAACCTAACTTTGCTACCTAGCGTGGTGACGTCAGAGTGAAGGGGCGGGATCGTAGACGCAAGTAGGAAGTATCCTGAACAAACCGCCCCCTTTTATATCGAACTTGCTGAAGTTTAGCAGAGACGTAGTGTGGTCGTGTGAAAAAAACGTGCAGCAAATATGTGCAAGATGAGAATCCTGAGAGCGTTGGTGAAGCAACGACTCAACTTGGCCGCGGAGGAGATATTCGGACTGTTTGAGAGAACCATAGCGGAGTACGAGGTGGAACTTTGTCGAACCAGAGAGGAGAATGAACATCAACGTGTGCTGCTGGGAGCCGTTGCATCCACTTTGCATCAAGTGGGGCGACGCGCGGAAGGTTTGTTCTTTTTTTTTAAATGGATTATTATTATTATTTAAAAAAAAAAGAATAACTTTCAGCCACCTTAACATTTCCACAGTAAGGAATCTTGCTGAAATTGCTTGGGAGGAGTTGTTTTCTATTTATTATTTTTTAATTTGTTTTTATTATATGCTGCTTTTTAACCCATTATAGCACTTTGAGATTTGATTTAAAATGTAAAGTGCTTTACAAATAATAATAATAATAATATTACCACCCTTGCTCGTCTTCTCACGTAGACTAATAGAAATAGGAAGTATAGTGTAATGTAAACTGTAAAGTATTAGTAAGTGTAAAGCATCATAGTAAGAAGAATGTGAGTGTATTTAAGTGTGAACTCGAACCACTGGAAACATTCGATCTTCCACCATAACTGAGCCGCTGTGGTTTAACACTGGAACGTGGGCACTGCAGTAAAATTTAAATATTTTTATTTAATTAGACCAAAATAGTGTGACTTTGAACATGCGATGTATTGCATATCTGGAGCCTCAAAATGTTTCTTGTTGAGAACAGTTCACATTCCCACACATTTATTTATTCATCAAGTAGAAGATGTGAACAAAAGCATTTGAGCTGATTTTGTTGTTGTTATTGTTCACGTCCGTCATTTCTGTTTGCTTTCTTTATGTCACGCCAGACGTCCAGCACGAGTTGGTGGAAACCGCGAACGAGGTTCCCTCAGAGCATCAGGAACGCAGCTCCAAGGTGAAACAGGAAGAGCCAGCAGAGCTCCCCTGCATTAAAGAAGAGGATGTGTGGAGCACTCAGGATGGCGAGGCTGATATCGCCACGTTCACAGTGAGCAGTGAAAATGCCGAAGCTCAGTCGTCACAGCTTCACGAGGTCAACCAAGTGGCAGCAGGCAGCAGCTCCTCCAGTCAACACACGTCAAGCGTCCACTTCAGCTGCTCCGAATGCGGCAAAACGTTCAGCCAGAAGGGCAATCTGGTCATCCACATGAGGACGCACACCGGAGAGAAACCATTCGCGTGTTCTTACTGCGACCAAAGATTCTACACGAAGCATCACGTGAAGAGACACACCACCATTCACACGGGCGAGAAGCCCTTTTCCTGTCCGTTCTGCGGCAAACGATTCCGGGATAAGTTTGAGATGATAAAACACACGAGAACGCACACGGGCGAGAAGCCGTTCATCTGCTCGGTTTGCGCTAAAGGCTTCTCTCGGAGATCGTCGCTACGGTTACACGTGCAACAACACTCTGAGGAGGATCGCCTGACGCAAAACGTCACCTCAGAAGCCGATGGAGGAAAGGATTCGGACCACGGGCTGGTGCACTCTTCCAAAACTGATCACAGTGTCTCCGCTAAAAATGATTCTAACGGTGATTTGATATACATCATCAACAACAATCAACTGAATTGCCCTATATGTGGGAAAACATTTGGCCAGAAGTGTAGCTTGATAAGACATATGAGAATACACACGGGGGAGAAACCCTTCTCCTGTTCGGTTTGCGGCAAAAGCTTCCGGGACAGGTTCGAAATGCTGAAGCACATGAGAACGCACACCGGTGAGACGCCGTTCGATTGCGGCGTGTGTAAGAAGAGATTTAATTTTAAGGTGCAGGTCAAGAGACACAAGTGTACTGGAGCCAGTGACAATGCAGGAGGGATTGGGACTTTCTGACAAGCTCCGATAGTTTGATTAGGTTTGTTCACACTTTTCTAACTTGTATGGACCTTTTCATGATGGAATAAAAATTATTGTTGTTGCATAAGTACAGAGCTATGACATTCATGTTACTTCAACGCTTCCCAAAGACATAAAAAAGAACGGCTACAATAATCGCTAGTTTGGCAACAGACCGTCAATAATTTCAGTCATCCTTGAGTCTTTCACTTGAGCTCTCAATGGCCAAATTGGTGATAAATTCTTCGAGACGAGCCACCAACTTTTCCACCTTGGTATCCAATATTAGAACAGTGTCTCAGAAGTCTCATCAAACTGCCATTGAGTTCACTCGTCGCCTGAGTCTGAGTGTTGACCTCACGCCATATGATGACGTCATAGAAGGGCTGGGCGATTATGGAAATGTTTTAATTCATATTAAAATATCGATTAAAAAACATGATTATTCATTGCTTCAAACTCAACTTTAACTGTAAAATTACAGAAGCGTATTTCATTCATTTGAGATGTGTTTTTTTTTCGAGTATTTTTTTGTGTGCAATTATTGCAAAGCAATAGGTGGAGGTAGTGAGCTATTAAGTCTGTAAACCGCCGTTAAACTCAAAGAGGAAAAAGACGAGGAGGAAGAGCAAGCAGTACACCATGAGTTTTGTTTTGTTTTATTTAGTGGACAGTGGGACGGGGTTGGTATACTTGGGGCCGTGGGAGAGGGGGATAAGATCAGTGTGTGAAGGAAGCAATTTAAAAAAAAAAATTCTGGGGGGGCGACTAAGCTGATTTGTAGAGGTGGAGACGTGAGTGCTATTGCCACACACACACGCACACTGTACAATAGGGGGCGGTATGCACCTGAGCGTTGCTTGCAATCCGCCAATAATTGAAACTAAAAGAAGAATAAGATCAGGCAGACTTCTTGGCTGTGCTCAACCGTTGCTGTATTTCTAGCTAGCTTACCTTCACCGTTGCCAAAGAAGAGACATAACTTTACGCGAAACATGTGTAAAGTCACAAAGCTAAGAGAATTGGTGAAGCGGAAGCTAGCCGTAGCTGTCGAAGAGATATTCGAGCTGTTCGAGAGGACAATTGCGGAATACGAGGAAGAAGTCCGTCGAAACAAAGAGACGAACGAGCAACGGCTTCTTGAGCAACTACAAGATGTTATCAAGCATCGTGTTCAACCGCGAAGAGGTACCTAGCTTGTCACTCTTTCTATTTTCTAATTTTCATACTGTAAGGTTTATTGAGCGAGCTAATTTGTCGTTATTCGTGAAAATATACAGGGCGATTATTTTTTTTTTCAAAAGTATCGTGATATTTCCAAAAAAACAATATAAATCTATAGCTTGGACACATGTGTTGTGTATGTACCTTCAAGTTTTTATAAAAAATTTTTTTTACAAGTGCTCAAATGTAGCAACCACCGTCAGCACGGACAACATCAAGACGATATGAGATTTCCTCCCACATTGCGTTATCGGTGGTGGCCGCATTGACTACTGATGAGTTATTAACATTATTTTTCAGTTTCAATTTATATTTTAGCCGTTTTGGATTTAGTTATAGCAGTATGGCTCAATGAATGGGATTGTCTATTGTATCTGTCTCACACTCCTGAGAAAATAAGGGAGTTTATGTGTCTGGTATCTGTCTCTTTCGGAAGAGACAGGCTGATGTATGATTGTTTTTCTCTAATCTGATTTATAGCTATGGGAACTTGCAGAAGGGAGGAGAGAGGAATTCTCTTGTTTTTACTGAGTTGCAAACAAATGTACTGTGGGCTGATGGGAGGAGACTTTTCGTATTCTCCCACTTTTGAATAAGTATTGATGCCCCACGTTGGACGGGACAGACAACCTGATAGAACACGGCTTCAGTGTCATCAGCCTTTTGTCATCAGAAGCTTCTGATAATTATTTACTTCTTCACCAGGATCTTACCATTCAGTTAATTGAACACGCAAAGAGTACAATACTTAATATTGTCTACTCTAACACTACTTGTAAAACTTGTGGGGAAAAAACCCCTCAAAGGTGCGTACAACACGGTTCTAAGCTAGACTTTTTCATTTTTTAATTATCCCGTAATGATTTTGGTGCATTCTTTTTGAATCACTTGTTAAAATGAGGACGTGAAAAAGGGTGTTTGAAGTTGTTGGAGGATGCTTTTTCCTCAGCGTGTTCGTTTAATTTCGGGTAGTGAGAATGTTGGTTATCCGAATACAGGCTGGAGACTGTTAGAAAACGATCTTTGTTTTCCGCGTGCTCCCTAAAGTTGTTTTCAGAATCAGAGTTGAGATCATGTGAACAGTTTTTCCTTCGAAGGTTTTATTATCAGAAATTTCTGAGACACAGCCAAGCTCACTCAATCAGTGATTTCCCTCAGTGTGTGTCTTTACAGCGGACTCACAGCATTCTTATACAATATTGAAAAAGTAGTACAAGCCTCCTACAGGAGACAGCTCCCCCCTCCCTTAATCTCCCAGTCCTGTGAATAATGGAAGGGAGACAGGAGAAAACAGATAAGACTTTGACAGCCTCATATTTCTGAGTTCAACCCCAGATCTGTCCTTTAGACCTTAGACCTGATGACCTGTTGAGCAGAAACTCTTGACAGCACTTAAACATACACATCCTCAGATTAAACACAGGAAACCTTTTAACACATTCCTTTTCCCAGTTAAGAGGAAGGAAGAATCTTCACTCATCAAGCTTTACTGAGTTAACACAGTTATAGCTAAAATCTACACAGCTATAACTAAAATCAAAACAGTTAAAATTTAAATTGAAACCGTAAAATGTTAACAAGACTGAAGAGGGTCTTCTGCCAGATTTAGTCATAACTGTTTTAATTTCCTTATTTCCTCAGTAGAGCTTTGTTCTGCGGATGTATCTTTGTGAGTGTTATCGCAATTTCTGCCAGGTGCCGTCATGACTGAAAAACCTCCTCTATTCCTCAAATGGGCCATTGTCTGTGTTTGAATGATGTGTTTGAATGATGTATTTGAAGTCAAGGTGTTTGAATGATGTCTTTGAAGTCAATGTGTTTGAATGATGTCTTTGAAGTCTTATCTCATGTCCGGTGAACTCCAGGTGGGCTGTTTGCTGGGGGCTTTGTGGTGCTGCCCTTCAAGATAGTATAAGAATGTTGTAGGTCCTCTGTAATCTTCGCACTTGTGAGAGGCTGCAGCCATTGTCTGTAACTCACTTGTGCCCGGAATATTCTGTAGAAATAAAAGCTTCGAAGTAACTGTTCATCGCTCTCCAGCCTGTATTCGGATAACCAACATTCTCACTACCCGAAAGAAAACGAACACGCGGAGGAAAAGATCTGCCTCCACAACAAGACGATGAACAGTTCCTTCAAAGCTTTTATTTGCAGAATATTCCGGGCACAAATGAGTTACAGACAATGGCTGTAGCAGATCACAAGTGCGAAGTTACAGAGGACTTACAACATTCTTATACTATCAGAAGGGCGGTACCACAAAGTTTCCAGTAAACAGTTCAACAGAGTTAACCGGGCATGAGATAAGACTGCACGATAACATTCAAGGATACTATTCAGACACAGAACAAAACAACTCTTTTGAGGAATAGAGGAAGTTATGCAGTCATGACTACACCTGGCAGAGATAGCGATATCATTCAAGGATATATCCGCAGAACAAAGCTCTATTGAGGAAATTAGGAAATTAAAACAGCTATGACTAAATCTGGGCAGCAGACACACTTCAGTAGTGAGAATGTTGGTTATCTGAATACAGGCTGGAGACGATGAACAGTTCCTTCAAAGCTTTTATTTGCAGAATATCACATATAGAGCACTTTAAAACCACCCCCGCTGTTTTTTTAAGATGGAACCCATGGGCAGCAGATAAAATGAAAAACAGCAGAGGCCCCAAAATTGAACCCTTTGGAAACCATATGTTCCGTGTTGCGTGTTCAATTAACTGAATGGTGAGATTCTGGTGAAGAAGTCCCTTTGCAAAGGTATCATTATAACAGAAGCTTCTGATCACACAAATGAAGTCACCCAAGCAGTGTTCTGTTCAAAAGTGTGTCCTTCCTTCTCCTGCACATCATTATTTATTGAAAAGTGGGTGAATACGAAAAGCCTCCTCCCCTTCACAAAAAGGCAGAAGTTCTGCTCCCTCTTTCCCAGGAATACAAATCAGATTAGACCTAAACAAGAATAAATCAGCCTGTCCTTGGACTCGACCGACTGAGACTGGTACAAACTCCCAGGCAAGACAGACAGATAAGAATACAATAGACAATACTATTCATTGAGCTACACAGCTATAACTAAATCCAAAACGGCTAAAATATAAATTGAAACTGAAAAACAATGTTAATAATTCAACATCCGTTATACATGTCAATCCATATTACACATATTCGTCCGATGACTTTCTTTTTTGGGGTGACATAGTTTGTGGGTGTATCATCACAAATCATTTGAGTCGGATGACCTCTGCCGAACCACTCAGACTGACTCACCAAACCCATGTTAGGAGCCACTGCATTAAAGGGACAGTGTATAGAATTTAGTGCCATCTACTGGTGAACTAATAGACCGCCAAAATTTAGAGAGGCCACACTTTGCAAGACTACCGCTAATTACTACTGTTGGAAAATTAATTATTTGTTTTCCCGTGTTCATAATGTTGATTATCAAACTCAGACAATGAGATCGGTGAAATCAGGATTTATTTTTACATAAGCTTATGGACACATGAGATCGGCTGAACTCCGCCATTGTTCTCCCCATGTGTGTTATTCCTCCCCCGAGCAAGTCACTAGTATCCATCCGTGACTCTTCAAACCCCTCCTCCGTCTTCTTCGGCCAATCCTCTCCTTCTCAGACAGTCACATGATACATCAATACAAACGAACTGCTCCCCCTTTCACAATGATGTTATTACAGAGATCAGATAAGAGTTGAGTTGTTCTTCAGAGCAGACCTGCTGGCGCCTAGTATAAACAAAGGGATCTAATTAACACATTCGCTCTGCAAACCCCCCTGACCACATTTAAATTCTCACACAAAACTATACTGAGTAAATCAAAGCAATTTTGTCCACTTCTAAATAGTAATATTATAAATCAAACAGTTATAATTAAATTAATTCACTTCACTACTCTGGCGAAGTTCTTCCATTTCAGAAAGATGGCAGCGAAACATGGCAGCCTCCTGTAAGGTGCGGCGCAACTGATGTAATATATTTAGTGGTGACTGGACCTACATTTTATATTCAATCTACATACACGTGATTGGGATGAACATTGACACTTACGTATATGATAGGTCTGTATGATGTCAGCGCTAAAAAATTACCCCCTTAAAAAACTCAGTAGTGATTTAATGCGCTTTATTTTACTACGTTTCACACATCTTAATGTCGTCATTAAAACGGAAAGCATAAATCGTTACAAGCCTATGTGTGTGCGATGCCGATAAGAAATAAGGGTGTATGTAGTTGTCGATTGTAGTGATCTTGGAAAGGGACAGCATGCGGCCACCATGTTTGAATATCTCTCACCACTAAGTTCCCTCCAAAAGGAAATTATTCCATCCTAACATCATCCACCCCATTTCCAAAGAGACAACATAAATCTTGTGAAGAAGGTGTGCGGTTCGAAAATATTTTTTTCAAGCTTCTCTTCTCTTCCAGTGTATTTTCTAAACACAAGCAATAAATGAATCTGTATTATGATAAACAAAATTATTTTTATGCATAAATGTTTTGGTCTTATAGGTTAATCTTACAGTGAAGGCAAATGGAACCATGAATTAATATGAAAAACGGTGTATTTATTGACTTAAATTAGAGTAGTTGATTACAGTCTTTACAAAATACACACAAGTCCACCAAAAATAGCACCGAGTGTGTTGTGACTGTAACGAGATGGCCATTAAACCTGCTGGAGTGGCGAGTGGGATCAATACTGTTTGAGCCATTGATGCCTCTGATAACACCAAGATCGCTTTCCAAATTGAAACATTGATTCGCAGAGGTGGGCTTTCCGTCAAATGCTGCCAGGTCACATAAAGTCTGTCAATGGACTGACTATATGCCACGGAGGAGGCGGGACTTCCAACTTCCGGGTTTTCACGCATCAACTTTGTTTCCGTTTCCGGTTTACGACGTGTGGGCCGCGTCCCAGTACTTGCGCTTCCGCCTTTGTGCCCCTCGGTTGCGCGTTCCCGTCGACGGGTGCGAGGCTGCGAGTGTGTAGTGTCTGTCTGTGTCTGAAGCATTTCAGAGAGCCGAGACGCCCTCCCGCCGATGGGCGGGGAGCTCGCGGTTGGGGGGCGCAGGGGTGGGGATGCGAGTGTCGGAACGCGGCCAGCAGTGGCTGGAAACGGTGCTGATGTGTAAAACCCGGAAGTCAGAAGTCCGTGGCATCTACCCCATTTGTCACTGACGGACACGCCCAATTTGCTGACGAATGATGGGGAACTTTGAAAAACTGACGCACTAAGAACCGACTGAAATGGTTTTCGTCTCCACTCACCGGCTCATTAACGACGGACCTTCTCAGTTCGTCACTGACTGGTTCCCGTTTCGCTCACGACTAGCAAACGCGTACCGCATATCTTGCGTTTTTGTTCTCGGGTGTGAATACACCGTGCTTCAAGCGTAGAACAGGAAGAAATAACGCTTGAATGTCGTGAGTCAACCCTACCTGTGTTTGTGTTGGCTGCTAACTAAATCTCGGTTCCCATTCTCCAAGCTGCTCCTTTTTAGGTCGTCACGGCCGTTAAAGGAAGCTGGCTGTGTGTTTTTTTTTCTTCTAATTTTATTTGGCTGTGTCTCTCCTGTGCTCCGCCCGCATGACATAGTTAGTACGTTAGCGACGCCAATTGGCTGTCGCCAAGACAAAGACAAAGATGATGATGACGCAGAAGATGATGATGACGACGATGAAGATGACGACGATGAAGATGGCGAAGAAGAAGAGGAGGACGATGAAGATTACGAAGAAGAAGGTTTGTCGGTCCTGAAATAGTGGTGACGAACTGTAATTTAGCAATAATGGACGCGTGGTCAAAATATCGATGACAGAGAGACGGACTTGTTGACAGCCCTAAAATAGTGGTGAGGAACTGTAATTTAGTGATGACGAGAACGCGGCTAAAATAAGCATGACAGAGTGACGACAAATTGGCGGCGACGGACGGGTGGCCCGGAAGTTGGCGAATGACTGACCGGCAAAATTTACTGACGCGCCAACCTCTGCTGACTTATGTTTATACGACACTTGTTTAGTAGAATTGTTTTTTGTTTTTTTAGGTTGTAGTGAACTTGTAAGACTACAAGTCAAAGTGTTTAAATAGATATTTAAAAAATATATTTGATATTCATGCTTCACTTGCCTTTATTTGAGCATAAACCTTTCCCAAGTGGAGGAGTTCATAAACCTAACCTATACCAAAATATTTATTTAATGTATTTTCAAAAATAATTAATAATTAATAAATAATGTATGAAAAAATAAGCGGGGGAGAAAATCACAGTTGGATTGTTTTTCAAAATTGCTCGGTGACCCGCTTCAGCAAACGGGGAGGAGGGAACCCTAAACTCTGTTGAACCATCATCACATTTTCATTTTGCCACCAAAAGCATTTGAGAAATAACATCCGTCCATGATGTTATCAATAAACTTACTTGTCACAGGCCACACCAAATTGCAAATAATCTTTTAATTCACACAAAATTATTAAATCAAATTTCCCACTGCTGTATTATCTGAAGTGAATCTTCTGTTTCAATTTAATTATAACGGTTTTGATTTAGTTATAACTGTTTAAATATGGACACAACTACTTTAATTTACTCAGTAGAGCTGGGTGAGAATTTAAATTATGTGAGGGGGGGGGAGCTGCTCTGCTCACACATTCCTGAGTCATTGTTTGGGGGGAGCAAATGTGTTTTACAACCGGTTGAGTAGATGTTTTCCAACAGATCTCATTTCAACAAGAAAAAAACAAAAGGAGCAACAATAAAATAACCAAACTTTGGCTGATGCCTCAGAAAATGAATTGCAAGCTGAATGTGATCTTCAAAGTTGAGGCTGTTTTCATCTGTTGAGAGGTGAAACTTCCAAAACTTTTAAAGGGTTCAAATCTTGGACGATGGCCAAACAGTTCCAGAAAATTTCAGGTTCATATCTTTTTTTCTAAGGTACTGGTTGCTATGGACATTTGAAAGCGTACCAAAACTTTAAACCCCTTTTTCTCAAAACTAGGGATTTCAACATTACAATTGCTGAAACTGAATTAAGTGCAGAATTCGAATATACCAATATCTTAATTTTGATTTTTTTGTTGGGGCAGGACCCTTTTGCCAGAAACGTCATTCATTCATTTTGCATTCATTCATGTCATGTAGGTGCACGGCATGCGAGGAAGGATAGAGAAGACGAGGTTTCCTCTGAGGAGCAGGAGGAGCCCCCGGCAAAAAAGAAGAAGGCCGAGGGGAGGACGGGACTCAGGTCAAGTCAACGCAAGAAAACAAAAGCTGGTGGAGGATGCAGAGAAGATCTCCAGTCTCCAGCAGGCTACTTGGCGCCAATATCTGACACGGATTACATGACTTCAAACTGTGACAGTGACAATGCCAAAGAACCTTTGGAGAGGAAGCAGAAGCTGAAGTGCTCTGAATGTGGTGATCTGTTTGCCCACAAGGACGATTTGGATAGACACGCCAAGACACACACTGGAGAGAAACCGTTGGATTCCGCAGTGGTCGGGAAACCGTCAAATACTGTCAAATCTTTTACCTGTTCAGTTTGCATGAAAAGCTTCCCGAGTAGGGATATTCTCATATCTCACATAAGAGCACACACCCAGGAGAAGCAGTCGGCCGCCGCCAGCTCGAGTCAACAGGTGACAACAGAAGCTGGTAAACACAGTAAAGATCTTGACTCGCAACCAGACCTCTTGGCTCCGGTCTCTGATATGGACGACGTGACAGCCGATTCTTCCGACTCTGATCACGGCGGTAACGGCAAAGAACCTTTGGAAACAAATAAGAAGTTGAAGTGCTCGGAATGTGATGAAATGTTTGTCCACAAAGGAGATTTGGATAGACACGCGACAACACACGCTGGAAAGAAAGCTTTGAATAGCGCGGGTGCCCCTAAACCATCCGGCGCCGTGAAAACGTTCGATTGCTCAGTTTGTAAGAAAATCTTCACGAGTCGAGACATTCTCAAGTCGCACATGCGAGTACACGCCGAGGAGAAACCGGTGGCCTCCACCAGTCAACAAGTGGTGACGGAAGGTAAAAGTCTTCACTCCCAACCAGGGAAGTTGGCCCCAGCCACGAAACCATCCGTCACCGTGAAAACGTTCGATTGCTCAGTTTGTAAGAAAATCTTCATGAGTCGAGACATTCTCAAGTCGCACATGCGAGTACACGCCGAGGAGAAACCGGTGGCCTCCACGAGTCAACAAGTGGTGACGGAAGGTAAACCTCTTCACTCACAGCCGGGGAAGTTGGCTCCAGCCACGAAACCATCCGTCACCGCGAAAACGTTCGATTGCTCAGTTTGTAAGAAAATCTTCACGAGTCGAGACATTCTCAAGTCGCACATGCGAGTACACACCGAGGAGAAAGCGGGGACCTCCACAAATCAAAATGTGGTGACGGAAGGTAAAAGTCTTCACTCCCAACCAGACAAGTCATCACCAGTCGCGAAATCAACCAGCACTGTTAAATATCTCAACTGCTCAGTTTGTACGAAAAGCTTCACGAGTAACAACTTTCTCGTGTCGCACGTGCGACGAGTACACGGCAAGGAGACACCGGTGACCTCCACGAGTCAAAATGTGGTGGCAGAAGGTAGAAATCTTCCTTCACAAGCAGACAAGTCATCAGCAGCCACTAAACCATCCGGCGCTGTTACAAGTTTCGTCTGCTCAGTTTGTAAGAGAAGCTTCTCTAGCAGCGACTTTCTCACGTCGCACATGCGACTTGTACACGCTCTCGAGAACCCGGCGGCCTCCACTAGCTCAAGTCCAAATGTGGATGTGACAAACGGTGAAAATCTCCACTCACAACAAGGCAAGTCATCGCCGGCCACTAAACCATCCAGCGCCGTGAAAGCTTTCGTCTGCTCCGTTTTTAAGAAAAGCTTCACGAGCGGCGAGTGCACGTCGCACATGCGAATACACGCCCCAGAGAAACCGGCGGCCTCCACGAGCCAACAGGTGGTGACGGAAGTTAAAAATCTTCCCTCACAATTGGACAAGGACGGCGTGACGTCAGACTCATCTGATGCCGATGACGACGCCAAACACGCTTCGGAGACTAACAGCAAGTTGAAGTGCTCAGAATGCAGTGAGATGTTTGCCCACCAGGAAGACTTGGATGGACACACGAGAACGCACGTTGGGAAGAAACCTCCGAATTCCGTAGGTGTTACGAAACTCTTCTACACGGTTAAATCTTTTACATGTGCCATTTGTATGAAAATCTTCACGAGTAATGACGCGCTCGTAACGCACATGAGCATACACACGGGCAAGGAAGAGTCGACCTCCGCCAGCTCGAGTAAGCCCGTGACGGTTGAAGTGAACGGAAAACACGACCTGCCGTCTGAACCCGAGAGTCTCTTCGCTCCACTGTCCTATTCGGACATGACGGACTCGTCCGGAGATGACCCTGATGGTAACAGCAGTGTATCGCTGGCGACGACCAAAACCTCTGAAGGTGAAGCGCACTGCAACAAAGAATCGAAAGAGACAGTGAAACCGTTTGCTTGCTCGGTTTGTGATAGAAGCTACTCCAACAAGGGCAACTTTATGCGACACGCGAGAGTCCACGGAGAGGAGAAATCAAAAGCCGGCGAAGGATCACAAGCGTGCAACGACGCTGCAGCTCGTTTGAAGACCAAGAAGTCTAAACGGCATGTGAAACACTTGAAGTGTGGACATTGTCAAAAAGGATTTGGCCGTATTAGTCATTTGACTCAACACTTGGAAGTGCACAGTCTGGAGAAACCTTTCGCTTGCCAGTTTTGCGATGAAAAGTTCAGTTTTCCTGAGACGATGAGGATGCATGTTCAGAACCAACACCAAGGACAAGGTGCGTGCTAGAAAATTCCGAGACAGGACCCGACGGGATTTTGGGAAGCGTTCCATTACAAAATGTATGTCAGACATTATATTTTTTGTACATGTTCTTATTGACATTTTATTTTTATGTATGTAGAATATGCACTTGTTTTAACTTGGGGTTATGAAGTAGCCTTGATTTTTTTTTTTTTTTTTTTTTTTTTTTTTTTTTTTTTTTTGAACTTGACTAGTTGTGATTAGTGTGTATGTCTTTCACTGTCACTGGCTATAGATTCATTTTTCACTGCCTATATGTGACTTGTGCTTACGTGTTCCTAGCCTCTCACTTTGACATTTCAAATAGGCGCAATTGCAACCCTAAGAAGGCGCAAAACACCAAATTCTGTGACTCCGTACGTACATAAGCCGCCCTCGCTGCGCCCCATACGCAAGTTGTTTTTACGTTGCATGTGAACTTAAAACGCGTGGTTTTAAGTTTCAACTCCGTATTGGAGAGCAAAATCTGTACCAGTAAAAAATAAAAAAATAGATTTCGTTTAGATTGGCTGGTCCGTCTCCCTGGCAACGGCCAAGACTGGATCTATTTTGATTTGGATAGTTGACACCTAAAAGCAATTCGAACCTCTGCCTCTCTTTCGAATGTGAATCCTGAAAAAGGAGTTAGGGTTAGCTTAATTACAAATTACACAATTTGTGGGGCATAAATTTAGCACAAAAAAATCTCAAGATGTTGCATGGAATCTAGCTTTTACATTTCATTCCCATCCGTCCTACGCAGTATGTTTCTTGTATTCCACTGTTTTATATCCTTCACGCATGCGTTTTGTCGTCAATAAAGTCTTACTTTCTAAAGTACCATGTTTTGGGTTTGGTGAAAAAAAAATATTGTCTCTGTACACTGGGTTAAACAAACAATTTTTAGGTAGCAGCCTTTGAGACCAAACGAAGTTTCCCTGTTTTTAATCAAATTCGGGTGAATTTAAAGCGGCTGAACGGAGAAAATTTTATTTTGAATTGCTACGAAAAAATGAATTACAGGATGAATAGTCCAATAAAAAGGCTATAATTGTAAAGATATTTTGGGGCAAATTGTTACTAAGAGCAGCGATAGACCCGCTTGTTGTTTTTAAAGAGTTTGATTGCAAGTTACTTTTTTTTGGGGGGAGTTTCTATAAAAATTTGTGAGCCAGTGTTTCTCTTCACTCTTTGTCTAACATCTTTTTTTTTTTTAAGTGCATACTGTAGTATGAAATAAAAGTAGTTGCACGTTAAGTGAATTTTAAAATGTTATTCCCTCTATCTTGTATTCAGGAAAATTCACTTTTATTCTTAGAAAATCCACACACACCCAACAGCATCTGCACTTTGAAGAAGGTTTACGAGATCACCAAAGAAAAATCCCGCTGCTCCAAACTACGCGGCTGAATCCTGATTTGATTAGCCAACAATATTAGCGCGTTTTTTTCTCTCCTGGCCAATATTTAGCCGGTTGTCTTTTTAACACAACACAAAAGACAAACGTGCTAAAGAAAAGATGATGACATTGACGTGAAGTGTGGTAGGTCTTTGGTTGTAAAATAAATTGCCCCCATGCAGTTCAAGACCTTTTCGGCGAAACCTTGCATTTTTCACAAAACTCAGTACACAGATGCGTGCGTTGTTAACATTTTTTTTTTATTCACAAGACAGCAGACGGAACAGAAAAGCAGCCTGCGACTCTACCGCTTCTACCTGGACTGACTTGGGAAATTTACATGAGTAAACTTTGTACAAGATAAAAAGGGTTGTGGTGCAATGGAGCAGAAATGTCACGTGCTGGGGTTTATTATGATCTAGAAATGTCTGACGCGAGTGAGAGGCAAAAGTTTCAAAAATACAAAAACACCTCAAGGAAAATGGTGTCACCCACTGACGGTTTGATTATTAAATATGTTCTAGCATCAACTAATGGCAAAACCCACTTTGGTGTAAACTACACAGAATTAAAGATAATATGAAGCAGCAACTTACAACCAAAGTCCCTTGGTTTTTTTCTCTGTTTTTGTACTCGTGTCACCTTCAAGACACCAACGCGTTAACTTTTCCAGCGTGGGGCCGCTAATCCCCAAACCGCCATGCTTTATTTTATCCTTCTGCAAAAGTGCCGTTGTCTTAAAAGTCTTATTAGGGGGGGGGGGGGGGGGGGGGGGTACGTTTTTGTGTGTGGATGTAGACTACTGCACTGTCCTGCCTTCTCAGAGCCACCAGAAGCGCACGTAGACGATGAGCATGATGAAGAAAACGCCGCCGGCCGCCAGCTTGGCGTACGTGGAGCGCGTGTTCAGGTATTTGGCGTCGCTGCGGTACTTCTTGGACAGGCTGGACAAGTTGCTGGCCTTGGAGTCCAACGCTGGGGGGGGAGGAGGAAGAAGAAGGCACAAGAGGCACATTTCTCAAGTTTCTTATTAAGTGGTGCCTTAAGACATAAGTGAGCTCACTAGCTTTTTTTCCCTTTTTTTTTTTTTTTTAACTATGGTAATGTTATATACCAATGAGTATCTTTTAGGAAATATTTCCCTTCATTGCTTTGATTGTTGGCTTCCTGGAATTGTTTTTATCCTGAGATTATAAAAAGTACGTGTTGAGTGATGTAACAACAGATTTTGGTCCTTCGCTGGCTTATCTATTTTTTATTTTTATTTTTTTACCTGAGAGCGCCTCTCCTCTCTGCAGCACCTCTTCGATGTTGGCCACCATGATCCTTTGCACATCCTGCAGCTCCGTGTTGATGCTCCCGAGGTTCCGCCGCGCTCGGCTGTCAATGTAGGTCTTCTTGGTCTTTTGGATGTACGTATCTGCCACGCGCACAGTATGCGTCATTACTCGAGTGGGTACGTGACAGAAATGTATCTTAAGTTTGTTCGCACAGTTGTACTTTTATATGAAACTGTTTGTTTTCAAACATTTATTGATGCACATTTAATGTTTAACTTATCTGCATTGCATTTTACTTTTTAGAGCAGTATTAATGTTCAAACTGTACATAATGCTTAAAATATATTTTTTAGTAATCAAACCAAGTGTTTCTGCAATATTATCCAAATAATAAGGTGGCAAGGATATCATGACCTGGGGGGGGGGGGGGGGGCAATTGTCCAATTAGATGCCGGATTTTGCCACCCATATATTTATAATAAAATTTAAAATAGTTTCATTATAAATAAATAAGATAATTCATGCATCATGCATTTTTAAAATCGTTTTTAGAATTGGAATTAACCACCTGTTTAATTTATAAAATGTACAATAGCTTATTTTAATAATAAAATATGCAATTTCTTCAACAATTGTGGGATACTTAAATAAAGTATGCATTTTTCTTCATGTAAAATATTCTCATTTTGAATAAATAATTCATGCCTATTTTTATTCTATTTACAATGAATTTAATTAAATCCTTAACGGCTTCGTTGAAAATGTACAAAAATATTCGCACACATTCTTTGCATTATTTTTCCACCATATTGAATGTTTAATTTATAAAATAATGCATATTCTTTTATTTGTAACTCATTTAATTGTAATCATTTAACCACTTATTTTAAGTTTAAAAAAAATCTTACAAATGTGTAGGTTATTCATGTTTAATTGTAATCAATTAAACAATGTAAATGTGTTTTTTTTGTAACTATTCTGCTTTTTTTTTTTTTTTTTTCTTTACTATTAATACATTAGCTAATTATTTAATAGCATGTACATTTGTTTATTTGACTAATCTTTTTTTAGTTTATGATTGGCATTTTTATTAATTTTTTATGATTCACAATACGATCAACCAATTATTTAATGAGACGAATGTTTAAAAAAAAAAAAATGGGCGGGACAGTTGGCTATGAAGAGTTGAGAACACAGACCAATGAGTGGTCCCGAAAACGCCAGCATTGAAAGTGTTTCGCTTACCAAACTCGATGAAGGAGTACGGCCGGGAGACGGTGGGCACCCTCTTGCCGTGCTGCTCGTGGAACTCGGCCTGCAGGTCCTCCAGGTAGGCGAAGGCCAACTTCTTGGGGAAGCTGGCTTCGCAAAGCACCAGGTAGCACACGCCTTTTTCCAGGACGTAGCTGCCGGCAAAACAACAACCATCGTGACATCAAGTAACCAATTGCAAATACTTTGGATACGGTTGTTGTTTTCCTGGTGGCGACTCACTGGAAGGACATGGATCCGGCCTCTAAGGTGCAGCGCGTGGGGCTTTGCTCGTTGAGTTTCCTGAAGAGCTGCTTGGCTTGACTCTGGTACTGCTGCAGGTCCCGGCCCAACTGCAACATACAGCGCACACACACATGCTTGGCGGCCTTGAATGCATCACAGTAACCTCCTTGTCAACACGAACTGGAATGCGGCGCGTGTTCAACTCTCGCTGATGGTTCGCTTTTGTTCTGTCGGAGTGTCCTTGAACATGTCACAGAAGCGCCACATAAAGGATTCTGTGGGCGTCTTTAACTGTCTACTACTTTAATCCCAGTATTTTGCATTTGGGCTGTCGGAGCATTTTTGAATGCGTACGATGTTAACACAAAAAGGATCGTTTAGAGAATTATAAAACAAACAAAAATATTAGTTTACTTCCGTTTTTTTTATTATTGTTGTTTTGCTATTTGTTGATGTGACAGATTACACCAATAAACTAATCATAACCACTTTGTTTGTATATGTACTGTTTTGAAATGATTCATCACTAAAATAATCATTAGTTGCAGGCCTGCAAGCCCTGATGTGTAGGCTATGCTACATCTTTTTTTTATTTTTATTATTATCACTTTTGTGTGTGTGTGCTTACGGTATGTCCGAACATCCTTGAACGCATCACAGTAGCAGCACAAATAATACTTCCTGTACTCTTTTGGGAAATATTTTCATGCATTTGGTCAGTCCCAATGACTTTAAAAGCATCACAGTAGCAGCACGTACACAAAAGATGCTGTCTGTGTGAGCATTATTTTTTTTTTTTTAACAGTCTGCTTTTGGTGTTTTTTTGGGGTGTCCTTGACACATCACAGTAGCACAGCATAAACACAAATAGGCTGCTTAGTGCGCTTGGCTTTTTAATAACCATTAAATGGGTTACAGTCCGCTGTTGGGAGCGTCCTTGAATGCATCACAGTAGCCCCACACATAAACACAGAGGATGCCGTGTGTGTGCGCGTAATTGACATTACTCTGGTCTAGAACACAACTTTTCAATGACGTGTGTACAGTCTTTCAAGATGATGTCACATAGGATTGGCCTGAGAGATGCGAGGGAAAAAGCACTTCTTTTATCCTGATTTTTTTTTAACCTGATGTATGTAACTAATCTTTAGTCGGCATTTGGTCTTTTGGAGTGCCCTTGAAAGCATCACAGCACATCAACACAAAAAAAGGATGCTGGGACACAAAGCACACAACAACAACAAACCTTTTCGCTTCCCTTGTTGATAGCAAGTGAGAGAGCAGGGAGAGAATGTTAGACTTCAGTTACAGTATACCAATTCAAATATACAGAATTAGCCTACATAATTTGATGGTCATGGTTAGGAGCGGTAGTGGAAGAAAGCAAGTAATAGATTTTAAAAGGAGCTAATATTTTACGGTGCATGACACTTCCCCCCCCCCCCCCTAACAATAATGATTTTTACATTTTTTATTATTATTGTTAATCACAAGACTGAAATTAATTATTCTTATTTGGATAAATGTGTCATATCTGCTTATTTAATATTTGCCGAGAAACCCACTGGAAGCATTTTTATCTAATACAAAAATATTGTCTCCAAATCAATTGAAGAAAAATCTGATAAACATTTACAATATAAATACAATGATAATTGTTATAGACATTTGCTAGAAAATGATTAATGTCGTTTTAACAGTCTATTTGTTTTAATGATGCACACAAAATGGTAACAAAACTCGAATAAAGATCATTATAAAGATACAACCTCTATATAATATTTTCTCAAGGCTAATGTATTCTACTACAAATCCTAATTATGAATTATGTCATATACAGTTTGATTCTGATAGAAATCAGATCGTTTTGACAATATGTAAATAAACAATCTCCTTGTCCACTGCACAGGCCTGCATCAAGAGGACATAAACGGCGTCCTTGCTGCACACGTGGAAATAATGCAGCTCCCACTAGAACTGGACAAAACCGCAGAGGCGTTTTGCGACACTCAAACCCAAAACCCAAAAGAGATACATAAACATGCGGCGTCGTGTAGAACCTGCTCGTCTTCCTGCATCGAGGCGGCAAGCGGCAGGCCGTCGGCCAGCCGCGCGATCATCGTCAGCAGCACCATCTTCTCCGGCGACGTCACACGACCTTTTGGATTTTGTTGCTTTTGACAGCCTGGAGGGAGCCCGAGTGGAAAAGGGAGCACCAGGACCACCAGGAGGGATGACGTGACGACGCTGAGCTGGCCGGAAGCGCGTCACCACAGCGTTCGAGTCCGTCAATTTAACACTTCCGGTAATGCCGCCAGGCGGAACCTTTTCCATCCTGAGAAAGGTTCCGTCCAGTATTTCTCGTGTTTAACTGTAGAAAACAAACTTGCTTCGCTTGTAATTTGTTTACATTTCTCACTCATATCGTTACAGCGACCGCTTTATTGTAAGTGAAGAAATGATTGCTTTCTAATCCTATTATTATTATTGTCAAATTAATCGGGACAACAAACGCTTAATATTCCCTTTATGGAATATATTAAGCAGCAAAATCCTGTTGATGATTGTTAGAGTAGACAATATTTATATTCTACTCTTTGCGTGTTCAATTAACTGAACGGTGAGATTCTGGTAAAGAAGTCCCTTTGCAAAGGTATCATTATAACAGAAGCTTCTGATCACACAAATGAAGTCACCCAAGCAGTGTTCTGTTCAAAAGTGTGTCCTTCCTTCTCCTGCACATCATTATTTATTGAAAAGTGGGTGAATACGAAAAGTCTCCTCCCATCAGCAAGTTCAGCAAGTTCCCAGGAATACAAATCAGATTAGAGAAAAACAATAATACATCAGCCTGTCTCTTCCGACCGGCTGAGACCGGTACTAGACTATACTCCCTAGATAACAGTGGAAGAGAAACCAGTTGCCCTTCTTTTCTCATGAGAGGGACAGATAAGAATACAATTCTATTCATTGAGCTACACAGCTATAACTAAATCCAAAACGGCTAAAATATAAATTGAAACTGAAAAACAATGTTAATAACTCATCATGATCCAACTCATCTCAAACGTCGCCCGAGCTGCTCACAACTCTAGTTACCTGGATATTGTTAGAAAACGATGATGTTTTCTGCGTGTTCGTAAAATTGTTTAACAATCAGAGTTGAGATCATGTGAACAGTTTTTTCCTTCGAAGGTTTTATTATAAGAAATTTCTGAGACACAGCCGAGCTCACTCAATCAGTGATTTCTCTCAATGTCTTCACAGCAAACTCACAGCATTTTTATACAATAATGAGAAAGTAGTACAAACCTCCCACAGGATGCACCCCACCCCCACCCTAATCCCTCACCGTGTGAATCATGGACGGAAGACGGAGAGAGCAGATAAGACAGCACCATATTTTAGTTCAACCCGAGAAGGAAGGTCAACAAGACCTTGACAGCACTTAATCACAAAAATCCTCAGATATACACAGGAAACCTCCCTACACATTCCTTTTTCCCACATAATTAGAGGGACGAATCTTCACTTATCAATCTTTCCTGAGTTTACACCGTTCCGACTAAATCTAAACAGTTATAATTAAATTGAAACAGAAGATTGTTTTCAATATCAAAAACATCCAATAAATCAATGCACAAACGGTTTTTCCATAGCAGGCAGCTTGCTTCCTGCTGCAAAATGTGCATTTTTTTCAAATGGTCAACAGGGGGAGACATTGTCAAGTTTAAACAGGCAGCAAATTGAACATGAACTGACGATTGAATTTATCATACATATTGGAAGACGACCTTCAAAAGCACACCAATTTATATTTAATGACAAAACACGTGATAGTAACACACAATTGCAATTAGTACAGTAAAAGAAGAGATCCCTTTATTCCTACAACAGTATGCGTGTGAAAGGGTGGGTTTCTGTGAAGACAGATGCAGTCGGTAAATGCGGAGAAGAAGGAGCGCTGCGGTGACATCAGTGCATCGAGAAGAGATGCTGGTACTTCTGCTTGATGGATACGGCGTGCTCTTGGGGACACGGCATGACGGGGAGGCGCGGAGGGCCCAGCTGCAGGCCCGATACCTCGTTCATCAACTGCTTGTTCACGCCCACGTCGAATCCTGACAATCATGAGGGAACATTTTCAAGGAGGTAGACAGCTATTGAGAAATAAATGAGAATCACCCTCCCCTTTGACCTTTGCTGTTACAATGACATTTTATCACACTTCAAACTTATTTGAACACAAACTGCTCGTTGCTCTCCTTTTTCTACGAGATGACATTACAGTAACTAAACTGTGTAACGAATATTGCCACTTTTATGGTCTGGTCTATCCACAGGAATTAGCCCTGTGTTTTTGGAAACAACGCCCCATGGAAGTTATACGGTAACAACAGTGCCCTCTAGCGGCCTCTATCGATATTATCCTCAAGAATCCTGCCGCTCGTAATTAATCTGAAGTCCACATAATTCGGGACATAAACGGACTCTATGTACTTGACTGACATCCAGTGACTTCTGTTGTTTATCTCTGTACACAACCTGTATGTCTATCTCAAATGAATGTTTAGCTGATTAGTTAGCTTAGCGGATTCAATAACTTTATGATCGCGGTAATGTTTGAAATGTGTTCAGAATGATAAATGAAGCATCTGGCTTGTCAATTCTGATCAAAATTTCTGAGGTTGCTGGGGCAATTGCAACTCCCCTCAGTGCCGTCTAAATTATGGCAAGCCAAATAATCGCTACAACTGTTTAAAAAAATAAAAAAATCCCACTCACCAACTTTAACAGCATGCCTTATGAGCTCTTGCATCTTGAACTGCTCGAAAGGAAACAGAAAATAGGACAAAGAGATTAGTATTTTTAACGCAAATCTATTGCAGGGGTTCTCTGATTTTTGGGCTCCAGGGTCTTACAGAGAAGAAGAAAATCTTTTTTTTGGTTACATGTTTGTAATGAAAATTTAAAAAGCACTGTATTGCATGCAAATGGAATGGGAATGTTGTGTAAATACTGCACATACTGTAGTATTCATGTGTTGGACGTGTGCCTTTACAGGGTGTGGCCTACTGAGCGACATCAGGAGCGAGAATCAGGTTGACCATTTTTGTTCAGTGTGAGTATCTGGACGCGAGTAGTGGCCCACAACAGCTTCTTGTGAATGTTCTGTTTCTCTATTTATGTGTTTGACTGTTGACAAGGACGGCTAGTTTGAGAAGCACAAGTGGATGGGAAAAAAAAATTGTACCTGAAGGCTCCGAGCCTGTGCGAGGTTGCCGCTCTCAAACTCAGACAACAGCTTGTTCATGTGACTTCCCAGGTAGTTGTAAGTGCTGCGGGTAGAGCGATGAATGCGTGTGAATTAGGGCTGAGCAATAAATGGGATCCAAGTTCATCTTTCCCCATTGAAATGAATAGAAATGCAATTAATCCGTTTCAGCCCCCCTATAAAACGTCAACTAAAATTGTGTAACGTGTATTTTAATGATGAAAATATTGTAGTTCATAAAAACTTACAGTGATAAAAAAAAATGAATAGAATGTAAATCATTTTTTAACAGGTTGTGAATCATAATTTCATGCTTTAATACACCGTGCTGCTCCGACTGGCTGTTCGAACACAGCAAATTTTCAAAGTTGCACACGTGTGATCAAAAATTAAGTTCATCTGTAATGTTTATAGTGTGTTTAAGGTTCATCCTAAATTTCACAGGAAATCTTTTTTTTTTTTTTTTTTTTTTTTTTTTTTTTGCAAGTACCGATTCCGAATGGTGTAAAAACGAACCTGCCAACTGCTCCGTGGGCTCCCAAGACGAGGGCTGCCAGCAGTTGCTGTGTGACAGGACAAGAGGACGTGATTAGTGACAACGCAGGCGACGGTGCGGTTATGCGGCGTTAGCGCAGCGGACCTCGTCCACGCCGTAGAGGACGGACCAGTCGGGTTGAATGTGGCTGATGCACTGGCCAAAATCCAGCAGGTCGCTCCCGGAGAATTTCACCCCTCGGAAGGAGGGAATCAGCGTCTCGATGCCGTCGAGCAGGTCGCTTGCGGGCACTGAGAGAAGACGAGACGCATTCAAGGGGATTTTTGCTGAGGTGAGGTCACATATGCTAATGCATTATGGAGTTTTTTTTTTTTGTATGAGTGAGCAAAAAGCAACAAAAAAAGAAACAAAGAAAAAGTAATATGGAAGTAGACTTTGGGACTGAATAGTGGATAAATTGTAAGTAATGAACGCAATAAATGCCAAAAACGACTTAAAAAGTCTATTTGAATCAAGATATTCAGTGCCAAGGTCGAGTTTTGTTGTTTTTTTACGTACATTTTTTTTTTTTCATTGGGAAAGGAGTTCTGATGCGATGGCCCTTTAAATTGCAAGCAGTTTGAAGAGCGGTAATGAGCTAAACCGCCAGACCCAAGTCCGATATCCTGATATTTTGTGAGAAGTGTATACAAAATATAAACAAGACTCACCATTAACACCGGTTAGAGCTGGAAGGTGGTAGTAGTAGAAAGGCACAGTCGGGGCTACGGCGGCAACCTGCTGGAGGTACGCCCTCAGCGACTCTGAGAAGGGAAAAGATGCACGTCTGTGTCGTTTTCTGCTTTTCACGTGCGGCCACACTTGAATGCGTTTTCTCCGCTTAAAGTCGCGCATGCCTGCAGAACGAGGTTTGAAGAAGGAGGGGGCGATGACTGCTATGCCGTCAGCTTGGATCTCCACTGCATGGCGAGCCTGGACAAACAGTCAGAAGAACTGACTAATATTTACAATATTAAATTCTACAATTTGTCCCAAGAAAGTTTATTCATTTATTCCTAACTATGGCTGTTCTACTCACTTCATAGAATTTCTCTTGACTGCACTGCTTGCTTTTTTTTTTGTCCAGTCAGATTTCCGTCTCTATGTGCCTAATTAGTCTAATTATTTAATTTAAGTAATCTTTCGATGGTTATTTTAAAATGCTCTTGTGTTGAGTTTTGCAATACTTTGTTCTTTTGTATTAATTTAAAAAATATATTTAATTTCAATATTTAATTAAAAAACATTTTATTCTTAAAATGTTTTAATTACTTTTTTTAAATTAAAATTTTAATTTCATTTTTTATTTAGAAAATTGGCCAAAAAAATGGCAGATTTTTTTCTGATTTTAAAAGAGCTAACATAACAGACGATTAATCGGCCGGGCCCAAGCAACGAAATGGAGACATTCCAGTAATTGTTGCACAGACATGATCTCATCTCATGTGTGATCTCATGTGAATTATTTGCAGTTGTTGTACTCATTTAACTGTGCAGGTGTGCGGTTATCTTGAAACACTAATAAGAGGAACTCACCAGCTCTTGGGAATCTTTCAGACTGGTGCAGCCAACGTGCACGATCACCTGCTCCATTCTGTATTTAAAACACACACACACACACACACACAGAAGAAACAGTTAGAAACTTAAAGTTTTTTTTGTTTTTATTTGCTTCAATGTCATTAATAAAGACTAACAATTCAATTGTGAAATGAATAAATAAGCAACATATTTCGATTGTGATGTTTTTGGACTAAAGTCTGTTTGACTTCCTTTTTTAGCAAAGGGGAGCTCAACGGAAACATTTGCTAAGTACAGTATTCTTATTAACATTGCGTTCGTGGAATAACAAGCACAAAACCCACCCATTTTTTAATCCATCTCAAGGGGGCGGCCATTTTGTCATCTACTGAAATTGACGTCTAAGTGCCCTTGGGCTCAGGTTGCGGACGTCAATGGTTTAACAGTTTTCTGGGTTTGGGCGAGCCCAATGGGCACTAAGACGTCGGTTTCAGTGAACAGCAGGTGGCAGTAAATTCATAGTGTGGCAGTGTGCTTTTTGCCCATCCGGGGCAGTAGACTATATTCATGTTTATATATGAAGAATATGGTCACAACCAGTGTTACCCAAGTTACCTTGAAAAAGTAACTTACTGATTACTTTAATTAAAAAATTACTTAATTACTTTTATTAATTATTTGATTTTAAAAGTAACTAAATTATATTACAAGTTATTTTCCATCAGAAAGTATGAAGCACAAAAGGTAAAAATACATTTTGTTACGTGTCAAAGCAGATGAATTAACAATCAATTAATTGACAAAAATATTAAATGAAATGAATGTCACTTTCACGCATTTTTCTCTTTTGGGCCAGTGTTATAAAGAAAAATGTCTCCATCTCTCGCCATCTCTCTCCCTCCCTTTCCCTCCTCTCCCTCCCTATGTTTTGAACTCCCGCATCCATGCCAAGACTTACTTTCCTTTAGCTTTCCGACACCAGTCCTCCGCCAGTAACTTCCTCTCGGCGACGCTGAGAGACATGCCCTCTCCGGTGGTGCCGTTCACTGCGAGCAAGTACCGTCTTGTTAATTTTTTTACGCGGGATTCAGGTCTAAACAGGTGAAAAGTCACTGTTTAACAAATAGAGGAAACCACTTGCTTAACCACTAGGGGGCGCCCCAAGAGCGTTAATTGCCCAGTCAACCAGAGATGGGTTGTAACAACAAGCTACATTTGCTTAATTACATTTACTGAAATGTTTGGATAACAACTCTCTGTCTGAGTAGTTTTAATGCAACTATTCTTTACTTACTTTACTTTTAAGGATGATTCCTCCATTACATTGCGCTCTACTGTATTCTATCTACAGGGATTTATTGTTGCTTGCGCAATCTCTTGTGGTTCGTCATTCAGTGACGTGTCACGTGACTGCGGCCTCAAAGTTCCTCGTTTATGTGAAACGCAGCAGAAATCTATATTGACTTTACAGATGCCGCCAGTAAGGCAACGGATGAGTGGCTGGGCTACGAAAACAGCAGCTCAACCAAACGCTGTGATTTGTGTCTGCCGACAAATCTCAGCACTTCAGCCTACAAAAACTACAATTGGAACTGGGGACACATACAAGCCTCATTGTGCGTTTATAAAATGTAATACTCTGTTGCCCTTTTGTCTAACTTTACAAAAGACAGGAGAAAAAAAAGGGCAAAAAATCAGTAGATTTGTTTTAAAAAGGGTTTCTTATGTTGTAATGTGCCACAAAAATCTAATATTATTAATCATGTTATGCAACAGAGACCCTAAGCAGCAAAAATACAAACAAATGTAAGATGATGTGATACTAAAGACGAACCACAGAATTTTTATCCACAAGAAAATGATGAGTGGTCTTGTTCATTGCAGGATGCTTGATTTCAACATCACAGCTAATATGTTTCCTGTTGGGAAGTGGCGGGCTGTGTATTTGGCACATTCAGACGAGACGTATCCAAATTAATCCACCTGTTGACGCCACTGCTATCAGAATTAAAAGGTGGAATAAGTCCTCACTAGAAGTCCTAGGTACCAAATACATATTTGGCTGCTGCCTTTAAAGACAGTTTAAGAAACAAAATTGGACAAACTGAGAGAACAGGTTATGCTAATATGGTTAGCAGAGATGTGACAACATGGCTGACTGAGGTGGGAACAAAACACACATACCTGAAAGAAACAATGTATGCATAAACTTACCAAAGACGCTATTTACACCTTGCTTCTCTGTCAAGTAGTCGATATAAGGTCCAATCTCTGATAGGTTGACTTCACTGTTATGAGAAAACACATCCAACCCCAACATTTGACATAACAACATCTACAAGATGGCGCCAATTTACGAACACAAACGGGCGACAAATGAACAACTCATCTGCTATTTGGAGTCGAAATTCTCCCAAACAACTTCTATTCTCACATGACCAACTTCTCTCTTAGCTTGCGAATATCAGTGCTGACATCCTCTTTCTAACTTGCTTATTTTTCTTTCTTTTTTTCCCCCCCCCCACCCTGTAGTTTTGTCATCCAACCGTATCTCATCATGTGTCCCAAAAGTCCCGATACATTTGTTTCAGGTGTCATTCGGACAGACGTGAGGCCATCAGCATTTAAAAGCTTCACCTTGCAGTCAGCACATCATTCCCTTGCCACGACTTGCCATTTAACACGGCTGCTGCCTGGCAATACGTTTTTTTTTTCCCTGTTAGCTGCGGTGTGAGCAACGTGTAGAACAATCTCATCTAATTAAGGCAAGTTTTTCAAAACAGGATCTGTTGTTGGAAAAAATCACGTTGCAGAAGGCCTCTTACGTCCACCACTAATCGAAAACGCTGAACTTCTAGAGCAGGCGATGGCGAAAAGACGGGAGCGTCTATTCCGAGGTAACCCATGGGCAAGAAGGGAATGATTGATTTACAAAAACTACAAAACCTAAACTGCCAAATGTTGATGGCCTCATGTATTTATGAATTATACCTCAAGTGGAATAGGAAATTGGAAGTGTATGGTGACTTTGGGGGCACCCTCTATATTCAAAATATGTACAGTATATATCATTTTTATTATTATTATTATTTTAAATACATACCCTTGGGAGGTGAAAGGAGTGAATGTGGCCGCAACCAGGCCAGTCAATTTCAATGTCTTCCCCGCAGATTGAGCCATGGCTGACGGGTCCACGTTTACATGCAAAAATAACATTTAAAATACAAAAACAATTATACAAAAACACACGCAAACCTGTAACATATGTAAATATGTATACAATGTAACATAATAGTGTACCACCACTGCCATTAACTTAAAATTCAACTGAATTCAAATGCAAATCGCAATGTACGCGATACTGTAAACTCAAAGTCTTGCGAATGTGAAGATGTCGAAAAGTGGAAGTCAATTTTCTCGAGTGCTCGCTACTACCTACCTGTTAAAACTCGTCCCTTCCCCTTGCGAGTGTGAGTCAAGTACTGCACTTTTGGGGAAGCCGGGTGCGGATAACAATCATGTTGGATGTTTTGGCTCGGGAGTATGTTGATGTGCCTTCTCACGTGAACGCGCCAAGTGAGCGCAAAGTATTGTGGGAAAAGTAGTTTTGACTTCTGAGGGCTAAACAAAACACGCTACAAACGACCTATAATCCAACTGTGAGGCGGTTACCACTCATAATGTTACATAATCTAATTAAAGTTTGACTTATTGAAATTCCGGTATTTAAAATGTACTAAATGTCGATTTAGGCAAGGGCCGAGCGACATTTAGGTTGTACGGGAAATACTATGGACTGTTTGTTCTATGGCTTTGGTAACGGGTAGCAGGACTGGTTGTCTCCATTACATTTTACGTTTTTGTAGCGTTAAAGTATAATTTAGTGTGAACTGTTTCTATATTTAGAACAAAAGCGTTACTTCGCGATATGAAAACAACGACCCAATTATGAGGAAACTTGATGTAGTTATTTTACCGATTTTTGGGGAAGTGACACTAAAGGCATCATAAACTCTTTAAAAAAAAACTGGTCTGACAGGCTTCGCATCTTTGTACATGCCGGTGAAAATCGAGACGAACGACCTAATTTTAAATAAAATGTTTAACAATGAGCACATACAAAATAAAATGACGCGTACTTTATCTTTGTTAGAGATTTGCCATGAAAAAATGTTCACGATTTCAACCTGAGAGTCATAATTCGGGTAATACACACCTTCCAGGAAGCGGAAGTCGTCGAGTCTTTTTAAGATGGCAGCAGCAGGCTAACCCAAAGAAAAAAAGCAACAGAAGACGGCTAATTTGATTTCCAGTTTCTTACGCCACTGTAACGGACTTTACACATAACGCCGCTAGTGTACTCGTTACACCAAATGGAATAATTTTTAATTGTTTTCCTGTGACATTTTCTTTTGCCGTATCCACGGCGAGTTAGCATATCGGCTAGTGACAAGCTAGCTGGACTAATTAAACTATGGCAAGTGCAAGAGTCTTCGGGCAGGGATGACGAAACCAGTTAGTCAAGATCTGGGAACTAATTTTACGATCGACCGGTAGGTTGCTGATGATTTGAAGCGCCATGAAGAGCTGCTTAGGAAGGACTGCAGTTATTTGCCCCAATTTAATAATTGGAAAGTGAGTGGGCCTTTTGAATGTTACTGTACAGGAAGTAAACAACCTCTTTCGTGTGAGTGTGTGTGTGTGTGTACAATAAGTGACAGTGGATTTGAATTGCTTTCCGTGCAAGTTGTCACACCCAGGAATTCTACAATTGTTTAATTAATTACAAAATAATAACACACGTCCCTTGTATTTGGGCTACGTGGCACACATCCTGCTTCCAGTAGATCCGGGTGATAGCATGGAAAAGTAAACAAGAATTACCTGTAACCAGTGAAATGGCACCTATACAACATTGTATAGGGAGATGGCGTGTAAGTGCCTGAAGCTTCACTGTGTAGTAGTTATAGTTTCTAGTTGCTATTTTAACAAAATGCCAAGAGTCTAATCGAGAGTCAAGTCAAGTTATATACATTGCTGCACATCTGGCCACAATGCCATATGCACTGTTCATATTGATGCTGCTTGCGGCATTATGTAGCCTGGGACGTGCCATGTCACGGGATGAGAAGCTAAAGTTGAGGTGAGTGCAAGAAAAAAAAGTAGAATTTAATCATGATAAAAATCGGCAACTGGACCTAAAGATGCACATCTGTTCTTTCCTCACCAAGGAATCAAGTGGTAGAGATGTTTGACCACGCGTACCAGAATTACATGGTAAGTCATAGCTTTTAATTTCTCAGATGTCAAAACAAAAATTCCCATCTTTCTCAGTCAGACTGTGGCTATCAGGAAAGCATACTTAACTTAAAAGTTATCTGACTTACACCAGAAGCAGCAGCACAGTGACTGAATCATGATACACAAACTATTTTTTAATTTTATTTTGTAGGACAATTTTCTTAAAACACATTCCAAATGTTTTTGTGGATTAATGACATTTTCATTCATTCCAATAGGGAAAGATGATTTGATGTTGAGTGTTACGTGTTATCAGCGTGGTCAAGGAATGAATTGGATGGGAAATTAGCACAAAAATAAAATCTGAAGAAAAGTGTCAGATGAGAAGAATCCAAACATGATTGTCATTGTCCATTTTCCCAAGGACCATGCTTACCCAGCTGACGAGCTGATGCCGCTAACGTGCAGAGGAAGAGTACGTGGACTGGAACCCAGTCGGGGTGATGTGGACGATGCGCTTGGAAAGTAAAAACGGAAGAATACAATACAGTATATTCATTGGTCCAGAATTGGACAATCTACGCACCAACATTTTTGAAAACGGGACAATTTATTTTAGATGTTTTTTTTTTTATGTAGGAAAAAACTGGTCAAATGTATTATCTTATTTGATTCGTCTATCTCAGGCTGCTCAGCTTTCAATGGTACGCTTTTATGACATTTTGTCATGTGCTGTGTTTGCTCCAGCTGTTTTCCCAATACACGGGCACCTAAAAAAATGTTATTTGAATGCTAATATATGTTCAGTATTACATCTTAATTACGTTAACACGTTTGCAATTCTAATCTAATGTTTGAGTTTTCACTTGAACATGCTAGCTGTGTTAGCTTCTATGCTAAGTGGTCAGGAACAAACTTAGCTGTTTAAAAAAAAAAGGTATTTTCCTGATCATATAACAGGGTTGGATTTTTTTTTGAGTGATACACTTTATTGCGGATGAAAAAGTTGAAAAATAATCTTATAAAAATAAAAGCATATTTACAATTTTGAAGAAAAAAAAAGCACTACAATCAATTGCTGTGTTACTTCAGTATTTCAATGCATGTCCTTTCATGTGTTAACGCTTGATTGTCTCCTGTAGGTTTTCGTTGACCCTCATAGACACTCTGGATACGCTTGTGGTGAGCATTTCAATGGGATAAAATTTCACAAGGACGCGTTCCGTTTCATATGTTCCTTAAAAGACATGCACATGACAGTATTGCATCACGAATACTCCTAAATCAGCAGTCCCCAACTTTTTTTGCACCACCATCCAAACATTGGCCAATATGTCCGTCGCGGTGCCTTTTAACACCAATTATTGTTTTTTTTCCGTCCGCCAGCTTTTGAACAAAACGGTGGAGTTTGAGGCTGCGGTCAGAAGAGTCCTGTCGGACGTCAGGTTGGACAATGACATCGTGGTGTCTGTATTTGAAACCAACATTCGAGTCCTCGGGTAAGGATAATAGTCCTTTCAGTGCATGTATTGTCTTACTGCGCTGCATCAGGAAAAAAAAAATGTGACATAAGTCCTGAAAGTGCTCTCTGAAGTTTCTTAGCTATGATTACTATTATTGATGCTGTTAAGGGGTTTGTTGGGCGGCCACTCCATGGCTGTGATGCTGAAAGAAGAAGGACAACATATGCGCTGGTACCAGGACGAGTTGCTGCACATGGCCAAAGACCTGGGCCTCCGTCTGCTGCCAGCATTCAACACCAGCAGTGGCCTTCCTTACCCCAGGGTGAGAAAGGATGCCTGGAAAAACCGGGGTTTTTTTTTTTTTTTTTTTTTTAATTTGGCCACTATGTTGATTAGAGAAAAGGCAAGTTTTTGAGATTGTTTTTTTTCACAGGTGAACTTGAAGTACGGCGTCAGGGGTCCTGAGTCGCGGACGGGCACAGAAACGGACACCTGTACGGCATGCGCGGGAACCATCATCCTGGAATTTGCTGCCTTAAGTCGCTTCACGGGGGATCCTGTGTTTGAGGTTGGGCCCACATCGGCAAATTCAAGCCTTCGTCTTATCGAATTGGTGGCTTTGTTCTGTTGTTATGAAGCAGAATTCCAGCCTAGGCGACAATAGAATTTGCAGTAGTTTGAACAGCAAGTAGCCGTTTAGCACATATTGAACAAATCTTCAAAACCAAAAAAAAGACACTGCACTATTCCTGTTTGAAGTTTAGTGTCAAATTAAAAATAAAACAAAGAGGATACACATGTATATGAAAGGGGAAGTCAAGTAAAAATCCACTCGTTTTTATCCATCGCACAGGGGGCGGCCATTTTGTCTTGGACAGCCATTTGCTGTAGACTGAAAATGACATCGCAGTGCTTATGAGCTCAGAATAACGACCATCAAGGCCTACCGGTTCCCTAGGTTTTGGTCTTTAGCTGAGCCCTAATGCTGCATTCGAGGAAGGTGGGGGATGTCTGACTTTTCCGACCTCATACCTGGAAGTGTGCACTGGAGCGCTCAGCGACCTGAGGTGCGAAGTTGGAAAAAAAAGGCGCCCGACTTCACCAAATGGCTTCACGCTGACATCATTTGACAATGGCGACCCCCGTAGAGAGACAGACCATTAATGGCAATACACAATTTACACAGTTATGAACATATTTATGTCTTTATATATATTATAGCATTAATTTAGTTATTTGACATAAGTAACTGCACATAACACAACGTGATTTGGGTTAACCAGAACAACAAACAACTTATCAAAATCAGCCATCTATTTTGTTTACATTCGCTTTGAACGTTTTGAAGTCGCAATTGGGACAATGCAGGTGGGTAAAAATCCGACTTCCCACCTTCCTCGAAAGCAGCATGTGATGTCATTTTCAGCAAGTGGCAAAATGGCTGCTCCCCTGAGAGGGATTAAAAACGGTTGGATTTTGCTGCTTAATTCATATTCAGTCAGAATGGCGTGTTTAGACCAGTAGGTCAACATAGAACATATTATTGTCAAGAACATTTTTAGAAAGACATTTAGCGTAATGTTAACAAACAATGCAAAATGCCACAGACATGCTAATGAATAGCATCCACGTGGTAGCATTATTTAGAATGCTTCTAGCATTGAACATTTGAACACAAATGTATAACAACAATACTCACAGGCACATATTTTTGATCCTCTGCGGAAAAACCAAACCTTCCTCTCGCTTGCAGGCCCACGCCCGGAGAGCCCTGGACTTTCTTTGGGAGAAGAGGCAGCGGAACAGCAATCTGGTGGGAACCACCATCAACATCCACTCAGGAGAGTGGGTCCGCCGGGGTGAGAGGAGCACACGGTAGTAGATGAGGTGGGAAGTAGCTGGTGGCAGAATTAAGGACACGAGATGGGAAGATTCGATTGTGCGAAGGCCGGAGGAGTTGGAAAAAAAAAAAAAAAGCATTGTATTTGTGCGATGACTCACATTAAGATGCATCCTTTGTTTCTAGACAGCGGAGTTGGAGCGGGAATTGACTCATACTATGAATACCTACTCAAGGCCTACGTTCTTCTGGGAGATGACCAGTTTCTTCAGCGGTTCAATATTGTGAGTGCATGACACACAAACTCACAGGATATAATTCAATAGACTGTATTGCATGTTTTCAATGGTTTGTAGTTTGTTTTGTATACGCCATTTCCGTAAATAGTGGCCAGGGGTGTTAAGTTACTCCCCCCCCCCCCCCAATTTTCTTATATATGTCACAAGGTGGCAGAAAATCACTTTTTACAAATTTCTCAAATCTCACAATTTTAACAGTAGAAGTCAATAATAGGTACTACATGTTTTTTCTTTTTGAAGGATTAAAGGTTGTTTACTCTCCCGAATTTAATGATGCCCGGCCACTTTTTGAGGAAATATGTTGCCCATGTTTATGTAATTTGTTCCTTTTTTTGTGGGGGGGAAATAAGACTGTTCTATCATTCCACTCAGCACTATGCATCCATCATGAAATACATAAGCCAGCCCCCCCTGCTGTTGGACGTGCACATCCACAAACCTCTGCTTCCCGCTCGCACCTGGATGGACTCCCTGCTGGCGTTCTTCCCTGGTCTGCAGGTCAGATTGGATCATGTGGAATGGATTTTATATATATATATATTTTTTTGCAATTTCATTCATTGTTTCCTCTTTTGACTTCCCAGGTGTTGAAGGGAGACATCCGTCCAGCCATTGAAACTCATGAAATGTTGTATCAAGTTACCAAAAAACACAACTTCCTACCAGAGGTAGGGGTGGGAATCTTTGAATGTCTCAATATTCGATTCGATTCCGATTTTTGGGCCTGTGATTCGATTAAGAAAGATTTTTGATTCAAAATAATCTGATTGACAATTTTTGCTTCAATTTATAGATGTTCAAGAAATCGTAATGATCTACTCCAGTCTGACTCGCTAATGCTAATTAGCGCGCTACTCGCGGCACTTTTATCACTCAAAAGAACGGCTCCACACTGCAAAAAAACCCCAACTTTTATTGGAATAACTTGATCGGGACTATTTCCTTCTACTCTCTAATGTGGCTACAACTTAACAGTGTATTAGACCGCGTGGAACCACATTGCCCCTAAGTGGCCAAACCGGGTACAACATGAACAGCGCTCCAAATAAAGGCACACACAGACAAAGGCAAGACAGTATAAAATAATTTAAATAAAATCGATTTTGGGACATTTAAAATCGATTCTGAATCGTACTAAATGAGAATCGTGATTCTTATGAGAATCGATTTTTTGGCACACCCCTAGTACCCAGTCAGACTTAAATTGCGATCATTACTTGTAAACAAGACAAACCGGTGCATCTTCTTTGTTAGAAAGCGCTGTCAAATACAGTCTAAATCAATTTTTTAAAACAAAGTCAAACTGCAAAATCCTCTCATAGGAAACGAATGTAAACTGAATTAATTTGTTCCAAGTGCAAACTGACATAATTGTAAACCTTAGTTATTGTAACTCTACATGTCATTTTTGTCACACTTATACATTAAACAATAGCATTTATTCTGGCACATCTTCTCATTTATTTTAGACTACTTTCAAAAGCAAGAGTGTTTATTTATCCGTTGCTAAATGTATGCAACAGCTGTGTAAAACGATGAGGCCAAATGACACTTACAACTAGCCCAGAAAGGAACGCCCTGAAATGTTCATGTGTGTACTGTACATTCATGGGAACGATACACCAGCCAGCCTGAGGCTTTTTGGCGCGTTCCAGCTCAATCTATTCGAGTTCCACTTTAAGATGCTGCAATGGTGCACTGACTCTTTCTCCTCTCTTCTCCCCAGGCCTTCACTACTGATTTCAGGGTACACTGGGCCCAGCATCCTCTGAGGCCAGAATTTGCTGAGAGCACCTATTTCCTTTACAAGGTAAAAAAAAAAAAAAAAAAAAGTCAATTTTCCTTTACAAGGTAAAAAAAAAGGGGAAAAAAAGTCAATGCAGATGTCTTGTCTTCAGAGTACACGTCTACTGTTTTGAATTTTTGTTATTTGTGATAGCTCACATAAAATCACCATGAATGTGAATCTTACATGTGAGGGCTATTTTTTTATTTTTTTTACTCTTCTGATTGGCTATTAAAAAGGAAAATGTTATCATTTGTAAGCGTTTGAAATCAAATTATGTTATCATTGAACTTTTGCTTCATATGGAATAAGCATACAAATGTGCTGCTAAAATACTGGCGAACGCTCTCTTTTGCGCCAGGCCACGGGAGACCCGTACTATCTTGAAGCGGGTCGCACCATCATGGACAACCTCAACCGCTTTGCTCGGGTCCCGTGCGGATTCGCTGCCATGAAGGACGTGCGCACCGGCAGCCACGAGGACCGGTGAGCATTGATGGTGACACCAAATTGTTGGTGATGCTAAATTGAGTGCTGGTAAATTCGATTATTATTTATTTTATTGTTTTTGTTTGCAGATGGGTACAGTTCACACGTGCAGAAATATGCACATTATCATTAATCCCTCCGTTAGAATTTTTCCCCTCTAAAAAAAGGAAAGGAAAAAAAAGTACAAAAATACAAATGAATTAAAACAATATAAACATCAGTGAGCGACTAGCATTGTTTTCAAATGATCCTAATTCAAACTTCAATTGGGCTTTTTGATTTTAAAGCTACTGAATGTAGAATATTCCATTTCGAATCGCTACTGCCACCTGCTGACGAAAAATGAAACTGCACACACCCTCCTTCACCTACACAACCCGCACACGATGTCACATCCGCAGACAGAGCGCGGGAAATTGGAACCCGAATCCAGTCTGAAAACAATTGGCCAGAGGCTTGCAGGAGTACCCATTGTGAACAGCTAAGGTGTTAATCTACTAATTAGAAGACATTTCAGTCATAAATGGTCAAATAAAAAGACTACTGTAAAGATATTTTTGGGGAAAAAGTTCCATATTGCAGCTTTAATGTACCTTAACCATTTTTCCCAACAAGTCTCAAACCAACCGTGATTCCGATTTACAAATGCTGTTATGTCTTCCATTTTTAAATTATTTTTTTTTACTCTACGCTATAAATGGCGCTTGATTCAAAATTGTGCTGCTATGGAGCCTGCCAATGACTTGCAAGCTCACGATTGCATATTACAGATGCAAATGATATTTTCTCCTCATAGAATGGACTCTTTCTTCCTCGCCGAGATGTTCAAGTACCTTTTCCTGCTTTTCGCCGATCCGGAGGACCTACGCTTCGACGTGGAGGACTACATCTTCACGACCGAAGCACATCTGTTGCCTCTGTCGCTCTCCACGACGCCTCACGTCTCATCTGCTCGCCCGAATCAAACGGTAATTGTCGTCATTGGCAAAACACATTCAAACGAGGCACTTTCTTTTTTTTTTTTTTTTTTTTTTTTTTTTTTTTTTTTTTTTTCTTTTAAAAGAGCTCAGTATTGTTCATTCGGAAATGTCATCATCATTGCTCTTTTATTTTATTTTTTTTTTTTATTTTTTTTTTTTTAAATATATATATATATATATATATACACATATATACATACATATATACATATATACATACATACATACATACTTTTTTTTTTTTTTTTTTTTTGTGTGTGTGTGGGTGAGTATGTGTGTGTGCGTGCGTGCGTGCGTGTGTTTGTTAGCTCACCAGAAAACCTATTAGAAAAAAAAAAATCTTATACCGTTCACCTAAATCGAACACCAGGAGACCCGAGGGGACCGAAGAAAACCAAGGAAGGTGAAATCCAGCACCGACCAGACACCCCCCACCAGAACTCCTCCCCAGCCCAAGAAACATCCAGACCCCAACAAATCCAAAAAACATAAAGTCAGGGAGGCCTCAAGAGACCAACGGAGAGACCGAGAAAAGGAAGGAAGGACAGACGAAGCCGCGTGAGATCCGAGACACCAGCCTCCACCGATTCAATAACCTGAGGAGGAAACAGATTGTGTCTGAGTTTCGGTAGATGCTGGTGTGGTGGATCTGGCATGCATGAAAATCTCCACCAAAGAGGGGAGCCGTCGACCCCCGCCGGAACAGAGCAAGCGCAACACCTCAGGGCCCCCCAGGCCGCGGCAGCGCCAAAGGACGACCCCCGGGCCCCACCAGGGCCACCGGCCGGAGAGCAAACCCAGGAGCAGGAGCGCCCCCCGCCCCAACACGGCCCGCGCCCCCGGCCCAACGCAGCAGGACGGGGCACTGCAGGCCCACCAGGCACCCCACCGGCCCCCAACCCCCGCCCCCCCACCACCCCCCGCCCCCCATCCACCCCCCGCCACCCACCCCAACCCAGCCCCAGCCGCCCCCATGCCCCCAATCCCCCAGACACCCCCCACCCCCAGCACCCCCCCACCCCGCAACCCCCACCACCGCCCCCCCCAACAAAGCCGCCCCCCCCCCCCGACCCCACCCCGACCAACCGGCAGCCCCCCAACCCCCGACCCCCAGCCCCCGGGGACCACCCGCACCCAGGCACCGGCGCCGAAGAGGGGCCGGACAGCGGAGCGGAGAGGGCAGCCGCGCCCACCCCACCCCCCGCCGTGTGGAAGGACGGAACACCGGGGGCAGAAGGGGGAGATGGGGGCACCGGAGGGCGGCCGACACCCCCGAACCCCAGGCCCAGCGGGGGAAGGCCCCGGTCGTCACCCCAGCGTTCTTTGTGAAAATTAACCCCTGTTACTGAGTCCGCCAGCTCGCGGACTGGCGAACTCTACCCCTAAACCGTGAATGTGACCCCACCCAGTGTATATACAAGTGTGTGTGTGTGGTGCATTAAAATTAGGAGCAGGTGAACCGGAGCCGATGGAAATGATATTCCCACGCTCCGATCCACCCGCCACCCAAGCATGTTGCTGAGTGTATGTGGTGCATTAAAAAAAATAGATAGGGCGGGGGGGGGGGGTTGGTGGCGACACGGACAGGGGACCGCAGCACTGCTCTATACTGCGGCCCCCAACCGATGGCACCCCCACAGGCCCCCAAGCCCCCCCCCCACCCACAAGTTGTGTGGTGTATTAAAATTGGAGGGGAGTTGTAGGGTGAAGACGGTGTTTCCACCCTACCCCACCCCCCAAAGTGTGTTATGTGCCCTATATGTCTATAAAAGTGTATTGTGCAAACCTAGTGTAGTGAGTTAAGAGGTGTGACCAGCAAACGAGGCACTTTCTAATGCAAGGCTATTATGTGGTCAAGATACCTCAAGTGGAGCAGGAGCTGGACGACTCCAACTTTGACTGGACCTGCCCCAACACGCGTCTCCTGTTCCCTGATCCGGCCTTCCCGCGGAACCTGAGGGAACCAATTCGGAGCGCCGTGGACAAGAGCTGCCCGCGGCCTGCTCCTCACAGGTTATTATTTCTTGATACAGTGGGTAACATGGCTTCCGGGTTCCGTCACTTGTAGGGCTGGGTATCGATTCTAATTTGCTCAATTGACTCGATTTTGATTCTCAAGAGTTCGGTTCGATTCAATTTTGAATTTGTCCGATTCGATTCTCTTCAATTCCATCCGATATGGATTATTTATGGAACATCAATTCTTTTTAAGTATCAAGGACATTTATGATCACTTAAGTGTTCCACAAACATTGACATCAGCAAGGATGAGATGAATATATTTTCATTATTCTAATTGAATAACTGTGGAGATAAATGAAAAAGATTCTGAATTGTCTTAAAGTGTAATTAAAGTCAGGTCTTTCATAAATGTAAGAAAATACTTTTTAAATTCATGTAAATTTCAAGAAAACAGTAAGATCCCCCAAAAAATGAATTTATAGGAAAAGAGATATTAAAATAATTGATTCATTGTTTTATGAATCAATATCAGGCTTTTGGGCTATTTTACAAGATAAAACGAGAGGTGTGCGCAAGTTTTGGATACGCCCAAAAATGGAATAGAAAATAGGAAAAAAATTGAGTAGTTAAGGTTGAACATTTTTGAAAAATCTACATTTTCTTTCCCTTGAATATTGAGATTGCCGTTTCAAGGTCCCCTTCCCATGTGTTTTTTAATAAACACAATCAATCCATAATTCTCCTGAATTTGATTAATTGTTCAGCCCGACCAAGTACACAGTATTCACTTTTAAAACAACAACATAGTCGCAGGGATGCATAAAAGCAACCATAAATGGCATTTTTTTCAAATGAGCAGGCGTGCCTCATTGCATTGACGTCATCCTCCTGATTTGAATCCCGCTCGTTTATTCCTCCATTGCAGGGAACCCGGCATGGGAGCCCCTCCTCTGAGAGCCCAGGACTTCATGGCGAACAACCCGGAACATCTGGAGCTGCTGAGGCGGATGGGCGTCAGCCTCATCCACTTGAAGGATGGCAGGGTGCAGCTGGTGCAGCATGCCACGCAGGTACACAAAAGAAACGCTGTCATGCGAGAGGCGTACGATGTCGTTCCGGGCATTGCTATGAGTCATGATTCACTGATAGCCTTTACTAAGGATGGGAAGGATTCGTCATGTTTTTTTTTTAGTACCGCACAGGGAAGGAGAATCAAGTCATGATATCATCATCAAACCTTTATGAACCGTAAAGGTTTGATGATGGCACCTTTTCTCTCACATCGCCCCCCCCCCCTTCTTGACATGTAGGCGGTGAGCCCCATAGCCGCCGAGGACGGCGTCCGCTTCATGCAGGAGATGATGGAGCTTTCCAGCCAGCAGCAGAAGGAGCAGCTGCCTCCCCGAGCCATTCAGATCGTCTCGCATCCGTTCTTCGGCCGCGTCGTGCTGACCGCCGGCCCGGCGCAGTTCGGCACGGATTTGTACAAAAGCGCCACGGGGGTGAGCTGCCACGGAGTAGAAGTATAGACCGCAAATTTGGACAATTTGGAGTTAAACAATTTGATCATTAATTAGTTGTCAATCGTCGTAGCACCTGTAATTAATTTTTTCAATTTGTGAGCCGTAAACTCTCATCAAAACGTTCGGAGTAGTTTGGTGCTTAACTAAATCCTAAAGATACAAAGATTAATTAAGATTTAGTAAGTAGAAAAAATAAGAGTCTATAAAAGGGCTTGTGCTGCACTATGGAATATTTCTGAAATCAATTAAGCTATCCGATCATTCAATCAATTAATCAGATTCGTTTTAATTTAGCGTGTATTACAAAAGCTTCGTATTTGTATAGTGACTAAAAAAATGGGTGATAGACGTTTCATTCACTATGTTCGGTCATTGTTTTCCAAAGTAAAAACCGATGTTTACAAATGTCTTATTTTGATTAAGATAATCAGGCTTCTTTCATGAAGGGCTACAGAAATCAGTGAACAATTACTGTGGATATCCTGAAATTAGCATTTGGACAATTTCACATAAAAAAATGGCTCCAAACGATTACTCGATTATTAACTCATTCACTCGCAGCCATTTTCACTGAAGCAACCCCATTCGCTCCCGGCTGTTTTACTGGATTTTGACAGATTTTGCAAGGCGCACAGAATATTGTGTCATATTGCTATAAAAACATGGAGATTAGAGTCTCTTCTTTCATCAGGAAAAAAAGTACATTTCTATCTGTTTCCGTTTTGCAGCAATTAGCATTAGAATATAGCTAAGTTTCATCATTATTCACAAATCTATTTAGAACTGTGGGGAAATCAGATTGTTTTCAACAATGGCCCTGGTTGATCTCTTATACTCTGCTGCCACCAGCTGGCCGTTTTTTAAATTACTACCATTGCTTCACCCATTCTTTGAAGTTCAGAGGCTGCATCAAAGCCTTCTATATCCTCTAGCATACCCCCCCCCCCCCATAAACGTATAAATATGTCTTTGGGACACAAACGTTTAAAATAGAACATATTTATACGTTTTGGGGAGCAAATTAGTCAAAATAGTTGTTAATTTGATAATCGATTACTTGTCGATTCATCGTTTAGTTTTGACTGCTCTAAAAAGGGCGCTTTGACCTGAACCTGACCCTTTTTTGCTAGGCTCCTCATTCAAACTAAATGTCTTGACTCCCTCCTGTGCGCAGGTCCGAGGCTTTGTCACCGTGGCCGAGCCGTACACGGGCTGCAGCGAGATCACCAACGGCGAGTATGTGCAAGGCCACATCGCACTGCTGCAGAGGGGCCAGTGCATGTTCGCGGAGAAGGCGCGGCACATCCAGAAGGCCGGCGCCATCGGAGGCATCGTTGTCGGTGAGCGCGCGGGGCCGAGCGGGGCGCGACGAGGAAGATGAACCCGCTGATGAGATTAGCCGGCGATTAAATGGATTACCTCCAAGATAGACAGACAGTCAGATAAGTCGTGTGTGATGAGCCGTTAATTGGCTTTTTCCTGTCTCGTACTTGTGGACAATTATTTTCCACAACAACCACCACCACCACGCTTGTCGTCATGACAAGAAAGTATGAAACGTTAAATTAATCTCACGGAAATCATACAAAATTCTCATCATTTTTAAGACATTAAAAAATGTCCTAAAATGTTACCTGAGTAGTCGATGTAATTATTGGTAGGATAACTGATTCTGAAAAGATTCATTATTGTACAATGTTCAAATCTGCGAAGAATTGACACATTCTCCAAAAGAGGATTGTAATTGCTTATAGATGCCACATGATGGCAGCAAATCACTGAAAAAGGAGATTGGTATGCCATTTGGATTCATATATTCACTGTGGTCTGTAACAACACAAAGAATAATTCTCCTAGTAATATAACGGATTACAGTTACACACATTTTGTAATTAGATTACATAATTTGGTAATTAGTTACTTTAGCGCTAAATAACACGCTAGCACAAACTGACGGGACATCACACACTGGCAAACAAATATTGGCACGTTACACAAAGAATGCAAGTCATAAAATGATTTACACACAAAAATAAATGTTTGAGAATATATTTCAAATGATAACAGAAAATTAGACTACAGCAGCTATTAGTGGCTGTATCGAGAGAAAGAAGCAAAAACATGATTTCATTTTGACTGAGGTGCATTCAAAGACCTTCAACAAACAAATTTGAGAATCCCGACTCTCCACTACAAGCATGAGGGAGTTCACTCATCAGGGCTCAATAACGCAAATGATATTCAAAATGTCTGAAAAAGTTCCCATTTCCTTGTCTTGTCAGACGACAACGAGGGAAGCAGCAGCGACACGGCGCCGCTCTTCCAGATGGCCGGCGACGGCCGCAACACGGACGACATCACGCTGCCCCTCCTCTTCCTCTTCCACAAGGAGGGCAACATCCTGCTGGAGGCGCTGAAGGAGTACCGGCAGGTGGAGGTTCTGCTGAGCGACAAAGCCCGAGACCGAGGTGCGTGCGTGTGTTCCCGCCGCATGTCCCCTTTGTTTGTCTTGTCATCGACGCCGCTCGTCTTCATCACGCCTAACCCGATTCGCTTTGCAAATTCAAGATGAGGCTTCGCCCTTTCCCAGCCGTTTTGAGTTGCATCCGTTTATCGAAATGACCCAACGCTTCCTCTCCCCTCTGCTCGCTCATTTTGCCTTCTCCTCTCTTTTCCCCCTGCCTGAACCTCTCATTTTGTGGACAAACAGCCGCCATATTCAAAGGTAAACCTCTTCCTGGAAGTCTGTTTGAGGGCAGTAAGTATTCCTCTCTGCTTTTCTTCACTCACATCTTTTCATTTTCATATTAGAGTGAACCCTGGTTTGTTGCGGGGGGGGGTACATTACAGACCCACCCGAGTGATATACCTGAATTTATGATTACAATTTTTTTTTTTTACAGTATACCAATTAAGAAGTCAAGTGTGCTTGCTTCGAGCTGTTTGTCACTCCAGGTTGAGGTTTTCCGTTCAAATGAGACGACAAGACAAATGAGAACTAAGCATTTTATATTTTAACATCAAAATGCGCAAACAAACGGTTTCATTTCATCGAGCGAAGGTCCACTAGCTTAATGCTAACATGTACAGTGATGCTTTGAGATACAATGTTTATTTTTCTTGGTCAAATGTTTTATTGAAGGGAATTGTATAACATGAAATGGGGCTGCACGATATTGAAAAAAACATGCAATATAGTTGCTGAATATAGCGATATATGTAACATTTTTATTATCAAAGGAAATAATTGAATTTTTTCATGTGGCAAAAATAAGCAAAGTAAATGCATTGTTAGTTAACTCATTGTAATTACCTCTCGATAATGTTCAACTATTGGATGGCGGTGCACGTTTTAGTTTGCGTCCAGCTGGTCAAATTCAGATAAAAGCATAAAATTCCATATAAAACTTAGTGCGTATCTTTGCGATATGCATTTTGCATGGGCCAATATCGAGAGGGAAACAATTGACCTTTTTATTATTAAAATAAAAAAACACCTTCATTCAGCCATAATACATAAAACAAACATAATTTCTTATTACGTATTTAAAGCAACCACATATAACTTTGCCTTTAAAGTCTTCTATCTTAATGCTAACACATAATGGGAAACGCAATAGCTGAGACCGACTCGATATACAATATTTCCGAATTCACTGAATATTTCCTCCACCTCCACCACCACCACCCGCCCTCTCTTCAGACTGCTCCCTGCCCACACACTCCCAATTGTGTTCTCCAACTGCCTCCTTATATTCGTTTCTCACCATTCACGAGTTCACAAGTTGCAAGTTTGGACGCGGTGCCACTATTAGGCATCATCACAACAGGAACGTACCACGGCGGTTGGACCGATGTAAAAAAAGTCGAGTGTTTTTCCCCTGAAGCGCAAAAAAAAATCTGTAATATAATCAACATCTTAGAAATCTGTGATATCGCTGGAGCGCGAATGATGAACCGTGATACTGTTGGTTTACTGTCGTCTGAATTTGATGTTTAACTTGGCTCGTCTTTTTGTCGACGACCTTGCGTTACTAGTTCAGTGTGTACTCTTGCGTATTTATAGAAAGCACACTTCTGGGGGAATATTAATCCTGCCAGATTTCCCCGCGCAACTTTTTGCCTTCTTTTCTCTCCATTGGGCTATTTCTCTCTCAGCAACATAAGAGGGGGGGAGAAAGATTTCATCCTGTGACTCACTACGGGCGGGCATCGTGCGGCTGTGAGCTGTCAGCCTCTTTGTGAAAAGCGCTCTATTTTTGCACGTCTCACATCTTTTTGCGTCCCCGCCCACCGCTCGCCTTCCTTTTCAGGCGCCGACGTCCACGAGCCAGAGGAGGACTGTCGAACCCAAGCCACCTCGCCGACGGCATCCGCGTCGGAGGCGACGACGGCATCCGCGTCGGAGGCGACGACGGCATCCGCGTCGGAGGCGACGACGACGACATCGGGGGAAGGTGGAGACGCCGGTCCGGCCGGAGGTGAGGACGTTAGGCCGGCGGAGGCCGACGCGCCGAAAGCCAACACCGGGGAGGAAGTGGAGCGGCGGGTTGACGGGGACGGCGCCGGACAACAGTCGGTGAACCAGATGCTGACCGACTGGCGGGATGACTTGGAGGCCTTCCGGCAGATGGAGAAAGACGAGCTTTGACGCTAACGGTCAAATGGTGAACTAGCGGCGCCGGCGTGTTCGCCGCCTCATCTGCGGCCGGCACGCCGTGCCAAGGCGACGCCGGCCACACCGGGCATCGGTGGACCACGATGGAGACCTGCTTGATGATGGATGAGAGAGCCAGGGTGCTTACCTAGGGTTGCAAAATTCCAGGTTTTTAAAAGTTGGAAACTTTCCATGGGAATTGAAAGTAAAAAAAAAAAAAAAAGTCAACTCATCCACTGCCAGCTCAGTTAAAATGGAGAAAACATAACATCATGTTTGTGCTTGAATATGACCTTTTCATGAAATGACACTTTACGCCCTTAAATTCCCATGAAAAGTTTCCAATTTGAAATATTTACCAGAAAATGTCAACCCCTTTGCAACCCAATTCTTACCTCACTGTGTCTGACATTTCTTTACCACAAACGATTATTATCAAGGAGACTGATTTTTTTAATTTAATCTCGACCGGTGTTTCCCAACGTACCCAACCAACCCACGTAAACTACTCACTTCTCAAAGATGTGTATCTTATATCCATCCTGTAGCTCACCACCAAACAAAAAAGCCACAGGTAGTGTATTCTGTACACTTTGTAAAGGGGTTCCGTCTCAATTTACCAAAAAGCTCATATTCAGTTTCTGTGTGAAATTTGAGTGTGTTCAGTTAAACACAGTTATTATTGTGTTGGTTGAATGGCAACAAGTGGATACATGTTAATTATACCTTGCGCCATCTAGTGGAAGAATATCTCATTGTTCTGCCTGCCGCTACAAGTCGCCGGCAAAAATAGATGAACACAGATGAGGTAACTCAGTTTATGTTTATAATCAATTCTCGCCTATGAAATGAAACTTATTTGTTGTACATAATTTTCTGACTATTATGTTGAATTTTGATCATTTTTCCTCAGCGTGGTTGGAAATCATTGATCTAAACCTCCACCAATACAGGAAAAACAATCATTGAATTTTGTCAATGCGTTTTATTGGCTGGGAAATTAAGAAAAATGGAGGGCATCTGTCCACAAAGTTGCATAGAAATCCATTGTTTTCTTGCATTTGCTTAATTTAAATAACATCAGCTCCTTGGTGGAGGTAATGATTTGCGCTGGAGTCCTCTGTGCATTTCAGTTATTTTGTAAAAAATATATATATATATATATCTCCAATGAGTGTCGCCCAGCATCATTTATTCACCAGTGGATCTTAATTTAATGAAAATTTGATTAGAATTTTTTGTTTAAGTTTTGGGGCTTTTGTGTGAAATTTCCAGATTAACCTCAAATGTGCTGTGCTCCGCATCAGTCAGCCCCTCATTATTACGGTGTAATTTTATACACTGAAATTATGATCAGTGCCATTTTTTTTCTTAAAATCCTTTTATTTTTTTTAACGTGTGTTTAGGGGGGCTGGAACGCATTAATTGTATTTCCATTCATTTCAATGTGGAAAGATGATTTGAGATACCAGTGTGGTCACCGAACAAATTAAACACCACTGGATCCCAAAATTTTGTAAGTAATGTATTGGTCAAGTGTTTGACTGAACTAAAAGCTGTTGGCTCACTTTCATGCTCGTAACCAATCAAGCCACAGCAACGTGTCGCGTGATGATGAACGATTAACTTAATAAAACTTGAGACTTTTAAGGAATGTCTTGGTTGTGTTTGAACATGAGATGTGCATAAGAAATGTCAATAGATTGAATGAAGTGTTTTGTTTAGGTTTTAAATTTACTTTTGAGGTTTACAAGCAAATCGAACTCTGCTGCAAATAGCGAAAATCGCACAAAAGAATGAACTAATAATTTCCAATAGAGGCCACAAGATGGCAGCAAAGGACTACTTTTGTCCAAATGAAGCTCCTCAACTCACTTGAAATGTTTTCCTTGGCACACAGATGCCAACAGATATATATTTTCTTCTAAACAACGATTAGAGTGCAGGTTGGAGCCTCGGGCCCAGTGCTACATGACGACCAAATATTAGTTAAAAAAAATAAAAATATTACCTTTTTGTCTAATACAAAAAAAAAATGTTTCACTTCCTCTATGGTGTACATTCATATACAATAATTGACTACACTTTTTAAAAAGACATTTATTAAAATGTTTTTCCAATTGTGTTATTTAACTCTAATTTATGTTTGTACAATTGAAGATATGGTCCAACAGGCGATAAAAAAAAAAGAAGAAAAAAGTGCGGCAAAAGTCATGCAAAGTCACTGTCACATCTTGATTGAAATCGGCTGCCTCTTAAATGATTAATGCTGTATACATTATAAATACACGACCTTTAAAGGCGTGGGGAGTAAGGGGGGGAAATGCCAGTAGCTCATCTTGTTGGATTACTTTCACTGCTGGAAGCACATTAGGAGAGAAAAAAAATACTAACTCTGTTCACTAAAGTTAAGTAGAAGTACAGATACTGACGTACATGTTAGCAGTGAGATTTAAAGAGATGTATGTTAAATATTTGTACGTTGTCACTTCCCAACACTGCAGGAATGTAGGGAGTTAAAATAATAGGAAAAAGTTAAAAGAAAAAGAAAAACACTTAAGTACAGCTGTACAGCGAAATATTTGTACTTGGTTACTGTAGGGAGATGAGTAAAAAGTCAAAATACAAATACAGTATATGAAAAATGCACCACTGTAGTTTTTAAATGTAGAAAGAAAGTAAAAAGTTATCCAAACTATTTGGAAATTCTAATAAATTAATTTTACACAAGTGAAATGTGTTGTCAAATAAAAAGTCTAACGCTAAAAGGTCGTCAGAAAAACGGGGTCTACCGTACACAGCGAAGAACAACAGTACAGTAGTTCGAAAGAGTAACGAAGTATTTATACTCGGTTCCTTGCATAAGAGGGTTGGGCTCCGTCACGTCTCCCGCCGTGATTGGCGGCTTTGCTCCGCGGCAAGATGGCTGCGTTGGCGCCCTCACTCAATAGCGGCATCCTGGTGGAATGACGCAAGCCGCACACTTCGCCTTCAGTCCTCGGAGGCTCGCAGTCACGTCCCCGCCCGACCCACCGCCGCCGCCGCCGCCGCCGCCGCCGCCGCCGCCGCCGCCGCCGAGCCCGGAAGAAGACGGAGCGGCTTCACCTCCCCTTCGAGCCCGGACCGAGCGGAACCGGCGCCTCTTGCCTCGTAAGTACTTTGTTTCCCTCCATGTGCTTCCTTCCTTGTCGCTTTTGTTGTTGTTTCTTCCCCCACGCCGGGGGTGTCTGGTCGTGTAGTTCCTCGCGGTGGAGCCGCTTCGTAGTCTTGTTGTCGACACCCCTCCACCCCTCCACCCTCTCCCCGCCTCGCGAGGCCCCTTTAGCCGGGGAGAAGCACTCAACAGATGGAAGGAAGCCACGGTGCTGCCTGCTGTTCAGTGGAAACGAAAGTGCTGCACTAGACGAGCCTCTCAGGCGTATTTGACATGAGATCAACTCTCAGTGCATCACAACAGAAAAAAATGTCACCAGAAAGTTTTGAAATTCGTTCTGTGACCAAGCTCTTTACTCGGTTTATTTAAGTGGACCATAGTGGGGGGGAAATTGGCGATTGTGTACTACTACTACTGTAACAAGAAAACGGCTGATCTATATCAGGTTTTGAGGCTACGCCTTCAATTAATTGCGCTGTAATATTTTTTTTATTCAACCACGAAAACATGGCGTGATTGTCTGAGAGGCTATTGGTTGTTTGGAGCTCCCCATTACTGACATGTATCAACTGTCAATAAAACCAGATATTAGTTAAACTTAGGTCTCGAAACAATTTATTGATTATCAAAAATGCTTATCGATTGATATGAGAATTGATTAGTTGTCGATTTAATCGTTGCAGCTCTAAGTATATATTTTATTTATTTAGTGTCTATATACGTTCAGCACAGTCTATATTTACTTTCATGAAACATGAACAGCTAAAGTGATTAAGCCACAGATTTGTTTGCACGATTGATAATTAATCCGAGTTTTGTTTACACCTCACTTGTTCGGTAGAATTTTGTGAAGTTGCCGTAAAGCTAACCGATGAGACCAAAACATTTATGATTTATACATCTGATATTGTTTATTCTAATGCAGATGAATATATTGTTTGTGTTTGTTAAAAAAATACAAGGGAAGGGAACTTTAAGAATTGCAATATTGAGAACTAAAAATGTAAATGGGATTATTTTTCAAAATCAACAGATTCCTCAAAAAATGTACTTGAGTGCAGTAACAAAGTATTTGTACTTGATTACTTGGCACCCCTGCTACTTGCACATGAGAACAGCTGACGGCAGGCTGCTGCTGATGCACTTAAGCATGCGGCGTGTTCCCGACATATCCCAACAGCAGATGACAACATCCGCTCGGTGGCTGCGGCGCTAACCCCGCCTGGCGCAAAAGCGAGTTGGCGCGGCGCGGCCCGGGTGCCGTCTTATGCCCTCGTCTGTAAATTTGCCTGCTGATTTATCCCGTCTGTCCGCCTCTCTCGTTCTCTCTCTCTCTCTGACAGGCTGCTTGACCCACCTGCCACCTTTTGGCTGGGGTGTCAAACTCATTTTCATCTCAGTGGCTATCAAGACATGTATAATCACCTCATCATATTATTATCATCTTTTCACTTTTAAACCGTCGCATGTACTTCCGGGTGACAAAAGATTTTATTATAGTAAACAAACGGTGACTATTACACTATCTGCCAGAGTTGATTTGAATTTGCCGTCACCATATAAGGTATGTAAAATTTTTGCCTGTAAGTCAAAGCGGGGGGAAAAAAATCACAGTACCTGAAAAATTGACTTACAGTTTCACAATTGTAGCGAAGGCACAGATGATTAATCCGACTGATATGATTAGCCGTAGATATTAGTAAAATTGTCAAATATTAGCAGATTTTTTTCTTTAAAAAAAATCTGAAAAAAATAATCAGCCAAATATTTTTTTGCTGGACAAAAATCAACCAAATATTTTTTTGCCGGAAAAAAATCGGCTAAATATTTTTTATTGCTGGGGAAAAAAATTGACCGACTATTTGTTTTGAAGAATCAAAATCCACAGAGTCTGCAGATTTTTGCCTTCTTTGAACACATTACAACTTAAGAAAAAGACAATGACATTCAAACCACGCCCCCAAACTCCCAATAAAATAGACAAAAAACCCCAGCAGTTTTCAGATTTTTCTTATAGTTATAAAGTTAAACGAGAACAAACTATTGAAAAACTGTCAAATGGTGTCCCTGTAGTTCATATTTGTGTTATTGTAAGCATTAAGGGAGCAAAAAAGAAGCTATTTTAATTATTATTCAAAAAATTCTTAATCAGGATTCAGCAGATTGTACTGTTATCAGTATTTTGTCCTTCCAAATATCAGATTCTGCATCGGCCGCAAAATAATCCCATATCAGTCGAGTCCCAGACTGTAAATTAAATTCGGACTTCGTTGATTCCAAGTTGGTTAAATTGAAGTTCCGCTGTAACTACAAATACATTTGACAGCCCTGAATTGATATCTGGTCAAATGAATGATGTCACAATGCAGCGTTAGCCTGCCTAGCGTGCTTCATGACTGCCTACCGGAGCAATCAGGTGTGACAAGGGTGGTGGTCTGAAGGCAAAAAACCCCTGAAGTCAGCGTAACGCGATCCCACAAGCTTGTGTGTCTTCTCTGCCCTTCAGATGGCCTCCCCGGCACAGAACCACAATAAAAAGCTGCTTTCGACGGCGTTGTCGTCGCCCGGCGTTGCTAATTACGGCGGTCGCACGTTCTTGTTGCGGTGGTCCGTCCGTGTCACGTGGATGTGTTCGCAGTGCGGGTTCAGAGTCCACGAGCTGGGTTCACAATGTCCTTACCTTGCGATTATAGTCATTCCCAGTTAAGGTTTGTCATTGGAAATGATCCAATTGGACTTTTTCCTGAAAAGTAGAAGACTGGTTCGCTTGATTAAAGTTGTTTATTTGGCACTCCCAGTTGGAGTTTTAAGGAACTGGTGAGTACGTTTGAACGTACTCGCAAATACATTTGAACATACTTGTAGGCTAAATGCTACAAACTACAAAATGCCATGCATAATGATTTAATAATGATTTATCGACCCCGATTTCCTTAATTTTGGAAGATCGGTGATCGGCCGATCCCTTTAAAAATAAACGGATCTTTTCCACCGATCTCATCTCCTTCCTCAGAGGTCTGGAAAAGTCAGTCACTGTCCTGTTCTGCTGAGATGACTAATAGGATTTTCATTTTTATTTGAGAAAACTACTTTCTTGTGCAGTTAAAAAATAAATATTTTTTTTTTATTATTTCAGCGACATTGTTCAATGTTTTCCAATAAAACAAGATTGGAAAAAAAATTGACATCGACAGGTCAGACTTTAAAAGATCGGGGATCGGTGCACCCCTAAAATACATACCCCGTTGCATTTTGGGGAAAATTCTGAACATAATAATAAATCATAAAAGTTACGATTTACATTCGAAAATTAAATAAGAAACGTATCTGTATAATGTGTGGGAAATTCTTAAAAGAAATGTTTAGTTTTCACCCGCACATGCGCAAGTAATAATCCTGTGGCATTAAAGGAAAATAGGCTAAATGTTTGTAGCATTTAGCCTACACGTGCGTTCAAATGTATTTGAGAGAATGTTCGAACGTACTCGCAAATACGTTCAAATGTACTAGCCAGTCAAAAATGTATACTTCCGCGCTTCCGTAAAAATTTACTGTAAAACTGGAATTAAATATTTTCCATTTATACACCAAATTTAAGTGTTGAAATAAGCTATAAAATTCCGCCTATTGAACGTCAGCTAGCTTAATGCTAACGTTAGGGCTGGGGGGAAAAGTCGACGCAAATTTTTTTTGCCGCATTGCCGGCACGATTGTACGTCAACCGCGCAGACAACTTCCATGCCACAAACTGTCATTTCTTTGTATTCTCTAAACCACTCATGACCTTTTCACAGACTTCTGACTTCTAAAAATCGTGGTCATCAATTTTATAAAGTGAAAGCAAAATGTCCGGTACATTTCCGAAAGGTCTCCAGTAAATTTTGGTTTATTTCTGCTTTATTCCCGTGGAAAGTTTCACGGCTTCATTCGTTGCACTCGTCGTGATTTCATCCATTGTCGCCGCACGCAAACCATGAAAATTGTTTGCGACTTTGCTGCTTTTAGCAACTTTAATGAATATGACTCGGTATCGACTCGAAAATAATAATATCGGCGTGTTCGAGACGTGAAGCGGGGCGCTCGGGCGAGATGGAACCTTCCCCGCGGCGGCGCGCTTTGCCAATTAAGTCCCAGATTGATTCATTTCCTTCAGATGAGATCATTTTCAATGAATATTAATGGCTGGCTGCTTTTCTTTTCTTTTGGTTTGGAGTTGCCGGCAGCAGCTGCAGTAGTTGCAATTCAAATGAATTGGGAAGAGAAAGCGTAAACATGCGCGACCTTGTGCCTATCAGCCGCATCCAGCTGCAACCGTGTTCAAAGTAACAAACACTCATAAATATATACGGGACATACGCTACAAACACGGAAGCAACAAAGCGTACCAAGAACGTAGACAAAACAATTCTACCGTGCTTGCATCGCTAGCAATTCTTGGACAGGGAAAAGTTAAATTTTTTTACCTTTCTCTGTTCTTTACTCTATCTCAAGAAGAAAAAAAAAATGTTAGAAGTTAGTTTTTTTGGGCAATTTCTGTAATAAGAAACGGCAGTTATAAGTAGAGAGAGACCTTTTTTTTTTTTTTTTTTCAGGGCCGATACCGATTATTAGTAGTCAAGGAAGCCGATAACCGAATATTTATTTGTAGCCGATTATAAGGGAACATATTGGCGTAAAAATACAAATGCAAACTCTTAACTTTGTTGAACTTTTTTTAATCATCAAAATGATTTTTTTTAAACCTCGTTTATTGACGAAATTTAAAGATTTTAAAAATATTGGACCCCCCCCCCCCACACACACACAATCCTAGTCAATAGACGTCTGTTTTTTTCTAACAAAAAAAGTTCAGTGAACCCCCCCCCCCCCCCCCCCGTCTCATTAGCATATAAAAACCTCCCTATTGTTTTCTCCAGTAAATTAAGTTTTTCTGAAAATATTTGAAATGTTAAATTTTCACTGATCTTAGTTTTAAGTTGTAGAGTGTAGAGTTCCAGCATCTCTTATAACGTTAACGGAACATTTTAATAAATAGTTCCCTAAAGTCTTAAGTTTAAAATCGATCTATTATCAGCCGTCAGATGCTTTCAAAAAAAAGGCTGATGCCGATATTTGTCAAAATGCTGAACATTGGCACCGATAATCGGCATTATCAGTCTCTAATGCGAAGAGAGTCAAGTAATGGAATGATGGAAATAGTTGGGGGGGGGGGGGGGGGGTTATAAGAATATTTCAAGAGTAAAGACGCAACAATTAGAGAATAGTAGTATTTTTTAGGATGAAGTACTATGACAAAAACGTTCGGCAATCGCCGTAATGTTATTTTGACTCTAATAAAACGCGGACTTTTAGTCATAATACTTTAAGCAAAAAACAAAACAAAAACAAATCATCATATAATAAGCCCATGCGCTTCTCAACTATTTACTAAATGGGGGAAAAACAGCCACGCACACAAATCCAAAATGACAACACTGGCAAGGAGCATGGATAGGACGCCAGCAGTGAATTAACAACCCTCACTCACTAGACCACGCCCCTTTAAGGCACACAACACACACGAGTGGAGCGTGTGACTTCGTCCCAATAGCCAGAATGTCCAAAAAGACTGAAACATAGTAGCTAGCTGAACGCACACCGGTAGCGAGTGGTCGCTCTCTCGCTCTCTCGCTCTCTCGCTCTCTCGCTCTCTCACCATAATATTTACTCAAGCCAGGCAGCAAAATGCTGCAGCGCTTTCTCCGGTCCCACTTTAAGACCTCCATCAGCCTGACAAGCTTGGGGAGCTCGCCAACACACACACAAGCCTGACAGTAAAGCCCAGTAGTGGGAAGTAACGAATCCTTAGTAGATTTGTCACTTTGCTTGAGAATCTGTTTTGGAGTTTTGACTCCCAACATGGAAAAACGTGTACTTTCTACTCCCAAACGTTTAAAAAAAAAAAAACAGGCTTGTTACTTTTGTATCGAACAATTTATCCACCGTGGTAAACTCACCCATATGATATTATAAAGCTAATCTGTCATTAGCTAATTTAGCATTTTTTTGTTAGCCACTTGACAATGCGTATTAGCTAAGCTACGGGAACGTTTCTAAAAGCACGAGTTGAAGTCGGATACGTTTATAGGCGCCTGATACTCAAAGTATAAATATGTAATGGTGTAAACGGTACGTGTCCTTGTTGTGTTTGTCTGTTCATGGAGTGAATGGCGAATGAATGCCATTTAAAAAAAAACAAAAAAACACGTTCGATTGAGTGGTGCGAGAGCGTCTTTCATGGCCCATTTCTTCATTGCATATCAATTATTTTGCCATTGACAGCGGCTATTTTGTTTTTGTTGTTTTTTGGTTTGAGGTGTCGAAAAAATAGCATCACAGTTACTGTTCTGCTTGGCAAACACGGATTTTGGTGAAACCACAAAAAAACTCGAAAAAAGTTTTTCCTCTTGAACAAAGCAAATCTACTTTTTTGCCGCACTTTTTGGCTCTACTTTGAAAATGACTGACTGGCAGTAAGTCATTTGTTCTTCTTTTTAAATAAAGTAATTGAATCAATACATATCATCCCCCCCCCCCCCCCCATTATCTGTACTCTCACCTCCAAGTACTTTTGCCAGATTTGGCAACGCTTACTCTGCAGCTCCTTGTGTCATCGTCTAGCCATTGTAAGCGGTGCGACAAGGGCTGGAGGATTTGGCGGGCCCAGGGAGGGGCGGGGGTCCGTTTAGACAGGAGCTCCTCTGTTTTCAAGCATGAAAAACTGCCCGCTGATTGACAGCATGGGACTTGTTGCATAGCTGTGGCATGTGCTGCAGAAGATTGTCAAGTTGTTGCACACGCGCACTCTGGCAGCACGCCCGTGTTTTCACTACGGGCCCCTAAAAAACCACTTGAGCTTAAATAGACGGTTTTCTGTACACGGACCTTGCTAGGAATTGTTTTTGTGTGTCATTACAGTTGGGAAATATTGATTATGAACTGCTCCAGATGAATGTATATAGCACAGTTTTGCGTGCCGTTTGTGACGTGATAGTGAGAATTAGTGATCGTATAAAGAGTTGGATGAAGTCCCCACGAAAGGTCAAGGTAACAAATTACGTGACCAGCCATTGTGCGAAGGACGCAAAAAGAACCAAGTTAGACGAGACGTCCACATATGGATCATTTTGAAGTGAGTACAAACATAACCGATTAATTTTGGAGCTATGTGTAGTTTTTCAAAAAAATGGGGCAGATTCACTTACAAAGCAAACGCAAGGGGCCCTAGATGCGTTCCCTGGGGTGCTCCATTTAGCCACTTTTTCACTCAGCGGTATACTTAAGTTCAATTCAAAGTGGTAAACGCTGCTCGCTTGACTTGCGCGTTTACTTTGTTCCTGATTGAGCTTGTAACTCGATTTGCTCACATCTCAAACTGTGATTGAGACGCAGAATGCTGATTGTAAGATTTTATTCTCATATTACGACGAGAGATGTCAGGCGATTTAAAATTTGTAATCGCATGACTTCAATAATTAACTTGCGATTAATTGCAAATTAATCACATTTTATATCTAAATGTACAATAAAATATTTTTTGCTAATTTTTCATACTCTTGTTAACAAAAGTGGGAAGAGATGTTAACCTAATAGATTTTTTTTTTTTTAATGAAGTAACTTATGAAATTCTTCACATTTTTGAAATTGTAAAAAACAACTTGACCCCGGTCTCCACAAATGTAAGTATTGTTATTCAATTTATTACTGCTAAATTGTGTTACATTGACTCCTTTGCACAACGTTGAATGCTTTTATTTTGTTAAGTTGAATACGGATGCGCATCGTAAAATGACGCAACTTTGCTGAATACGAACAAGAAAAGACCGGTGTGTTCTTTTCATATTAAGAGCTTTCTAATTTTTAACATGAAGTAACTTGCGAACTCTTGCGCATTTTTAAAATTGTGAAACGACGTCACTCTCTCTCATCACTACTACTTTCTGTGCATGTCGCATTACACGAACACTATTTGCACTCGGGTCAATAAATGAGCTGTGACTAGCTCTTTGCGTGTGAATTTTATTTTTTATAAATCGGTTACTGCATCAAAATTCTATTCTGCCAAATGTCAGAATGGGCATCGTCCTCAAAAAAATCAATATCAATAAGGCCTTACTTATGATTTGCTTAAAGCAAGTAATGACTTGACGCAACTTGTTTGAAATTTCGTGACTTGCTTGATATTTGCTTCAGTAACGCTGGACTTGCTTGAAATCTGAAGGTTAAGACTTGAGACATTCTTATATAACTTGCACAAAGTGTGCAGTTCTCCCACCACTGATAAAAAAAAAAAAAAGAAGTCACTTTTGGTTGCTGCCATTTTCTAATGTCAAAAAGTGCACATGGTTGCTGATTTGACTTTTTTTTTTTGTATTCAAATCCAAGCACGTGGATGCTTTCAATGCATCATCTGTTATCTATTTTTTTTGTTTACATTTCTTTCAGTAATATATGACATGACATGCAGCGTTTCATCTCAAGCGTCTCCTATAAGAGAGCTCACAATTTGCTGTCAGGCTTTTTTGGATGGATTCCATTTGGCTGTCTCGTTTTCATTTCTATGGCGGCGGAGGGAGAAGACACAAATAATGCAGTTTGTGACGAGGCAGTTTTCCCCCCAAACTGCGGTCCAGGTCACAATGTCTGGCATGAAAATGATTTGTCATGCACACGGTTGTTGTGACGGAGGCATCGTCGCCATGAATTGATCGCTTTGTTGCTCTTACGCAACGCATCAGCCCGCTGTGAGCCTGCAGCGTTGTGGTGTGTTCTTCTCACATTGTGCTGAGAAAATGTTAACATTCTTTACCTGTGTTTCTATGAGTCTGTCCAAAAGAGGGAAAAAAACGTTAAAAATCAAGCAATTGAAAACGGGAATGAAATCAAAATATGTCAAAAGAGAAGTAATTTTATGGGGAGGAAAATAAATGGTAAGGTTTTATTGTAAAAAGTTTTTGATTTAAAAAATTTCCATGAGAAGTCCTAAATTTACGAAGACTAAATAATAAATAAAACAAAAAAGTTGTACCCGTCCTACGCAACTTTTTAATTGCTTAGCACCTTCTCTCACTCTCGCTGTCACAAAATGGGAGACTTTCTTATAACATCATTTTCAAAGAAATTTAAAAATACTTTTTTAAGGTCTTTATTCTTTAAAGACACTCAACAAAAACATTTAAACACAACAAGAGAGAGAGCAAGAGCAAAAGGTAAAGATAAAAATATTGTGTAACAATGTCTTTACAGTAATCAGATGTACATTGTAATACAGCCGTCACTTTCTGTTGGCATAAAAAGCAGGATTAAGAAGGATGTGACATTAATTAAATACACCTCAGCAAAAATAGGCTGAGTTCAGAGTGCTTCCTGTTTTCTTTGAAATTTACGCTGTCAAACGAGTGTGCCCCCATCTAGTGGTCAACTGTGGAATTACACACAAAATAAGCGTGCGGCAAAAAGAGTTATAAACTCCGCAAAATAAAATTTTGCAAACTCAGTATCTGCGAAAGAGGCAGTTTTACTGCAGGCTGTAAAAATTTCTAAAAAGCGTATATATGTTCATAAATATCCGCAAAATGGCGGCGGCGCAAATGACTGGAGCAAGGGTTCATTCACACTGTAATAAAAAACAACTAAATCATAACATTTTCTCATAACATTCTTTTCTTCTGTAATTGGAGTGCGTATACCCCCAAAAAAGCCGATGTGAAAGTGTGAAAAGGCGTCACTTCTCCATCCCGGAGCTGTCGGCATGTCGAAGTGTTAAAAAAAGGGGGCCTTGGGCCCTCACGTTTCCTGCTCGTGTTCCTCTTCTCGTGCGCTTTTGGGCCCAGCCCGTTTTTCAGGCTCGGTGACCGCTTGCCTTTGGCGTCTGCGGAACCTTGCGGCTCGTTCGCTGCTCCCGTTTACCTCCTTATGCAACCGTGCCCGTCTCTCCCGCTCTCTCTCTCTCTCTCTCTCTCTCTCTCTCTCTCTCTAGTTCCTCCTTCTACAAACTGTCTTTAAAAAGGAGGCCTGTTCACACCAGCCGCACTCGGTCACCACCCAAACTCCACGTAGGCAGGACGAGGAGGGCAAGCCCAAGGGTTTGGTTGGGCCGCCTTGTTGTAAGAATGACTTTTTGGCCCAGGGTGTGTTTTTGTTGTTGTTGTTGTTTTAAGGCTCGCTTGATGGCTCCCGGTCTGGCAACCTGCTTGATGACATCATGACTAATGAGTAAGGCTCCTACGCTGCGTGGAGAATGATTATGCGGAACATCTGGAGTTGCGTTTATTGTTAAGATGGGATTATGGTTCGAGCAGCTTGCGTGATAGAGACCGAGGCGGGCGAAAGCACTCGCAGTAAGTAAGAAGTACAGATCAGGCGTGGCCATTCATAATTGCATGCGATTATGAAAGTGCGTCGTTGTGACATGTAGTCATGGAGAACACATGTTTAGTTCCAGCAAAAAATAGCACTCCCAGCAATGCTAAGCTAACGTTAGCGCTGTAAGCAGGCCGACGTTGGCCACGGCTGGCTACGTTGCTAGCATGACTTATGCGTGGCTTTTATGTGTTTGTCGTAGCTTAGAAATGTTTAAGTATATTAAATTAGCTGAAGATAACAATTTAGGAAAACCATACGTTGTGAATGTTGCCTCTTTTTTTTTTTAGGCTAGCACAAGATGTAACACGTTCTCCACAAATCATTCAATGTCATTTTACGTGACTTTATATCACAATGACCGTTGAAAATATGAAAACCCAACTTAACTCATTGACTCCCAGCCATTTTCACTGAAGCAACCCCCTTCGCTCCCGGCTCTTTTACTGGATTTTGACTGATTTGGCCCACAGAATATTGTGTTCTATTGCCATAAAAACATGGAACCTACCAAAATTAAGATTAGTCTCTTCTTTTATCTTTTATTTAGAATATAAAGTTTCATCATTATTCACAAACTTGTTTCAAACACTGGGGAAAAGAGCAACGTGGCCCTGGTTGATCTCTTACACTCTCCTATCACCTGCTGGCCGTTTTTTGTAATAACTACCACATACCTTTTAAGCAACCTCGTCAGGTCAGAGGCTGCATCAAAGCCTTCTGTATGCTCTAGCATAAAAAATAAAAAAAACATTAAAAACTTATAAATTACATTTTGGGACATGAGTTAAGTGACGTAGACAGACTTATGAGAAATATATACAGTATTTAAAATAAAATAAAAATCTTAAATAGGATGGGGAAAAATAATGTTTCTTCTCCACATCTGTTGCGTCGTACAGTATTATTTTTAATAATAATAATAATAATATTTTTTTCATTTCCTAATGAGAAGAAACAGAGTTTACAGCAGCGCTAATGCTAGCCAACATGGCCGTCTTACTGCTCTCTTCTTCTGCCTTTTTGTACTGCTAAGATTCGCAACTTCCGCCAGGAAATTGCAAATGGCAACCGGATGCCTTTTTCGAAGGTGTTTCATTACCCGCATAACATATCAGGCAACAACGAGAGGCAAGAGTACTTTCGCTTTCCTGAATTTACTTACGAAGACATTTTGATCTTTTCCAATTTTGGGACAAAAATGTTTTCAGACACACTCCACTCCCACCTTGCAGAAGTTCTTCCCAGAAAAGTGGAAGCTGCATATTTTCCTACACTTTAGCTTCCTGTAGTTGTAATGACGAGGTGCCCCCGTACTTTTTAAGCTTTTTTCCCTTATGCGGTGTTATTATTATATATTTTTTTTCATTAATGGCTTTTTGCTAAATGACCATATGAGTTCCAAGAACAGGAGTCACACCATTAGGATGAATAGTGTGCACTATTCTGCAATAACATCTCGTTTGAAAGCTCCGTAGGTGTTTGCAAACAAAATCCTGCTTTGTGTGAGTCTGCAGACATTTTTTAATGACTGCCCTTAGTGATTTTTTTTTTAAAATGTATGAACGTATGTGATTCGGCAGAATTGGGGGACTCAAGTCGATGACACATTTTAGGACTTGGTAAGTTAGTACTTGATTGGCTAAATGTTTGGTTTGCGTGAGTTACTTCTTATTATGACTTGACAAATCTTCGTTTGAAAATCAGCGTGACATTTGTTTTGGATTTTAGAAAGTTATTTTTAGCCCAACCTTTTTACCTTGGGATTCAAATATTTGTTCTTCTTTTATTTTTTTTAATTAATTTTTTTTTTTAAAAACAACAACTTGAAACTTGAAAAGTCTCACGTTACTGCGGCCAAAAATCAAGCCAAATCAAGTCTCCTCAATTTTAAGCAAGCACAGTCCGGTCAGGTTAAGAAGAAGAACAATTTATTTATTTTATTTTTTTATTTTTTTTAAATAAAAAAAAATAAAATATAAATTAAAAATAATAATAATAATAATAAATAAATAAATTGTTCTTCTTCTTAACCTGACCGGACTGTGCTTGCTTAAAATTGAGGAGACTTGACTTGGCTTGATTTTTGGCCGCAGTAACGTGAGACTTTTCAAGTTTCAAGTTGTTGTTTTTTTTTCCCTCCCACCTCCGGGCCTGTTGCTCCTCCCCACGCATCACCCGAATTAGAGCGGGCCTGGCTCGCAGATTCACGCAGCCTAGCATTATCCGGCGCTCACAACAAAAGCTCTGGGGCCGCCGCTCTATTTTTAGCGCGCCACTACTCACAAATTGATGTTTCAATATGCGCAAATGAGAGGCCTTCAATCGTGCGCTGCCTCAACCTTGTGAAGCGGTCTGCTTTCGTGAAGGCGGTTTTCTAATAAGACAGGCCGGCGAGATTCTTTGTACTCTTTTTTTTTTTTTAACTGGATGGACTTTTGCACTCTCGCTTTATGAGGCACTTAATGTCAGTGGTGGGAAGTAAACAAGTGCAAATACTTTGTTACAGTTACTTTTTATCGATTTTTTTTTTCCCCACACAGGTGTTTTCTATACTTGTCTTGATTATTTATTTTTTGGATGCCTTTTTACTTTCTCGCCCTACCTTTTTTAAGAGAACTCATCTGTACTTTGTATTCCTTACATTATAAAAAAAATAAAAATGCTTGGACGATGAACCCCGATTAAACTGGGTTCACCGTTTTTTTTTAAGCTAGCGCTAGCATTATGAGAACCCCTGGTGTTGTGGTCTGATGTGCACCAGGAAGGCCTGCGACAAGCTGATGAGTCTCAAGCGCTCAAGCTCAGCGCAAAACCGAGATTCTTCCACAGTTTTCTGAAGGGTAATTTTGGTACAAATACAGATAAAGTTTTGTTTATAGCAATTTATTTGTGAGGGGTTTAATTCGGGTTAGTTCAGGAGTTGCGTAACAAAAAGCTTTGGATCTCGAACTCGGCACGGATGACCTCATTTATCTCATTAGCGGTACTTCCCTACCTAACTTCCACTACTACGACTAAAAGTTCGATTTAGGTACGTGTCTCTCGAACCCTGTCGTGCGAGTCCAGCCAAGTACACCAGCGATTTGTACAGCAGGTTTGAATCAGCTGAAACAACATGCCAGGTGACTCTGGTTTAGCGCCCTATTGTACCTTAACACAAAGATCCCACGGCCGCACCCTGCACACGCCTGCCGCTGCCTGTCGTATCCACACAAATGGAGGGTGGTTGGCTGCCTCGAACGCACACGGTTCTTGTGTTCACGCCAGACTTTGAGAGTTCTTTCGATACTCACTTTGCAGTTAGCAGTTAGCAGTTAGCGCCCATCTTTACACTGAGTCAATAGAAAAGGTGCCAATTTTTGCATGTTTGACTTTTGACTCCCAACGGCTCGCCTTGCCTGCTTTGTCATTGAATTCAGCCGAAACGCAATGCCAGGTAAGAAGGGCATTGCTTTTTTTTTTTTTTCATTTTACCATGGCATTTATTAAATATTGCATACAAGTAATACACATTTTTTTAAACAAAAACTAAGCATTTTTTGAAATAACTAAAACTAATACAATCTAACAGAGCCGCCCTGAAAATTGATTAAAACCAACAAAATTAAAAACAAACAAACTCAACAACAAAATTAAAACTTTATTTTTTTTATAATGAAAACTTTATTATCCCTGGTGTAAAAAAATATATTAAAAAAAAACAAAAAAACACTGATGTGAGCTCATCTCATTCACTCCCAGCCATTTTCGCTGAAGCTACCCCCGTCGCTCCCGGCTGTTTTACTGGATTTTGCCTGATTTTGCAAGGCCTGCAGAATACTATTGTGTTCTATTGCTATAAAAACATAAAACCTACCAAAAAGAAAGATTAGAGTCTCTTCTTTCATCAGGAAAAAATTATATATTTGAATCTGTTTCTGTTTTGGAGCAATTAGCATTAAAATATAGCTAAGTTTCATCATTATTCACAAACCTGTTGAAAACACCGGCAAAAAACAGCTTGTTGCAACATGGCCCTGATTGTTCTCTTATACTCTGCTGCCACCTGCTGGCCGTTCTATTGTAAGAACTACCATTGCTTTAAGCGACCTCTTCAGATCAAAAGCTGTATCTCAGCCTTCTGTATGCTGTAGCATTAAAAAAAAAAAAAAAAGTATGAATACCTTTTTGGAAGTAAAGGACAAATTATTTTAAATTTTTTTTATACGTTTTGGGGTTTGAATGAGTTAATAGATGTTTTCCATGAAAAACGGAGGTTCGCTGTATTTACACGGCAAGCTGTCAAATGAAAATGGCTCCCATTTGCCAACGTGTCCCTGCGGTGATTGTTGTGCAGGTGAGAGTGCGATGAGGAGAGCGTTCCCAGCGTGAGGAGGCCATGGGCTGCACCTCGGCCAAGCAGGTGTCGGCCGTGCCCAACGAAGACGAGGGCCGTGGCAAGGCCTACAGCAATGGGGACCTCTTCACTGGTCAGTTACTACACGCACACGCACACGCACGCCGCTTCCACTCTTACTTTCACATTCTTATCTCTCACACATCCTTGTGACTAAATTCTTGCCCACTCCATTTCCTGTCCTTAATCCTTGTGCGTTGACCCACTGGCCCGCGTGTGCTCTCGTGATCACAGCTCCTAATCCTCTGGCCTCGGTGCAAATTGTCCGCAAGTGTCAAGTCCATTGTTTTGGGACGGATCAGGTTGCCAAGCAGATATTAATTAAGCGCGTTAGCATAAATGCACTCCTGGTTGGTTTGTGAGATGTGTGATGGAATGGGACCTGTTTTGAATGGAGGTAGCTCAATATGATTATTATTTTTTTTTTGTGTGGTTATTAGTAGTCAAGGAGTCTGATAACTGAAATTTGCAGCTGATTTTTATTTTCACTGAAAGGGAAAATATCAAAAATAATTCAGATTTGCATAAATATTTGAGTATTTTATTATTTTTTATTTTTTTTAATCTTAGTCAATAGACATCTTTGTTTTGAAATTCTAACACCGATTTCAGGGACCTCCCAGGGTCATTAGCATTAGGGCTACACGATATTGGAAAAAAACGGGCAATATGTGATCTAGAGTAGCTGAATATGACATTTTTATTATCTAATAAAATAATTGAAAAAAATTCATGCGGCAAAATAAGCAAATTCAATGTATTAGTTAATTAATTGTAATAACTTTTTGATAATGTTCAACTATTGGGTAGCGGTGCACATTTTAGTTAACGTCTCACTGCTCAAATTTAGATCAAATCACAAAATATGAAACTTATTGCATGGGTCAATATCGATTTTTTTTTTTCCTCGACATATTGTGCAGCCCTAATTAGCATGTCTTAAAAAGTTGAATAAAAACTTAAAACAAGTAAAAAGCTTTACAGTAAATAAAGTTTTACAAAATGTCAAAATATTACAAACGTAAAATTTTTACTTGTGTTAGTATTAAATTTAAACAAGAACAGAAGAATTCCCGGGGTTAGCATCTTTTATAACTGAAATTTTAATTATTACGTCCCTGCAGTTATCACAGTTTTAAATTGATCTGTTATCGCCTGTATGATTCGATGGCAATATTTGTTAAAATTCTGAATATCGGCGCCGATAATCGGTCCGTCACTCGTTTTGAAATTGGATGGTTGTTGCACTTCCATTTTTAGAGCTTAAAAAATATTGATGAAGAGTTACTCGAGTGATAAATCGTCACGTCGCTGGTAGCTAGCGACGCCGATGCTAAAGTCCGATCTTACTTTGGTCAAGCTGTTGTAAAGGATTCAACTGCTTTTGATGCCGTCTTTAGTCGTAGCTCGGCAAAATTGTTGTGAGCTAAAGCGGCGGACGCGGGCGCCGCCATCTTGTCGACCAGCGCTGTCCATCATAAATCTAACATGGATACTCTTCGATTTGTGATCGTTGAGGGTGTGTGTCCACCATGTAAACACGAATTCACCGTATTTGTGTGTATTTGTACCGTTTGCGTGTTTATTACAACTGGCCGGTCAACAGATTGCCAGTCGAGCCTCGCGCTCTCGAAACGCGTTTGTGTCCCAGATGTTATCTGATGCTGTCAGATTGTGGTCACTAAACCCCTAACGACCCCTTCCTCCTCCTCCTCCTCCTCGTCCTCCTCCTCGTCCTCGTCCTCCTCCCTCACTCTCGCACAATAACCGGAAAAAGGCTGAGCTCCGTTACACAAACAGCACTTGAAAAACGGCAACACTCCCGACGTGGTGTCGTTCATCCGCTGTGTTGTGTCGACGACGGCCATTTTGGCACACGAGCGGCTTGAGAGGAAGTTTTGTTCATATTCTAATTATTATACAGTGGCGCTTTGACCTGTGAGTGTAATTTGTTTTGTGGCCACGCTTAAATAAAGTGCATGATGACTTTGGCTCTCCTTGCCCACATGCCTGGGCATTACAGTACATTAGTTACTCCAAAAAAAAAAAAAAAAAAACTACAGTTGGGCGACGGCATGTCTGAAGCTTGCTCGTAACTCAAAGGTTAATGGATTTATGAAAGTAATCCTTAGTTACAACCCGAGTTCAATTACAGTGTGCGCATTTCGGTGAAAGTGCCAGAAGCTCTGCAGCAATTTTCACCGTTTTTTTTTTTTTGTTTGCCTTTTAATCTGCGTGAAAATAAGAGAGTGAAATGACCCATTTAGACGGATCACTCGTCTTCATTGCAGCCGCACAAAATGTAACGTGAGGACATAACTGGACGTTTCCTGATGGAATATCATCGGAACGTTTCGAGCTCCTGTTTTCATGCCGGTGTCGTTTCACAGAATATTGCGAAATGCTAAAACGGTTTACACATGTTTTATTAAAATGTCTGTGACATATTTTGGTCAAAGGAAAACAAATTAATCTAGCAAGAAGCAAATTAGAGCCGCTCGATTTACTTAAGTGTTCCGTAAACAAACCAGAACACGAATTGTGTACTTGTCAACTCAATGGACTGCGCGTGAATTTGTATGCGTCCTTCTCGAACCAGCGGCGAGACGTTATAAAAAATGGGGGCTTCTCAAAATAGGGGCTCCCTTTTCTCCTCCACTCGTCCCTCCTTCGTTCTAGTTTACGATGTACGGGAATTCGGCAGTCAGACTGCGTTTTTTCTATTTTGCAGCCTTTTGGTGACAGAAAGTAGACTAGACCTTAGACCAGGTAAAAGCTGGTCTAAGTTGTGGTGCATGATATGTGAGTATCCAAGTGGCCAACTTTACATCAATGCCAATCTCCAGCTTGGAATTTAAAGGAATTGAGAGAAGCCGCTTCAATTCGCCGAGAGTCGAGTTGGCTGTGTTCGGCCCTTCATCTTTTTATGGATTAAAAAAAAGTGATACAGTACGACATAGGGCTGGGTTAAAAAAAAAATCAATATTGAATTGATTTCTTTTTCGAGCGTGATATCGAGTTATAAAACCATGAATCGATTATTTTAATATCTCTTTTTTTCCCATAAATTAACAACAAAATAAAATTTTAACGTCCTTTTTTTTGTGTCTTACTCGTCTTGACATTTACTGGTTGTGTGAATTTAAAAGTATTTTTCTTACATTTATGAAAGACCTGACTTATTGCACTTTATGACAATTCAGAATGTTTTTAATTTATAGTTATTATTATCGAATTAGAATTATGAAAACATTTTCATCTCATCCATGCTGATGTTAATGTAACACAAAAATTATAACACCTATTTTTTCCATTAATAAATAAATAATTTCAACTGTTACTGCTTCTGCAAAATTTCATTTGGAATTTAATGTTTGTGGAGTTTTTTTTTTTTATCATGTCCTTTTTATTTAAGAAGAATTGATGTTCCATAATTAAGCAATATCGTATTGAACTCAGTGAATCGAATCGAGTCGGAAAAAATCTAAATTGAATCGAACTGAACTCTTGTGAATCAAAATCAACTCCAGGAAATTTGAATGAGCCCCAGTACAACATATTGTACACACTCGCACAGTTCACATTGCATGGAGTCCTTAAAACGGCCGACATGTCGGGTCCGAGCGGCCAACTGTCCTTTTTTTTTCCCACGGTCCTCGTCGGATTCAGAAGCATCGCGCGGTGTGCGGCGGCGGCGGCGGCGGCGGCGGCGGCCCTTACTTCGCCCTACCTACTCATCCGCATCCTCCTCAGGCTGCGGAATATTAAACATGACATTTTATGGGGATTATCTTCGTTTTCAAATGCGAGCGAGCAAATAGCTTTTAATTCCCCGCCGCCGCCGCCATCGCCATCACCGCCGCACACTGTTGCATGTCGGCCGAGGCCTGTGCAGTGTTTTGTTATCACGCCCTGTGTGTGCGGCGGGCGCGTACGTGTGTTTCAGCATGCTGAGACACGAGACGCCTCGCTCCCACTGGTTTACATTCCTCGCACAAACAGCACTAAAGAACAACCCCCCCTTCCCCCCCCCCCTCCCTTTCTCTTCTTTTTTTTTTCTCGCTATCTTTTAATCTCGCGCCATCTTTCCACTTAATTTCTCGCCGGCTCCCACCATCATCTGAGGTTGCCGCGGCGATGACGCACACACGCGCAAGGTGACGGACAAGCATGACATGAAGAACACGCCAATCCATCCTCGCCATGACCCCCCCCCCCCTCCTTTTTTTTTTTCTTGGGCGGAGCGACGCAATCAGCTGGGTGCAGAGTTGCACAGATGGGACGGATAAACGCTGCTGATAGCTGGCGGGGGCAAAAGGCATAGTGTGAAACTGATACAGTGGAGTTGAATGTGAATCGCATCCGGGAGGGGTCAAATGCAGTGGGAGGGAGGGAGGGAGGGGTCAGGGTCGGGGTCGCTATCACACACTATCACAAATCTATTCCTAATTTCTGTTTATATTTAATGAGGCAGTCGCTTCGAGTGTGGCCTGCGAGACATCATGATGCGATAACGTAGCACGGCGATGACCGTTGATTGACAGTTGAGCGATGCAGGTGGCGCGGTAACCACGGCGACCGGCGGCTCAACGCCCATAAGCGGCCAGCTGTTCGCAATCTACGCCGACAGGTGAATCACCTTAAGTGCGGGCAAGAAGCTCCAAGCGGCGTCGTATTATTTATGTGTTGTTGTTTTGTTTTTTTTTTTGTTTTTTTACACACTCGCCGCCACTGAGCTCATCGGCGGTGTCGAAAGCTGTTCAGGGACACATTCACTTTAATGTCCGACGCTGGGGGCGGGGCTCCTCCATTCAAAAGTGTCTTCGAGCCGAGGTTTGGAACATCGTGATGTATTGCGTATATTGTTATTCAGCACGACGATGTTTTTTTCTATCAACTTGCTGTCAAAAAAGATTATTCACAATAACAGGAGGTACAAAATTAACAATTTCGGTTATTAATAAAATTCACATTATTGAAGAAGCAAAGTGTGAACATTTTGACATGAAAATAACACTGGTCAACAGCAAATTTTAATCAGTATTTTTTATGCTAATTGGAAAAAAAAATCTATTTTTTCTCGTATATATTTTAATTTTTTTTTTTTTTTAGATTTGATCTATAAAAGCTTGCACAATACAGATTTACAGTCTGTTGTAATTTATAGCTAAGATGTTTCAGGAAAAAAATCCTTTTGTTGTTCAAACTTACCCTTAATTTGTAAATATTATGAAATATATTACTCTACTATATTACATATTATAATATTGTTGTGCTGATGATGAAAACCTGCTAAAATAAAAGTGAGGGCTGATTTTTGTGTACACAATATAATACAGTGAATTAGAAACAAAATCATTTTTTTTGCAAGTGAGCATTCTGTATTCAAAATGATTTCCAATGTTAACCCTAACCCTATACAAATAGTAAAAATACAAAAATAAAGTGTACAATAATATAAACTTATATATGTAGGGCTGCTCTATTATGGAAAACATATAGCAATAATGCTAATCACGATTTAATTTCAATCAATAAAAAAATAAAATAATAATAGAAACACTATAATTATCATAAGTTCCTTTTGAACCAAACTGAATTTATAATAATATATATTTGTATTAATATTTATTTATTTATGTTGGCAAAAACTTGAATTTAAAGTGCAGCTTGTGCACAGTAGGACGATCATTTATTTTTTGGTACTTTGTTTTACGTTTAAATAAATGTTAAGACTAATAAAATTATTTGAAACACTATAATTATGCCAGTTCCTTTTGGATGAAACAAAATGTATTAAAAATGTATACATTTAATAATAATTTAAAAAAAATTATGATTATGCTGATTTTTATAATTATGGAGTGTATTGAATTTCAATTAAATGCACAGCCCTATGTATATGCGTATATATATATGTATGACTCTCCTTTCCCACACGTGAGGGCATTACAGTAAGTAGTGTTAGCCCTGCAAAAAATCCCTTTTAAAAGAAATACAATTAAAAAATAAATTAAGTAGCCGAGACAAGAATTATGAACTGCAGTACAGCAGGGGGACATAATCGTTTAGAATACTGTCTGCTCAGGACCTAAAAAAGTACAGTATTTTAAAATGTTGAAAAAAAAAATTCTGTCCTTTCTTTTCTACCTTTTTTAATCATACTTCTTTCTCTTTTTCTCCCAGATGAATACAAGATGAAGGGAGTGGAGGAGGTGAAGTACATGAGAGGGGAGGAAAACCGCATCAATGCACGCAACCAGGAGAACTTGGTGAGGAATCTTTTCAACTATTTCTATTAGTTTAAAAAAAAAAATTCTACTTTTGTTAACAAGGGTATGAAAACCTAGATTTTTTTTTTATTGTACATTTAGAACAGATCTAAAATTTGTGATTAATCGTGAGTTAACTATTGAAGTCATGCGATTAATTACGATTAAAAAAATGTAATCGCCTGACACCCTAATTATTAATAATCATCTCGTCAGGTGATTTTATTTTATTTTTTTATTGTAATTAATCGCATGACGTCACTAGTTAACTCATGATTAATCACAAATGTTATCCCTGTTCTAAATGTACAATTTTTTTTTGGGGCGGGGGGTAGTTTAAATGTTAAACTAATAGTGAATGAATTAACACCAAAATGTTCAACCAAATTTTATCAGTCTGTTAATGTTAAAATAATATATAACAAAAACACTAGGCTAACAAAAATTAGCATTGCTGTTAATGTTGCTGCAGCCACGCATACAAACACAGCGTACAAAGATATTCACACTCTCTACTGGAGCTTAGTAGGGGACCTTCTCTGCCTCTTGCAGCACAATGTGGACTTGCCTGTATAATATATATATTTTTTAAACACATTAAAAACGACGGTTTAAAAATCTGCGACGGCTAAAGACGCAGTACGATGTAGCGCTTCATTCCGAAGTTGAGGAGTGTGCGTGTGGCAGCCAATCAGGTAGGTCTGCCTCCCGTCCCACTCGGCTATAAACACGAACTAATATAAGTCATAAATCGCGCTCCAACAGAAGCAGCCGCTGTTTTATATCAGCGCGCTGACACTCGGCATTAACGTGAAGTGCTTATCCTCCGGTCCGTGTCAGATGTTCCATATAAAATGGAGGTCAGAAAGGTTTCTTGGGTTTTGTTCATTTCTGTTAGCCCCCTTTTGTTGCGTTTTGCATTACATGTTAGCATTAAGCTAGTAGGCGTTTATTAGATAGAATAATATGCTTTGGTTGAACACTTTGTATTTTATAAATACGTCTTTGGGAGCGTGGTAACATTTAAAATACAACGTATTTATACGGAGCAAATGAATTAAATCAACTTTTAAAAGCTCATAGTCGTCATAATAACGTGATTTTTTTTGTGTGTGTGTTTCAGGATAGAAGTAACGTGCCGCAAAGGGGAAAATTGCAGAAAGAGGCGGCGGCAAACAATAAATCAAAGTAAGTGGCCAAAAAAATTCTTCTTTTTTTTTGTGTCAAGATTTGAGTAGCTGATAACATGATTAAGTAAGAATCAATGAAGCGAAATGGCTTTAATAAGTCTGCGTGTAGCATATTCCGTAAAATGGCACAAAGGCAAGTGGAAAATGTCGGTTTGACTTATTCTGCATTGGTGCGGTTTCAATAGAAGTGCAATGTGGGACAAAAAAAGCGGTCTTGACTTTGTATGCCCTTTTCGCATGGGTGCCATTTGCTGTATATAGAACAGTGACGTGGAGGGAAATCAAACGGTAAAATCAAACATGCTGGTCGACTTTGGTGCTTCCCTTTTAGTTGGGTTTCCATCCACCCATTTTTTATTAGAATTTTCAAGAAATGTGAAAATAAAACAATGGAAACGCTAGAAATTAGAAATTTTTACGCTTGGATTTCGATTTTGAAGCATATCGAAAATGCGAATTTTGGCTACGGAAACCGTTTTTTGCAAATAAGCGCTGAACCGTCGCACATTTTGACCAGATATTACGTCACACGTACGTTTGTAGCCCCGAAGCAATATCGGACGATAAAGTACGTTTTGTTTGGGGGAATGACGAAACTGAAACCTTTTTGCAATTAATTAAAGAAGCGCATTTTAATAAAACAGCAAAGAAACGCTACGGTTTATGAAGAACAACGTCAACAACAACAGATGGAAACGGGCGTAGGTTGCATTTCCGTTTTTGCGCATTTTCAGTAAATTTGCTTAAAAAAATATCGAAACAATTGGATGGAAAACCTGACGAGTGCCGTTTAGATTAAACAGCAACGCGGCAATTAACGTCAACGGCGCTCTTCGTTAGGATTCCTGTCGACACAGACTGGCTCGCGGTTAGCCGGCCGACTCCCACGTCACTCACCGGGTCAGCCCCCCACCTTTTTAAAGCCACGCACACTCAACGTCACAGCTATTTTTATGTGCATAAGCGACCCAGAGTGGGCGGCAACAATAACACCTGCGCCTCAGCTGCATGTTTGCTCGTTTGCTAACGCTAAATCCAATTTTCGTTAGCCGCAACCCTGGCGGGCCACCTCATTTTTGCATCCGTGCTGTTTACACAGAATGATTATTCCAAGCTTTACTTTTCTACATAACAGCGTCATGGAAAAAGTGGTCTATCCTCTTAAGAGCTGTTTGAAAAAGAAATTCTGTCTTTATTACTAGCTGACATACAGTAGCATCTATCGTACCAAATGTCACGACCGCTAACTGAAGACGACGCTGATATTTTTACTAGACAAGACATTTAAATTCCTTCCGGGCCGAGCTGTTCTCACACTGTACCGAGGAATTGCGTGTGTGCGTAGAGGGAAGCGGGCGGGCGCGGTGGGGTGGGGGGTGGGGATGGGGGGTTGCAATGGAAAATTCTCATGATGTATTTGTTGCTGCCTCCTCCTCCTCCTCCTCTTCCTCTTCGTCCTCATCCTCCAACTTCCTCTCGTTCGCCCAGCATTCACACGTCAGAGAGCCAGCAGGAATTCTTCCGGATGCTGGATGAGAAGATTGAGAAGGTGAGGGGAGGGCAAGGCAGGGGAGGGATGAGTTTGTTTGTTTCATCTCGAAAGTGGCGGGCGGGAGGGCGGGCGGGAGGGAGGTGTGGCCTCTGGTGATGACGTGCATAAGGAAGAAATGTCCATGTCTCTGTTTAATGATGGATAGATGTCATGGAAATGCCATTTATCCATTCCAGCCTCCCCCCCCCCAAAAAAAAAACTTCAAATGGGGAAAAATATCTCTCCATAAAAAGGTTTTTGATAAAAAACATACGGTAATTACATAATAATTACATAGAATTAAAAAAAAGAATGAGAGTTGTTGTCACATTGCATCAATAGAATGGCTATTGTGTTTTTGGTGTGCCTGCTTTGGCCACCAGGGAGCAGTGCAAGACAGCCAGCCAATATACTGTTCATTGAGACATCTCAACTCCTCTCAGATCATCAGTACGGCACTGATATTAGTCGCTCTTCGCAGGGGATAAAGAATATATGGCTGTGAGTACTTTTTTTTTATTGTCTGTTTATGAGTTGCTGCACAGTTTTGTGCGCAGTCCGGGTTGTAGCACTTAAACATAGACGCTATTTCGCATGAGCATTAAGATGGAGGACAGAGCGACTAAGCTAGGTGGTTATTTAAATACACACAGTGTAGTTCTTTTTTGTTTTTAAAAAAAAACATAATGACACATTGTAAAGAATGAGAGTACAAACTATGCTGCATAAAAAATAAAAAAAATCTTTGTGTTTTATTTACCAGGGGCAAGACTACTGCTCAGGGGAGGAGGAGGAGGAGGAGGAGGAAGAGGAGGAGGAGGACGACGGGACATAGCACAGAGGCCCCCCCACGACCCCCATCCACCCTCACACAAACTGAGACCCTCATAATGTGTGAGAGTGTATACGAGTGTGAGAGTCGAATCAGTATTTTACCAGCGGGGGGCGCGCATATGCGGGATGTGGCAAAGTAAGTATTTTAAATATAAACGACAAAGGTGGGACAAAAGGACTTTTTTTTCTTCTTTTTTTTTTTTTACTCCAATCCCACCCGGGACCCTGAGTGCACTGACAGCTGAAAGGACCGAGCGAACGGGGGACAAACATTCCCAAATGTGGCGGCCCACAGAGGTGCGGAAGAATTACAGGACGTCACGTTGGGCTTTATTGATGGACAAGCCGGACGGGAAGATTTGGGGATATTTTAATAAGAAACAGAAGACCCGCTACCTTACACCCCCCCCCCACCCTCTTTTTTTTAACACTTGTAAATTATCAACATGGAGCAGATTCATGTCTCATCCTCCCTCAACACACACACACACTTTAAGTTCACCAGCAGACATTCAAGTCAACTTCTGTTTTTTCCCCCCCAACTCACTTTAGAGTACATAAACACGCACGCACACACGCACACACTCAGGCACTGTAGCAACAACCAACTGAAGAGGGAGGATGAGGATGGGGAGGATGAAGAGAATGGGTGGTTGCCGTGGAGATGCAGACCCGATTACTTTTCTGTTGTTTTGTTTACCGCAGACTTCCTTGTTATATTATTTGTATATGGGTTTTTTTTTTCTATTAAAGTAAAAACAGCAAAGCTCGTACTCTTTGTGTGTGGAGTGTGCAAGTGTGTATGTGTGTGTATATTTTAATTCAGCATTTTTTTTATTTATTATTTATATAATTTATTTTTATATTTTATTTCCTTTAAACCTGAGCAAAAGTTAAAGTAATGTTCTTTTAAAATTTGTAAGAATTTATATTTAAAATAATTAACTTACACTGTTCTATAAATGATTTTTAAGAAATAATTTTCCCTTTAATTACATGAAATTCATACCAATTTTCTATTGTTCTAATTTCCAAGTGCTCATACACGCTTTTTAAACATTTCATGGTTAATCCTGCTTTTCATATTTAATTATAATAACCAATATAATTTGAGTGATGTTTTCTAAAATATTAAACTTTTTTAACTAAACCAATTTTGTACAAAATTCTTGAGGTTTTTTTTTTTCCTCACCTTGGTCACATTTCCAACAGCAACGAGGGAAACAAATCACTGAAAATATGACATAATCAGTGCTTTGATTTCAAATGGGCACTTTTTATTTTACAATTTCAATTGATCTCACGTTCATAATTAAAGTGCTGACTCTGCATCCTTCCCCTGCCAAACCTTAATGTGCACCCTAAGCACACCCCATCAAGTATATACACCGATTAGCAACATGGCCGCCCGACGACACACGACAATAATCAGCAAGAAATGTAATCATACTAATTATGTATCAAGAAATGATGACGCTGCTCGTCGTAGGAGAGAAATACGTCCCAAGAAAACGCTCGTTCCAGTGGGATGACGTAAGTAGCTATAAACGCTCACTTTCCCCCGTTTGAGTGCGTATACACCAAATTCAACCTTGTGTGCGACAAAATGGCGTCCTCACGTAAAGTTTGTCTCATGTTGACATATGAGACAGAACGTCTTGATTGTGTGGCAGACACGGTTCAAATCTGACGACACTCAAAACAAAATAGTGGACATTTACTGCAGATGACACAATGACTACTTTCCTATTTGCGCTGGAGTGCGCCTTAAAACGGGAGCTTTATTTACAGGTGTGACTCAGTGTGAGCGTGTGTGTGTGTGCGCGCGCGCGCGTTCTCGTTGCCCCACACGGCCGATGACTCAACAGGGAGGCGGGGCGGGGGGAAGTCGCGATATAGCTTCTTGCCAATGGTGCTTTGCTGACCTAAACAAAAGCACTCACATTTACCTTTACTACTGATATTGTAACATGTGTCCCTTCAAACTGTTAATGTGTCCCCAACGTTCTCATCTCTTCACTTTGTCGCGTTTCTCTCGGCTGCACTGCTTCAAGTACTTAAATGTGGATGTTGATTTGTGTTGTCCAATCAGCTTTCAGCTTCTTTGTGTTGCCATGCCAATCTAATCTGCCCTGAGAATTCAGCATCAGTACTGCCGTGGCTGTAACTTCAATACACCAATGGGGCTGTTTTTTTTATTTGTTTTTTTTTTTTGTTTTTAACCAATCAGAACGAGCTGACCCTCGTTGACGGTTGTTAAGAACCAAATTTTCCAGCTAGCAAAGCATATTTGTAGCATGAATCTGGTATCGGGGCAGTACCGGCCTTATTTCAAGGTATCGGGTACTCACGACGGCGGCCGATACCAGTATTAGACAATGACGTTTTACAATCATAGCTACTGGATTATTTTTATTTTTTTTATTTCTTTATTTTTTAATACATTTGTATTAGATGTTCTATATAAAAAGTGGATTTTATGAATCAATAGGATTTTTTTTTATAGAAAATTGTCAATAATTTATGCAATTTTGCTATATTGGGATATAGAGGTCTTTCTTTAAAATGATCTGTCATCTATTTAATATATTTTTTTTTGTATCTGTCAAAAAAAAAAAAAGGAACATCCTAAATCGACCGAAGCCTACATTGAAGGCCCAAATTTGGTGTGCACATCAGCCACCCCGTCTACCCGCCAACCCAACCCCAATTTTATATGCAAAGCCTCTTCACAGTGTGGATTACACCCCCCACCCCCCCCCCAAAAAAAGCTTTTACAATTAGATTTTGCATTCACGCCACACGCGCACAAAGGGATGACCTACTTGAAAGCCCCACCGTTCTGCCTTAAACGCACGACATTTGTGCCCGTACAATGACCCCGCCCCTTTTTTTTGTACAGTGTTTTTATTTGTTGTTGTTGTTGCTGCTGTGAATCGCCTGAGAAGGAAATGTTCACTGTTGATGATTTACTCCCGAGGTTGAAGGATTGTCATTAGCTGAGTCAGAGGTGCTGGAAGCAGTCCAGTTTGCAATCAATGTGCGGCCTGACATGTCTCGTCATAATCTCTTCAAGAGGATGCCGGGATTTATCTCATATACTGTCTACAACAGTACGAGAGAGAGAGAGAGAGAGAGAGAGAGAGAGAGAGAGAGAGAGAGAGATGTATGAGTGAGAGTGCCTGTGATTATGTGGGGAGTGTGTGAGAGTGAGAAAAAGTGTAACTGACAGAGAGAGAGAGAGAGAGAGAGAGAGAGAGAGAGAGAGAGAGAGACATTCAGGAGTGTGTGAGAGTATGAGTGGGAATACGTGTATGAGGACGAGTGTGTGAGATAAGACTGAAGCAAGAGCGCCCTCTGCCGTCCAGAGGTCCACTAATCTCTGCAATTTTAAAATTAAACTTGTCAAATCCGTTCCGCCAACGCACACAATTGTACAATTGTTAAAAACACCCATCCATCACAAAGAAAATATTTCTATAAAAACAATAATAAATGGGGGGGGGGGGGAAGACAAATCCATTTACTGGCGTGTACTAAATGACGGGACATCTCATTGTTTGATCGAACATTTTTCATCCAAAAACGAGTGATGTCGCCTAAAGCATACAAAATTACTTTCACTTTGCTCTGGCACATTAATAATTATTTATTTGTGTCAAACTGATTATTAATACATTTTGAAAATATCTTTACAGTTCGTAATTTCGTTCATATAGACAAATAGGAGGATGTCCTTGGCCACAGTGAACAAACGCAAATGATGTATTTTGGCTTTCTGCAGTGACGCCATTTCCCCACCAGGGGGAAGCATGCACCAGGTCATTTTCACACTCTCAGCTCCTGACTACTATGAGTTTAAATGTGTCCTCTGTAGTGGACATTTGTAAAGATATTTGTATAGAGGACATTCGGAGCTTTCCATTGATGCCAAACGTGAAGGGGTGGCGGTGGGGCTTTGGCTTTGCTACCTTTGATTGCATCATAAAATAAAATGGCTTCCCTTAGTGCGAGCATTTTTTAGGGAACAGGAAAAGTAAGTGGTTGCTTTTCATTGAACAAATTTAGCCTTTAAATGTTGCTAGCATGCTTTTTATGCTCTCTTAAGGACACATTGAAGTGCTGTTTGAATTATTTTAGTTGCTTTTGAGCCTAGCATTTAATTTTAAATGTCCTCTGTCGTGGCCATTTGTATTTATTTTCTCCATTTTGCTCTGTTTTTCCCAAATGACAAGAAACTTGAAACTGATTGGACGGTATTTTTTTTTTTCCTGGTAGGAGGATTTGTGAAAATCAGTCATGATTTAAACACATTTAAACTTATTGAAACACACCTTTTAAACACACATGTTTAATGCTGTGGCATCGCCAACAGCATCTCCCGTGGCTCTCCTTTCCCACATGTTAGGGCATTACAGTAGTTCCGTAAAAACCCATCAAAAGGTGTACTTTAAAATAATGTGACGACGTAGTGGGGGAACACTTCACTTGAAATAGTGTAAGAGAAAAACTTTTTTTCCATTTTTTTTTTCCAATGAGGCATACGTTGGACAGCTCTGGTGGGAAGTAATGAAGTACAAATACTTTATTACTGGACTTACCACATTATTAGTAGGGTGGATTTTTTTTTTACAGTCAGCTAAGTTCACAAGTATTAGTAGAGTCCTTTTTGCCACCTGTTGTATTAGGCCACGCTCAATTTCTGCTATTTTCTTTTTGCTCAGGCACGCCTCGGACAGCCCCTCCTGCCCGGTGACTAAGATCAGTTGTCATTACCTCAGCAAGGAGGGAAAACATTCCCCTCAATGGCCGACATGCCAGCTCAAATAAACTGAGCGGCGTGCCGTCTGTCATTAAGAGAAGCTTCGCTCGTTTAAAACAAACTGCAGGAAAATAACAGCAAATTACACCGACACAAATGACTGACTGACTGACTGACTGACTGGCTGGCTGAGACATTTGGATATTTTTTGCTCAGCATCTCAGCAGCCATTTTGGAGGCACTTTTTTAACCCACACTTCTAGAGTACACTACAGATGATGATGATTCATATATATATCGATTTTTAAATGTTTGTTAATATCAGGCACATATATATATATATATATATATATATATATATATATATATATATATATATATATATAATAAAGTTTTTATTTCTAAAATTCATGTTGTGTATCGCAAAAGAACTTCTTTTTTTTTGCCTAGAAAAAAGCTAAATTGATTTTGTTATTTATTATTTTTATTTTATTTTTAAGGAAAGCCCTACTGTAATGTGATTTTTGACAAAAATGTATTGTGCAGACCTCAAAAGTCAAAATCAAAACCTAGGACTTTATTGTGAAAAACAAGCAACTACCATATCTGATATTATCAATATTTTATACATGACCTAACAAGGCCACTCCTCCTGGATGACTTACACCTTAACATAAGCTACTTCGTTAACGGTTTAGCGAATACAAGTTCCTTCTCCAGAGTCCAGAAACGCATTAATTTGCCTGCTATTGATCTGTTCAAAGTTGAATGTTCTCCACTTTTGACACCGTTCCAGCCCAACATCTGTGAAAGTGGTCTCCATCACCCAAGCAGGTCATTCAGGTGCTAAACGCACTGTGGGCTGTGTCAGTCTTATGTTAGCTTAGCAATTAGCATGGCCTTTCCCTTCATCTGAACAATATTTGTCAGATTTTTTTTTTTTTTTTTTTTTTTTTGCATTTATAATGGCAGTCACTTTAAATGCTGATTTTCACTATTCACGGACCAGGTCGACCCACAAGTCCTCTTATATCTCAAAAGTGGCTGAGTGGCTTCAAGGTGAAGGTGTGACAGGAGTCTCTCTCACGCCCTCCCTCTCCCTCTCTCTCTCTCTCTCTCTCTCTCGCGCGCGCACTCACACGAATCCACTCTTCAAGTCAGGACGTCGCCGAGTCCAGGAGGGTCCAGCAGCAGCAGCAAGCAAGCAAGCAAGCAAGCAAGCAAGCACAACAACCAGGAAAGCCGACGAGATGCGGGCGCCTCTGCTGCTGTTGGCCGCCTTGTGCGCTCTGCGAGCCGGGGCGGGCTCGGAACCGGTGACCCTGGTGCAGGAGGCGGACGCGAGCCCCGCGCGCGAGTCGGCCCTGCTCCGACCCAAAGTCCTGATCGCCATCGTGGCTCGCAACGCGGAGCACAGCCTCGCACAGCACCTGGGATGCATCGAGAGGCTGGAGTACCCCAAGGAGCGCATCGCTCTCTGGTCAGTGCAACACGTTGCTGCTGCGCCGCCTTATATAGCATTATTCATATTATTATTATTATTACTATTATCAGAAGTTATTATTTTTAGCATGAACGTGAAAGCGCCGCGCCGGAGTCCCAACTGTGCACAGAGGCGGCCATAAAAGCAGCAGCAGGTACACGCTCATTATAGTGCATTATAAAGAGACAATATGATCATAAAACGCGACACGGGGTGCTTAAAAAGGAGACATTAAGTTGCTTTGACAGCAGGATTAAAAGGGAAGGAGGAGGGGGGGGGGGTGTTGGTAGTGGGACGAAGTCATGCGTGTCCAAAAAATGAGTCGAAGCTGCTCACTTTGGATCGCATGGAAAGTCAACGGGGAGGTCAATTTATTAGGTACACCTGGACAGTCCGAACGTGAAATAAATAAAGATTAAATAAATACAGGTGGAGGTGAATGAAGTGAGTTTTCTTATTATGTTGTAGTTGCCAGTCCAAAAAACAAAAAACAAACAAACAAAAAAAACATGCAACAGAGAAACTTAATGATGACGTCACGTCGTATGAGTGACGGCGCCGTCAAGGCAAGTACGAGCGCGACAGTCAAAGTCGGTATTTTGGCCCCCTGCCACACTTTGGGCTTGTCACGGCTTTTTATCTCCCGCTTCAGGCGGCGGCGATGTCTTTGTGTGCGTTTCCCGTCTCTGTGTTGTTTCCATCTGTGAGACGTCGGCATGAAAAGTGGCGGAAAGCTGAGAAAAACTCACTGGGCCGTCAAGGAATGCGGTAAATCGCACAAAAATGCTCAGCAGTATTTGGAGTGCTGTCAACCAACGACACATGGCGGCTCATTATTTAGCGATTTTTTTTTTAATGAGTTTGCGCACTTGCAGTGTAGTACCACCATTTGCCACAACTTGCCAGGCAGCACTGAGCTCTAATGAGAAAGTTCCTGCGTAATTAATAGAAAGAAGAAGAGGCAGAGCTCTTAATGCTAGCGTGCATATAACGTCTACACACCCCTTTTCAAATGGCAGGTTTTTGTGATGAAAATAAATAACTAATTATTTTAAATCTTTTTCCACCATTAATGTGACCATTATAACCTCAGTTAGAAAATCTTTTCAAGAAGGGAAGTAAAAATAATGTTGTTGAACAAGTGTACACACCCTATTCAAAGTGGTGATGATTCCAACTCACCCACACCTGCCACCACTTAAATTGCCTCTGATTGCCCCCAAATAAAGTTCAGCTGTCCATGGAGGCTTTTCCTGACATGTATCAAGTCACACTATAACACGAGGTGTAGACGTTAACGATGATATTAATCGTTTATATCGAGTTCTTGATTTTTATTGAAATGTGTGTTGCATTAGTCATTTTGTCCACCTGTGACGCAACTTTTTTGAAACTCTCCAAAAGCAAATCCAAAATTCCGATTGACGTTTTGCACCTGCCTTTTATTATCCCATAATCACGGCTTTTTCAAATCCATCGCGGAAAACGTCATCACAGCGGGACACAGGCGTGCGTGTCTGGATAATAACCAGGCAGGAAAATGCTTTAAATTGCTCTTTGTAGATCAGTTGGATTTCAACTGGCTTTGCATTCAAAAAGTATCCTGCAGATCCTTCACACACATGGAAGGCTTCCATGAAAACAATTAGCTTACATTATGCTGAGTCACACAAGGAGACATGCAAACCAGATGTGCACGACTTATCGAGACAGGATACGCCCATAGACTTTATTGTGTAACATCATTACGATTCTAAATAATAATGGAAAATATTAAAATATGTCTGCAAAATGTTCAGTTTGTTTAATTTTGATATGTATGAGTGAAATGAACAATCCTACTGTCGTTTATAGCGGTGAATCTAAGCACGTGGTGCATTGGCACCCTCTAGTGGTACACAAAAGAATTACTGAAATTAACGGGATTTATTTTTTAATCTAGTACAGCTAAATTTGTAAGTAAAATACATTTGTAGTTAATCTTAATCTCTTTGTGAAATTTATTTAGGTAACATTTTCTTTTCGACTTTTATCTACAATACATTTTAAATGAAGTGAATCACAATTAAGTAAATTTTAAAGGGCAATGTTAATGTTTCAATGGCTTACAATATTTTTTTATTTTGTATTTTTTTAGTCTCCCCCCAGACCTGTTTATATAACTAAAAGTATATATCTCAAAAATACTTAATACATTTTAATTTAATCTAAAAATACAAACTTTAACATCTACTTAAAATCATTGGCCATTTCTTAGTCGCCATAGCTATGTCGAGCATAAAAATATAAACAAGAAACAATTTTAACGTGAGCGGAGGACCTTCATTTAGTCAGGCCATAGCCTCGTCTAATAGAAATAAAGGGATTTGCTGCCATCTTGTGGCATGCATAGGCAATTACAAACCACTTACGTATTTTTGGTATGCATGGCAAGGCTCTGTCAATAATCTTTGTACTTATGTAATGTGAAGCAGCATGTGGCTCATCATTCATGATTATTCACAGATTTTCAATACAACTTTTGTAACGTGTTTTCTTTCAATCCGGCATTGTTGGAAAAAACTTGCCCAAATTCATGGCACGTTGTCCTTTTGCTTATCATTATTAAGCGAGCAGATGTGTAATTACTTAATTCCATTTGGGCTAATTAGTGTCTTTAAATTTGACTCGATCACAAAGACGACTTGCGTTTCGTCGCACCAGGTGTGTTGCCTGCAAACGCGCAAGATGACTTTTAATTTTTTTTTTATTGTTCTATAAAAAATGAAATAAAGAACAGAACAACCACATTTGCTATTTCCGACTGATCCCGTTATATTCTTTTTTTAAATTAATTAAAAATAGCATTTTTTTTAAAAATATATAAAAATCTTAAATCATACAGAAGGTCACTTTGACCTATGAACCAGCACAACAGGAGGCCTAAATGTACCGTCCCTGATGGCCAAAGCTTGCCGGCGTTTTCACGACTTTGCCGCAAGACAGCGCGAACATGACGTCTCATTTGACAATGTGGCTCAAAGTCAGTCATGTTCCTTTTTGCCAAAGTGCGACTTCACAAACGAAGCCTCTGTAGCCCCCTGAAGACAAAAGTTTTTACGGGAAAGTTTAATTGGCATTTATTTGCCGACGTGGCATAAACAAAAAACAATTGCTGACATCCCAGAGCTTGATCAGTGGCCTGCTTGTGTTTCTTCTCTTTCGCTGCCCTGCAGGAGGAAACCGAATTTTGTGGCTTTGCTTGTTTTGGGGCAGAATTCCAAAGACTGGCAACCTGGTGCTGCTTTTGGTTTCACTGTTTTCATACAAGACGGGATCAACAGTAGAGCTTCACTTTGTATTAGGGAAGCATGCCATTTTTTCGAGTCGTATCCCTTGTTGTTTGCAGCATGTCTCATTCCGTCTGATACCTTCAATGGCGCGTGTTTTTCCCAGCGCCCAGCCTTTTATATGCACTTCAATGGGAGTTGGGGCAAAGACGCAAGCCTCCGCGTAACCTTGAATGTGACTACTGAATGTCACACTAGAGCGCAAGTCCACTTTTTGTTGACGCTGAAACTCATGAGGAATTTGTCGCTCTTTTTCTTCTCAGTCTTCGTGGGAAAGATGTTCAAATATCGAGCGTATTTTTACAAGATTGTGCTGAGATTCGGGGAAACGAGAAAATGATGTGGACGTGGCCACTGAATGTGCTGAAACTACGTCCTGCTCAACTGTCAATCAAATATCACCTCCACAACCTACTTTGTCTAGCATCTTTTTGATGCACACTTGAGCCGGGAAAAATATCCCACACTTTTCCATGTGACGATGAGGCACTCTAAAGCGGCCACACAACATGTCAACACACTGGTCGTCACATTAGACTTGTAAAAATATATTTTTTTTTTACCTCGTTTTAAACTTCCCTCCGCGATATATGCGTGCACTCACGGCTGACAACGAGGCGTTCTAAAATGGCCACACCAACCAGAAGCTGTCAGTCATGTCAGACTTTTAACATTTTTGTTTTTAACATTGCTCTTCCACCTTCTCTCTGTGACATGCATGCACTCATGGCTAACAACGATGCACTCTAAAGTGGCCATGCCAGCGACCAAACTCCTATCAACATCTTGGCGGTCATGTCAGACTTTCAAAAACATTTTTTTATTCCTTGAAGGGTCAAGAGAGTTGTATTAGATGCAGGTTCGAATAGGTGAGTTCCATGGACACGTGTTGTCCAGATGTTGATTATATACGAAGACAGCAAAGGAAATGGGAACGTAACTAAAACGCCTTCAGGGTGCAGAATAATGAGGCTACAGTTTACTATCAATCTTTAAAACGAGGCTGAGGGGACGTCACGTGTTCCATGGCGAGATCAGCACATGTGAAACGATATTACACATTTCTATTCCCTTTATTTTCTCTTAGATGCACTACTTTTAGTATATGAGGAGGTTCGATTTTTTTTTTGTCCAATCAGATTTCCGCCTCCATGTGTTGCCATGTCAATGTAATCTGCCCAGGGCCTTCACAATCAGACCAGCTGGCCTAATTAAATAAAATAATTATTATATTATATTAAATTATACCCCAAAACATTTATTTATTTATTTATTTATTTATTTATTTATTTATTTATTTATTTATTTATTTATTTATGTATGTATGTATTTATTTATGTATTTATTTATGTATTTATTTATTTTTAATTTAAGAAATAACCAAACTAATTCTAAAAAAAAGTATATTTTAAGTGAAATTTTTGTTGCATGTATTTCATAATATACAACTGGCTTTTCAAGAAGAAAAAAAAAACTGAAACAGATGTTGTTGTTATTGTGACTTTCACCACAAAATGTTTTCTAGCGCCCCGACGACGTCACGTCCACTTGCGATAAAACTGCAGCCTTGGGCGTATAATATTTGTGTTTGACATTTGACAGTGATGCTTCATTACAGATGCAAAAAGCAGCAATGAGGAAGGAGGCAGATGTCATCGTGTTAGTCATCGTGGAAAGTCACAGTGTGTGCTCGCTCGGAGGGCTGAGAGGGGAAGGGCCGTCCCGTGCACACACGTGCGGGCAGGCAGGCAGGGTGTGCACGGGGAAAAACAAAAGATGAGCCACTGAGCAGAAGCTGCACTAAAAAGTCAGTGAAAACAACCACATTCAAAAACATGAGAACAAAGCTAAGCTAAAAGAAAGCAATTTGGTGTTAAATGTTGATGGTTTGTACGCTGGTTATTCGTTAATGTGTTAAAGACTTATTGCTGTTCTTAGGAACAGCTGGCTGTTTGCCCAAATAGTGAGTCTACATTGAGTTCTACTAATTTGATTTCCACATAGTGAGCCCACATCTACCATCCTTAAGTCTTATCTACCCGGTCAGTCGGCATGCTTCGGAGCAGGAGCTTTTCCCGACACATACACAATTGTTTGCAGCAACAAGTGGACTTTAGTGGTCACGCACTAGAGTGGTTTAGATCCTATTTGGCCGGCAATACTTATTGGAACTTATTATTACAATACTTATTATGTGGAACACCATACTATTGTATGGTGTTCCACAGGGTTCAATGTTGGGGCCCCTGCTGTTTTTATTGTATTTTTTGCCCCTGGGTTTTTGCATGATATTTATATGCCGATGAAAGTCGGATGTATGTTCCGCAAAGCAAAAATATTTTACTTTCTCCTTAAGGCCACTTTTGTCCTGTGTGGAGGAAATCAAAGCCTGAGTGGCACTAATCTTCTTACAGCTCACCTGTAATGCACTTTATTTTGGAGTCAGCCAGTCCATACAAAAATAAGATTGGGTAATGTGCCAACAACAACAACCCTGACACGTGCATTTTTTACTACTTATCACCAAATTACAGACCCTGGCACTCACTAGTAAAAGAACGTGCGCCTAAAGCAGCTGTCAGACGCCACCGCTCGCTTGTCATTTGCCGGCAATACTGAAGAATAACACGTCTATTAGCAAATGACAAGTTTCTCTTACCTGGAAGTGTGCACACACATAAACGCGTAAGCACACATTTGGTTTGGTGGAGTTTTCCACTGCTCGCTGCTGTAACTCTCTTCCAAAGTCTATTTTGGACTGTGTAGACGCGCGCATGCATCACACTTGGAGGGCCTTTATTTTTATTTAGTGTATTGACGGGATGGCAAATTTTGTCTGTCTGTCTGTCTGTCTGTTTGTCTGTCTGTCTGGCTGGCTAGCTGTATATCTGGCTGGCTAGCTAGCTGTAGATCTGTCTAGCTAGCTGTCGATCTGCCTAGCTAGCTAGCGAGCTGTCTAGCTAGCTATGAATCGATCTATCTATCTATAGCTAGATAGATAGCCAGCTATCTAGCTAGCTAATATCATTTTATAATCCATAGTCAATGTAGTTGTCTCCTTTCATCCAAATGTATGTACCGTATGTATTCCCTGAGCTAGAACGTGTCCCTCACTGTCTTATAGCAGCACATGTATGTGTCTTACGAGAGCGTGTTAGCGGTTGAAGAAGCGCGCGTGTCTACTCATTACTACAGTACAGACAGAGTCAGGTGTTGCCTACTTTTACTGGCACAGAATGAAATAACAACAAGCAGTCATCACGCGGCGACTTCCTTCTGCATGACTGAACACACACACACACACACAGGTACACACACACGCACACACACATGCACGTGCACGTGTACAAGCTTGTTGGTACATGCTTTTCGTTTTAACGCGCATACCCAAACTCACCACGTGCAAAAGGCAAGGTAAGGTTTAATTGTGTTGTAGCGATTTCATCGTGATTCGCAAATGCAAAGAAATAACAGGATTCACGTTCAGGTCAATCCTAACATCAAAAGGTCAAATCAAAAGAGTAAAATGACGAAACGCACAACTGTCATAATGCAAGCGAGTCATCAGCGCCAACCGTATGTCGGTGTCGTTTCAGGGCCGCCACCGACCACAACGCGGACAACACCACGGCCATGTTGCGAGAATGGCTGAAGAACGCTCAGCGCTTCTACCATTACGTGGAGTGGAGGCCCATGGAGGAACCCAGGTCAGCAGTCGTTAGTTTTGCCATTTTCATTTGAATTCGTTTCTATTTCATTTGGAGCTTTCTTTTCTTTCTTTTTTTTTATTATTATTTATTTTTTTCAAAAAATACTTCAATTTAGTTTTGCATTTATTAGCTTCAGTTTTTATTTATTTATTTTGTGTATTTCTTTTTTTGAGAAAAAAACATCACTGAAAGTATTGTGTAAAAAAAAAAATCGACAAAAATAATATTTTAAAAACAACAATCCACAAATCAAATACAGGTACTGTATAAAATACTATATATACAATATATATATATATATATATATATATATATATATATATATATATATATATATATATATATAATACTGCTTCTAAAGTTAGCTAACATCTAAAAGCTAGCATGTTGTCGCTTTCCATTCCTTATTTTCCAAGTTACCAACTTCTAAGATGTTATTATTATTATTATATATATTGTATTTTAGGTCCTACACAGACGAGTGGGGTCCAAAGCACTGGCCTGCGTCCAGGTTCAACCACGTGATGAAACTGAGGCAGGCGGCGCTCAAGGCGGCCAGGGAACGCTGGGCCGACTTTATACTGGTAGGAGAAAAAGATGCCGTGTTGTCAGTGCAAGAACGCTGTTGATTTGCAGCAATTCCAATCCAGCATTACAATAACTGACTTTTGAACTAATCCTTTCCCTCACCAAGTTCGAAACTTAATTTATTCATTTGTGAAATAAAAAGTTCCCATTGAAATGAATTGATATTCCATGAATCCCTTCCATTCCCTCAATTCCTTCTTGTGGCATCTAAAGGCAATTACAACCTTTTTTTGGGTGGTTGTCAATTCTCTCAGATTTGTGCTGTTCCCTGCAGGTCTCAGTAATAGTAATAATAGTCATCCGTCTCTGTTTGGGTTTTTCTGTTGTAGTTCGTAGACAGCGACAACCTCCTAACCAACCCGCGTGTGCTCAACCTGCTCATTGCTGAGAATTTGACGGTGGCCGCCCCCATGTTGGAGTCCCGCTCCTTGTACTCCAACTACTGGTGCGGCATGACCCCACAGGTACAGCCCAGACATCCGTCCGTTCGTCCATTTCTCCATCATCCATCCAATTAGACCTCCAACTATTCATCCATTCATCATCCGCTCATCTGTCCATCATCCACCCATCATTTTTCCATCATGCATCCAATCATCCATCCAATCATCCATCCAATCATCCATCCAGCCACCCATCCATCCGTCCGACCATCCATCTGTCCATCTAACCATCCGTCCATCCATCCATCCATCCATTCTTCCGTCTGTCCATCCATCCATCTCTCCAGCCATCCACCCGTCCATCCATCCATCTATCCATCCACCATCCACCCATTCGTCTGTCCATCCATCCACCTGTCCATCCTTCCATTCATCTGTCCATCCAACATGCATCCTCATCCACCCATCCATCTATCCGTCCGTCCTTCCATCCATTCTTTCATCCTTCCATCTGTTCGTCCATCCATCCATCTCTCCATCTATCCACCCGTGAGTCTTTCCATTCATCTGTCCATCCAACCATCCATCAACCACCAATCCATCCGTCTGTCCATCCACCAGTCCATCCTTTCATTCATCTGTCCATCCATCATCCAACATCCATCAACCACCAATCCATCCATCCATCCACCATCCACCCATTCATCTGTCCATCATCCACCCATCATTTTTCCATCATCCATCCAGCCACCCATCCATCCATCCGTCCGACCATCCATCTGTCCATCTAACCATCCGTCCGACCATCCATCCATCCATTCTTCCATCTGTCCGTCCATCCATCTCTCCAGCCATCCACCCGTTCATCCATCCATCCATCCATCTATTCACTCATCTATCCATCCATCCATCCATCCACCATCTACCCATTCGTCTGTCCATCCATCCACCTGTCCATCCTTCCATTCATCTGTCCATCCAACATGCATCCTCATCCACCCATCCATCTATCCGACCGTCCTTCCATCCATTCTTTCATCCTTTTCATCCTTCCATCTGTTCATCCATCCATCCATCTCTCCATCTATCCACCTGTCAGTCTTTCCATTCATCTGTCCATCCAACCCTCCATAAAACAGGCATCAAATTAACCATATAAACGACAGAAGGTTATAAAGTGAACTGTATATAATCACAATATCAAACAGCACTTCATTCATCCATCCATCTTCTCATACGGCAAAAACAAAATATTCTGTGGCTCAGGGCTACTACAAGAGAACTCCGGACTACCAGCCAATCAGGGAGTGGAAGCGCCTGGGCTGCTTCCCGGTCCCGATGGTGCACAGCACGTTCCTGCTGGACCTGAGACGGGAGGCCAGCCGGGACCTTGCCTTCTACCCGCCTCACCCCGACTACAGCTGGGCCTTCGATGACATCATGGTGTTTGCATTCTCCGCACGTCAGGCGGGTGAGTTGGAAGCTCGCGGCAAACGAGCACATTTGGAGCCGGCCTGACAATTGCATTTAACGTCAGGCTCCAGTCCAAGTGGCAAAAGGTGCTTAAAGAGAAAAAACAGATACTTGCACTTTACAAGTACTTTGTCACTTCCCACAACTGCTCAACAGTAAGCTGCTTTTTATTTGTTTACTCGTTGTCTCATCGGCGTGTTTGGCTGATAACAAAGAAGACTTTGTAGCATGAGTGAAAGCGGATAGATGACCAAAAACCATGTGTACGGATTGTTTGTATGTGTGCGTGTGTGTGTGTGTGTGTGTGCGTGTGCTGTTAAACAAGCAAACACAACCTTGGAGATTTCCATTTCATAGACTTGACAAGAATGTGTTGCGTTTGCCTGCCAGTGTGTTGAATCACACATTTGGCTTGCAGGGTCACAGGTTTGCAGCGGTGGGCCGCGCAATTTGCTAACCAGTTGCCCGACTTAACCCACCTCGTGATACCGCCGCCATCGCGTCGCAATGAGAGAAATCCTGCTTGCTGCTTGATGACCCCCCCCCCCCCCCCAAATGCTCAAGGGAACATTTGCATTTTGCAGCTGTGCAGCGCGTTCATTAGCGTGTGTAGCGGCCTGCGCGTTGCGTGAAGGACAAGGTTGCCACAGGGGCCTTAAATTCTTGTGGATAGAGTGTCATGGAATTTGGTCGTCCTTGTTGTTTTCAAGGCTTCGGAATTACTCAGATAAAAGTTTTAAAGGGTAAAATGCTTGGAATTTACAGTACAATGAATAGTTTGATTCCAGTAAATACTGATTCAATAATTATAGTTAGATTTAATACCTATTTGTTGATAAGGGATTAAAATAAAACCTTTTTAATTGAATACAATTTTCAAACACAAATGAATAAATGAGTTGCATAAATTAAAAGTAAAATGCTGTTACATAGTAATTAATTAATCAAAATACATGTGTAAATGTAATTAATTTTAATTAAATTAAAATTCTATCAATTAATAATCATTATATGCATTCAAATTTTTTAATTAAATGAATAACATTCCATAATGAAATACACAATAAATTAAATACATTCTCATTAATACCCCCCCCCCAAAAAAAAAGCATTCAATTTGTATTATTTTAAGTTAAATTAAATACATTCACTTTTATTTGACTAAAGTGTAAATCAAATTAAATAAAAAATAAAAATAAAAATTATATTCACTATAACTACTCTAAACACGGCATTCTGATTAAAATTGTGCTTATGAAATATGAATGAGGCAGCAGAATCCACCCGTTTGATCCATCGCAGGGGGCGGCCATTTTGTCTTCTACTGCCTCTTGCTATCGAAAGAAAATGACAACACAGTGCCGAAGGGCTCAGCTTGCGAACGCCACATGAACCGAACCGAGAAAACAGGTGAGCCCTGATAGGTTGTTTCACTTTGTCCTTTGGCACTGTGATGTCATTTTCAGTCGGAAACAAGTGGCAGTACAAGACAAAATGGCCTCCTCCTTAGATGGGTAAAAATAGGTGGATTTTACTGCTTAATTCATATTCCTTAATATGAATCAGAATGCTGTGTTTAGACTAGTATTGTAAAGAACATTTCTGACTTGTCTTTTACTTTTAAATTTGAACCTGACCTTCTAGTATAGTACATAAAAATGCCTGAATATGATTCAATGTAAAGTATATCAAAAAGTTAACGCACCACTTTCACAGTAAAAACAATCAAATGATCCTCAAGTCAAAATTGTTGTGTGCGTGTGTGTTTTTGTCTGTGTATGCGCGTCCTCCAGGTGTGCAGATGCACGTGTGTAACAAAGAGCACTACGGCTTCCTCCCCGTCCCCCTCAAGGCGCACCAGAATGTGGAAGACGAGCGCGAGAGTTTCATACACACCATTACGGAGGCCTTGAGTGAGTTGACACACGCGCACACACACACACACACAAACACACACAGTATACACACGCTTTCCAGCAATCTGTCACGCCTCACGGTGCCTCCTCCTCGGCCTGTTCCTCTTGACATCCAGTGGCGTCTCTGATTGCAGCCTCAATTCAACCGCTTCGTCTTTCTGTCTTTTCCTTTTTGCTTTTCTGTCCTCCCGCCGCTTGCTATCCTGCAGAGCCCAACACATGGCTTGAAAAAGAAATACTAAATCGTGGCCACTTTTTTGCTCTCAGGTGCTCACAAAACGTTTATTGCGGCCAGAGCAAACTTGGTTTTCGCAAAAGTAAAATAAACGGAAAACGACATACTGTACAGTGGCTATAAAAAGTCTACACACCCTGCCATGTTCAAATCCCAAGTTTTTGTCATAGTAAAAAAATAGACTATGGTAATTAAAAAAAATAAAAAATTCCCACCATTAAAACTCACTCACTCCCAGCCATTTTCACTGAAGCAACCCCCTTCACTCCTGGCTGTTTTTACTGGATTTTGACTGCCCACAGACTATTGTGTTCTATTGCTCTAAAAACATGGAATCTACCAAAAGAAAGATTAGAGTCTCTTCTTTCTTCAGAAAAAAAAGTCTATTCCCATGTTTCCGTTTTGCATCAGTTGGTAAATGAGGTTTTTTTTCCAACATGACCCTGGTTGATCTCTTTTGCTCTGCTGGCCGTTTTTATAATAACTACCACTTTTTCAACCGTTTTGTGCAGTTGAGAGGCTGCATCAAAACTTTCTGTATGCTCTAGCATACATTTTTTTAAACATATAATTACGTCTTTAAAACATTAAAAATAGAACATAGTTATACGTTTTTGGGAACAAATGAGTTAATGTGGCATTTTATCTATAACTCAATTAAAAATAAAATAAATAATGTGATTGCATATGTGTTCACACCCTTGTAAATGGGGATGTAGCTGTGTTCACAATGAACCAATCACGTTCAACCATCTTAAACGGGAGTCAGCACACACCTGCCACCATTTGAAGCACTTCCGATTAATTTCAGATGTTCTAGTTGGATTTTTATGACATTTTGATTTGATCTCATTGTTCATATCGGAAAATATAACGATAAATGGTGGATCACTGTTTATGGGTACATCTGTCTTTGTGCCCCACAGTTGACCACAATATTGAGCCTTGTGACCGCCTGTCCTCTCCGCCATCGCCGCAGGACACTATGGGTTTCGATGACGTAAATGACTTTTTGCCTTTTCAAATGATTTCTCTTTCGGTCTTTCTCCTGCCTCACCACATAGAGAATGTGTCATGTGTTTATGTTTAGATCTTCCTGATAAATCTGAAGCGTCGGCTGGATCGAAGAAGCCGGATGTTGAAAACAATGTCGGCGCTCGGCCTGCACGCCACGCTCTCGGCCGCGGTGGACGGCAAGTAGGTCAAACCTCGAACCTTTGACCAGCTTGTTTTGTGAATGGACAAAGTGGTAACTATTATATTGTGTATGCGATTGATCTGATCAATGTTTGAGCAGTGTGTATGTGAATGGAAATTCGGATGTTGACTTACAGTCTCTTTTCTCATCTAGTTATCCAAACTCTCAACTTCCAATCCACTTCTCTCGCTTAAATCCTTCTCCTCCTAGCATACATGCTACGACACGCAGCAGCTGACTTAACAGTTTTTTTGAGTAAGTGACTAAGCGTGACTTCTTCTCTTAACCTCTCAGAGCTCTGAACACATCGCAACTGCAGGCGCTGGGAATCGAAATGCTGCCCGGCTACAAGGACCCGTACTCGGGCCGAGTCCTGACCAGAGGCGAGATCGGCTGCTTCCTTAGTCATCACTCCATATGGAGCCAGGTGAGAATAGCGAAGGGCTACGAGCGAGCGTGTCAGTCAAAGTCAAGTAGGCTACTGGATCCCAAAAGAAACACATCAGGCCACCATCCAAAGAAATTCAAGAGCGTATGAGAAGCAAAGTGACTAACATCTGTCAGTTTTGACAAAAAACCCACATGGTCTTATATCAGCCCAAAGTATCTTGATGATCCCTAAGACCTTTAATGAAAACAGTATGTTGCAAAAAGTAAAACTTTTGGGAAGGTCTGGGGTAAAAAGAGCAGGTGGATCGTGTGATGGTCCGAGGCTGCTATGTTATTTCAGGACCTGGACGACTCTTGATTAATGGAAAAAATGAATGTCTACTAGAAAATCCCACAGTTGCCCAACATCCAGCCACCGTCTTGCGTCCTCAAATAAAGATCAAACTCTTGCATCATAGCAGGATAAAAGCCTTTTTTGTCAAAAGCCAGATTAAGAGTCCCCAATCAGTATAAACGAGTTTTTAAAAGTTCTTCAGGACGGTACCTGTCGCAGCACGTCTACCAAGCCAACATTTTGGATCCACAGGTGGTGGAACGTGGCCTTCAGAAAGTTCTTCTTCTCGAGGACGACGTGAGGTTCGAGCCCCGCTTTAAACGACGTCTGCAGGCCATCATGGACGACGTGGACAAAGCCCAGCTGGACTGGGACCTCATGTAAGAATAAACCAGAATCCTTCGCTAGTCATTAATCCCGATATACGTAGAGCTGTGTACCTTGACATGCGGGGGTGCCCCAGTTTGAGATTTTTCAGTAAGTCCCAGATCGTCCTTTTGTACTTTAGCTACGTGGGGCGCAAGCGCATGCAAGTGCAGCAGCCCGAGCGCTCGGTGGACGGCGTCAACAACCTGGTGGAGGCCGACTACTCCTACTGGACGCTGGGCTACGTGCTGTCGCTGCAGGGAGCCAGAAAGCTACTGGACGCCAAAGCGTTCATGAAGATGCTGCCCGTCGACGAGTTCCTGCCCGTCATGTTCAACAAACACCCCAAGTAAGGCCTTTGTATATATTTTTTAGAGTAAACCAGTGTCTCCCACATTTTATTGGTCAATTATTGTTCATTTTGTTTGCATAAGAGAGGCTGCATCCTTGAAGTCACTTTTGAATGCGCCGTGTAAAAATTTCACAGGGTGTAAAAACTTTCTCAAAGAGGTAATCAGATGAGATTAGAGGTTTTGGGGTTAATTTGATCTACTGTATGAAAAAGACACACCAGTTTGTACTTTTCCTTGTACAAATTTCACCTAATCACTTCAGGTGTGCCCCAGGGCTCCATCCTGGGGCCCCTGCATTTCATCTTCTCTTCTACCTCTCTCTCCTCTCGCACCCTTTTCTGTCTCCCCGATTTGTTGGGATTTAGATGTTTCTGGGGTTGGTGAAGAACTCTGGTTGGTGGCCCAATGGGTGGTGTCTGGTCGGTGCTGGATTTCCTTTCTTTTCTTTGGTCCGTCCTCGGGTCTCCTGACGGCGGTGTTCGGTTTAGGTGAACAGTATGGGATTTTTTAAATAGGTTTTTGGTGAACTAACGAATACACACACACTCACACGCACGCACGCACTCACCCACATACAAAATAATAAAAAAATGTTTTTTAAACAATTAAAAAGAGAGCAATGATGATGACATTACCGAATGAACAATACTGAGGTCTTAAAAAAAAAAAAAAAAAAAAGCAAAACTTAAGTTCTCTGTTGCTACAAAATGGACATTATACAAAGTTGACAGTTTTTAATGCTTCACACTCTGCCTCGGTACTTTCTGTTCTCAAGTTGCCATCTTGCTACATGTTAGCATAACAACTGTTAGCATGTTAGCATCATATCAATCATGATTGGAAATAGTAAGAAAATACTTTCAGCATTGATTTTTTTCGAGACAGCGTAATACAGCGAACAGAAGGCAAGTGAGTGTGTTCATGTTACATTCATAAACACAAACAAACATGGAAGACCCTTTTAGACAAGCTCGGCGAACGCAAATATTGACTGCTGACTCCAAATAGACGCGCGCAGGTGCACTACACTCTTACATAAGCAGTCGGCAGGTGACCCGGAACAAACCCTGAGACGCCTTTTGTTACACTTTGCAGGGCGTTTTCTAGTTATAAACTCCTCTTCTCCTATTCCAGCAAAGTGTTTTTTTCTTTTCTTTTCAGTAGTGCACACACTTAACAGTGCTTGGATTGTTCTTGAAGTTGCATGTTGCTTTACAGAGGACACACAGTGCCATTTGTATTTTATCTAGTACAGTCTTTGCCACATTGAGTATTTTTTTGTAGATTAAGAAAGTGTTTTGATTTAAACTATGTACGTGAAATATTTTTATCATAAATAATCATGCTTTTGTTTTGTTATTAATAGGGGTGTCAAAATTTGTGTGTTAATTTTGAGTTAATTTAAAGTTCCTTTAAGGCCACTTGTTTTTTTTTTTTTACGTGCAATTAATGACCGGCCCTTACTTGAAAAGCCTGTGCTGGGGGGATTCCAGTCGCAACGCAGCAGAAACGTCCACATCAAAATTTAGCAGTAATAAATTTAATAATAATGCATATATTTGTGGAGACTGGGGTCAAGTTGTATTTTACTATTTTAAAAATGTGCAGAAAGTTATTTCATGTTCTTAATATGAAAAGAAAAATGCACTGAGCTGTCACCAATGTCTTACAAATGCAATTGTGTCATCTAGTGGCAGAAAAATGACCTCAACACAAATCAATATCACACTCGTTTTTTTACAGTACAGCCAATATTTTTAATTTGATGAATTGTGAAATTAATGTATCAATGACTAAAAGATGCAGGGATATTTCTATTAGTTTAACATCCCCCCCACTTTTATGTTAACAAGAGGGTGAAAACTTGAGAAGAAAATATTTTATTGTTCATTTAATTGACCATTTACAACAGATATAAAATGTGCGATTAATTAATTAATTACATTACAAATTCTAATTGCCTGACACCAATAGTTATTAATATTTAATTTAATCATAATTACTCATCTAATTATTTAGTAAAACTGCATATGGAATATGGTTTATTAGTCTATGTGTAAAAGATAAATTGATCAAAACAAATAAATCTCGTTTCGTGTTCTTCTTCGTCCATCACACCTCTCGTGCCCTCTCATCTTTTGACCGTTTTTTTTTTTTTTTTCTCTGCACCTTCTGCATGGCTCCCCTCAACAAACGTTTCACTTTGTGCACTGGACCTGTGTCGCTCACTCCTCCCCCCTCCCTCGCTTGCCTCTCTTTGAGGAATGCGGGCCGGCAAGGCTCTTCCTGCTACTCGGAGAAGGGGACAGGATTCCCATTGATAGCGGCCCGGCGGTGGGGGCGGGGTAGGGATGGATGCTGCGTGTGTGTACGCGTGTGTGTGCGTGTGTTACTATGCAAATACGCAGGCATGTGTGTATAGATTACTGTGCAAATACACTGTGTATGTATTCACAGTCTTTCATTCACTCAATAGGAAAAGAAATGCGAATTACGAGACACGTGATTTAATGTATTGTTGGTAGAAAGGAAATTGAAATGAGACGGGGAGTTTTTACAGTCGACAAGAAGTGTTTGCAGTATTTTTACTGTTATTCATTTTGACTACTTTTTATCGCATTTGGATTCAAACTGTATCAAATGTTTCAAGACATATTTTCTACAGAAACCCACATTTTTTTGATCAAATATAACTTTATATATATACTTTTTCTTTTAAGCAATGATGCACTATTTTGTTCGACTATTTGATTAGCGTAGGTCAGGGGTCACTAAGCTTTTTGAAAAGAGCTACCAATACCAAATTCGAAGGGCTACCAGTTTGATGCACACTTCTGAAATAACAAATTTACTTAAATTACCATTGATTATATACAATTCTCCTATTTGTTTTATTTTTTCCATACTAGGATAAATTGTAATTGCACATCCACTTCAGTAGGTGGCAGAGTGTTAGCTCCTCTGCAATGGTGTACTTAACAACAATTGTATCGGCAAATGATACTATTTATAGTTGGGCCGAAGATGTAGGGGGCACAAAATCTTTTCTTCTTCCTGTGGTGGGGGTGGGGTGACAAAAAAATTATCGAGAAGCACTGTTCTAGAGTGAACAATGGGCACAACAACAGCCATAAAAACAACAGTAATAGTCACGTAAAAAAAAATCCCTGCAAGTGTTACTTTATACAGTTTCAAGCGATCACTTCTGCAACACGTCCTAGGAAATTACAATGTCCCGTAATCGCCAAGCAATTTTCAGAATAGGCCTGTGGGCACCAGGTTGGGATGACTGAAAAGTCTACAGCCACACGACAAACCATTTTGCCCAAAATTGCCCATGCAAACTTGGGTGAATTGGTGGAGTCCAGAGTTGAAAGCAAACATGGTGAAGTGGCATTTAGCAGTTATGCTGCATGAGAATGCAATAATCTCCCAACAGAAGTGAAACTCAATTTCGTGAAGTAAGATGAGCGAGCTGAGTTCACTGCCGCCAAACTACTCTAAATTTTTTGCTCATAAGTCAAAGCAAAAAAAAATAAATAAATCCAACTAACAGCTGATGATTCACATTTCAAAACACCACCGTATAGCTCGGAAGAAAATTAGGAATTGCGATATCCGTATCACCATCCATCGCCTGCCTTGTAAAGTCTTGCCGTATCGTCCTCAGCGTGGACTACATGTCGCACTACGAGCCGCGACACCTGCGGGCCTTCTCGGTGGAGCCGCTGCTCATCTACCCCACGCACTACACGGGCGAGCCGGGCTACATCAGCGACACCGAGACCTCCACCATCTGGGACGACGAGGCCGTGGCCACCGACTGGGACCGGCAGCACGCCCGCAAGACCGCCCAGCAGGACCGCATCCGCACCGTGGCCCAGAACAGCGTCACGGGCGACTCGCCGCCGCCCGCCGCCAGGGCCTCGCGGGATGAACTGTGAATTGGTGCACTTTGTGCCATTTTGGGGACGTTTTGAAAAGACACTTGAAGCGGAGTTACTGTTTATGTACAAGACGAGGAAGTGCCTTAATTTATTCGCCTTTGGTCATTTGTGCTACCCTATTTCCTCAAATAATGGCCGTCATCCACTTAGGGCAACTAAACTAAACGCCTTCCTGAAATAGATGCCTCTTTTTTCATCCTGAGGGAACAGCAGACGCCATTTTAAAACACTGGCGTTAACTGCAGTGCTTATTTGAACTCTGTTGCAAACTAAAACAGCAGCACCTAAAATAAATCTACAGTTTTTTTTCACTCCAAATTAATTCAAACTCAATTAGGCACAGGCCGATTACTGTGGTTTCAAAAAGTCAAGGTTTTAATAACCGTCAAAACTGTGCTTCATTGGTAATGGGAATTTATCTTATTTTCAAAGTCCAGCTGCAATATGATTGGTTGCTTGCAGAGATCGTTAAGCAAGCAGCCGAAGATAGATAATTGGAGACCAGCATATTTCTTCTTCTCTTTCTCAACTGGGCAGAGGTGGGAGGGGGGCAAATGAAAATGAAAATGAAAGCATACATGGATACCTTTTTGCTTGTATTGTCCTTTAAAAAACATAGACGCATGGTGCCAACGGGTACTAGTTAGCCCCAAGGACAACATGAGCCAAATTGAGCAAGATCCTCCATCCGCGTCCACCCACGACTCGAATATATTCATCTGTGGCAGTACACATTTAGATTCCAGACAGGGAGTGAGTTAGGTAGTTCGCGCACCAGTAGGGAAATTAATTGCCTTTCCCCATCTGCAGTTGAGTAAATGAAAGCCCCTGACCACTATTGTTGGAAATACAGTGTTCAAATCAGACTTCTGTTGTTTTATGTTATTTAAAATAAAATGTTTACTCATGGACAGACAGGCTTGGAACTAAAGAAACGTTAATGTCATCTGTGAAGAACAAAAAGTGTCCGCACCATTGTTTTTTTTCCTTTTTTTTTTTTTTGACAAGCTGCTGTACACATGGATTCACATATTTCAGTGTCACATGACCACACGCACACACGCACACACACACAGCCCAGTTGCCTTTCTTGCCTAAGTGTAGCGTTGCAGCAGGCGGGTCCTGCTCGTTAGCAGAGCATCACTCGCACATAATGTCCGACATGCAAAGTTAGTATGATTATTATGATTGTTATATATTATTATATAATATTTCGGTTCATTCAAGGGAATTATTTTAACATGTCATGTAAATGTTCTCAACAAACACACACTGGTTTTCTTGTCCACATCCAGGCTGGTTTGATTGACACTTGTGCTCATGATGAACCAATAAAACTACTTCCTCGTTTACGTTTTGTCACTCATCCCTATGAATTTTTTTTTTGCATATGTGAAGGTGTTGTTTACAATTTTGAATTGTGTGTGGGGGGGGGAAAAAACAACCCCAGTTTGTGCCTCTAATTTTTGTATGGTCCCTAACAACATTTTCTTACACACAAGCACATCAAACAAGCCTGATTATTTTCCATGTAATATTAACTAATAACATCAGCCAGCTTTCAGCGAGTCACGAATATTTTGGTGTTGATTTGCGCGGTCAGCACAAACAAACGGCTACAGCTCTGTTCTCATGACCTCCTGGTGAGGGGCTTCGCAGACAGCCTCCAGTTGTGATACACAACTACAAACCGTGCTACATAAAATGCTTTCCAACTTGAAAGGGAACGCGTTGCCTCATAATGAATTTGAGGTTTGGCTGAAGGTGATTATGCAGGAGGACCCCGTGCTGTTTTATACTTCCTGTCTGCAGGAGGATCTGACGCGGCAATTTTGGAGATAAAGTGCGGCCTTGTGCTGGGTTAAGACAACCCGGCGCTGTTTTAAATTGTCAAAGAAATCCATATTGTGTCACTCTTACATGAGAAATAAGGTGATGGGTGTTGAGGTTATTTATTTAGATTTATGAACATGACATGGACATAAAAATGCAAATAAAATTCATCAAACTCACCAAAGATGCTGATGATTTAATGTTCAGGTGTGCAGATTGCAACAGACGTGTTTCGCTAGTCCAACTTGGCTGTTACAATTGTTGAGAACAACCAGTGAGAGGACAGAAAAAAATGCTGAGGTCATCAAGGGTCAGCGCTCTGGCCCTGGAAGGATGGATTTGAAATCTGATTGGTTAAAATAAATAAGTTACATGATTCTGAAGGCCCAGGGCAAATTAGATTGACATGGCAACACATAGAGGCTGAAATCTGATCGGACAGATAATCTTACATCTAAATGCATACTGGAAGAAGTGCAGCCAAGAGAAATGCTACAAATTAAAGAGAATACACAGTTGAGAATAAATTAATATTTCATGCCACTACAAATACTGCAGTGCGTAGAGTCATTTATCTTATCTTGTATTATGTTTCTTGGTGTGTGTTTTTTGACAGTATATTGTACTGCTATCGTTTTTTTCCTAAAAACACAAAACAAAAAAGGTGTTTGTTTATTGTTTGGGGACTGGGACGGATTAATGGCATTCAATTCGATGTGGAAAAGTGAATTAATTACGAGATCGGTCACAGAACGAATCTAACGTATACATCAAGCAACCGGCCGCTTGTAATTGATTTGTTTTTGGCATGCGTTGCCAGTGATACTGTGAATCCTGCGTGGCGTTATGCTGCCATCTGCTGGTCATTAGATACAATTGGTCACTTTTGAATTCCTTACGCGCTCTTATATTTCAACCAGGAGAAGGCGGTGTAGACTCGCGTTGAAGCAGGAATGCTGTGAAGGAGCTTCAGTACTTATCGCCGCCCCTCGCGACTTAATCCTCATTCATCTTATTTCGGAGCTGAATGAACAAAGTTGAACTAAACAGCCTCTTCGACGCCGCCATTTCCCCCCAGAGGCCAGACCACTAGATAGTTACGTCACGATTACGTCATGCGATTAAATACCGTTTTTTATTTAGTGCGTGAAGAAGTAAAATAAACCAACAATAATAATAATAATAATAATAGTAAATCTGGCATTATGTCACAGGTGCGTCAGGTGATCCCAGAAGTGACCAACGGTTTTGATTTAGCCCGTAACAAGCTTCTTCTTTTTTTTTTCTTCTTTTTTCTTTTTTCTTTTTATAAATCATCATCATAATAAGGAAAATAATAGGCAAATTACTGAGTCGTTGAAAAAACACTCCCGTTTAACGGTAAGGAAAATCCATCCAGCCATCCACCTTCTTAACCGCTTGGGGGCGCTGGAGGCTATCCCAGCTGGCTTCGGGCAGTAGGCGGGATACACCCTTGAACTGCTTGCCAGCCAATCCAGGGCACACACAGACCAACAACCATTGGTAAGGAAAATCGTTCAGACGAAACACTAGTGGCACGTCACAATTACGTGACGTAAACCCGGAAGTTAGTAACCATTTTTGATTTAACCCGCGAAGAAGAAGTAGAAGAAAATGGTAAGAAGCAAAAATAAATATTAATAGAAGCTAATTTTGCCTTAATGGACAGAATAATTGTCATTTAAAGGCACGCCATGGCCTCGGGCCTGTAAAAAGGTTGTCAAACATTTATTGATATGAATGATTTATTTGAGGTAGATAGGGACCACCTCCCACCAAACCCTTAGAATGTTTTGAATGATTATATCCATTAATAGTTTAAAACAAACATGTATTATGACTCCAAAGCACTTACATATAATATTAATAATTTCAAACTAATTTAATAATGTTGCCATTTTCCTAATACTACCACATGTTCCACATATTTGCAGGTGAAGCAAAACTTTCCACGCGTGTCCAAGTTCCAGGAGGCTTTGTTGGATGTCAGGAAGTTGAATGTCCATCCAGAGATGTTTTCAAAGTGGCACAGGAAGCGGAGGAAGGAGAACACTTCATCCTGGGCATTACTGGGTGATTTGCTTTTTCTCCTCACACACACACTCGGGCTATCACGGCCCGTTACAGAGGCATTTTAATGATTGATATGTTTCCTAAGTGCTCGTGACTCACTCCTTTTATATGTGCACAAATATATTTTCAGAGGAGACGTATTGCATTAAGCTTCCGGAGGAATTTTGTCTGATTGAGTCAGTCATGAGTCACAGACACAAGTTGATGCCGCAGCACTGTGTGCGTGTGTGCCTGTTATTTGTGTGTTCACACCATGGGTTGTTTATTTACTCTTAAAAACAACAGGATGCAAACTCTTGACAGTAAGAAGCAGCTTTAGACAGCGCGACTAGCGCACTGTACAACATTAACTGTTGATTCCACGTGCATTGTGCGCACCAGTTCTGGTCTAATCCGCTTGACGAGGCGAGTTTTAAACATGACTCGCCCTAGACTTGCTCACGTGCACGCGCCCCCACTCACATACAACAGAAATGTTACACATTGATCATGTGGGTGATGGTTTGGCCTTTGGACACTTAGAGTGTCGTTTAATTGTGTGCTTGTAAGAGAGTGAAAAGAGTCACTTTATTAGGTACGCCTGTAATGTCTACGGCGATGCAAGCCAATACCAGAACTTTTTTTTTTTTTTTTTAAATCTGCCTCTACAAAGATTTATTTTTTGTGAAGAGCATAGTTATTATGCACCCCAAACATTTTGGGGGGGAATAAAACAATTATTCTCTCCACATTCTGCTCCTTACACATTGCTCAACTGTTTCAAGCAATTCAAATTTCAAAAATATTCATATACTGTAGATTCAGAGAACTTGCCCAAAAATTCTGTGGAACGTCATGTCAAGTGGAATTGGAGTTAAGAACAAGCCATTTCGACATACTATAGTTCTCAGTCTTTGCACATTTTCCAGTAATTATTATCAATATGTATAATGAATTGAGAAACAAATCTGTTAACTCAGTTGACATGATTTTTCGAGACATTTCTCTATCACTTAATCTCATCGGGGGAAAGATTTGACCAAACTTTGTTAAAAGTTGATTTTTTTCTCATTAGATTGTGTAAGTGTGCCTAATGAATTTTCCCTCGTCAGTGGAAAAAGGAAAATGTGCCTCAATTGTTTTTGGATTCTTAGAGGCTCTGGCACAACATCCTGCTGTCTATCTCAGCTTTCCTGTCTTGAAGTTCACTCCAGTGTGTTGTGAAGGCTCCTCCTCCTCTTCCCTTCCCTTCCCTCCCCTCCCCTCCTCTCTCCTCCCCTCTGACTGGGATGAATGGTGGGGGAAGGAAAAAAAAGGAGAGACTGCAAGAGTTTTAATCACTCACGCGCTTGAGTGGCATTGGCGAGCCGACTTGTCCACGCGCAGCGGGAGACAGAGGAGGCCGGTGAAAAATATAGATCTCGTCTCGTGGACTCCATCCAGGCTGGAGCATGCGCTGGCGTCCGGAGGGCTGAGGCAAATGGTCAGCATGATCTCCCACTACCCACTGGCCACCGTCTTACCCTGGCCTCCGATAACCGGCCACCACTGCCCCGACCTGGACTGCACCCTGCTTCTGGAGGGCGACGGAGGGGTGTCCCTGCAAAGGTACCAGGCGCGCTCGACGGAGGGGAGCCCGCGTCACTGGGTGAGTAAGCCCCTCTCTACTTAATTACAAAAGTAATCGAGTAGAGTAATTGAGGCCCACCCGTAGATGGCACCGAAGCACATCTTCCCTTTTAGACAAGGCTATGGCCTGGCTATATGTCTCTGTAGATTCTCAGTCATCCAGGTCTGACTGACGGCAACTGGACTTGTCTCTGTTGGAGATGTTTAACCTTTTAATCCAAAAAGCTTCTTTAGTTGTTTTTTTTAGTGTGTACTCTCCCAATTTGTGGTTGTTGTTGGCTGGTGAATGGTCGTGCGGCATTCATTCTTCTGTGGAAAGAGACATTCTTTGGGGGGAGAGAGAGACGTCAGGACATTGTTGCAAGTCAAGTGAGAGGTGATTGCGGAAACCTCTATTTTGTTGTTCTAGTTTGACATAAATTGATTTTTTTAACATCATTAACTCGTTTACTGGCAGCCATTTTCACCGTAGCAACCCCCTTCGCTCCCAACTGTTTTACTGGATTTTGACTGATTTTTGCAAGGCCCACAGAGAATATTGTGTTCTATTGCTATAAAAATATGGAACGTACCAAAAGAAAGATTTTAATTTGTATCTGTTTCCGTTTTGCAGCAATTAGCATTAGAATACAGCTAAGTTTCATCATTATTCACAAATCTGTTTCAAACACTGGGGAAATAAATGTTACTTTTTCAACATGGCCCTGGTGGATCTCTAATACTCTGCTGCCACCTGCTGGAACAAATCCCTCACAATTGTTTAGTCTGCTCTGTTCTGCGTGTTTTCATTTGAGGGAATCACAGACGCTTCCAGTCTTGTTAAACAAGCTGGCAGATAGATGTTGGCCTTGGCTTGCACGCTTTCTGCAGTTGCGTCAAGGGTGCGAGCAGAACTGGGGAACGTTCAAGAATAGAATTCTTTTTACAAAACAAAGCTGGCGGTCACATGCCTCTTCATTTCCTTCCTCTGTTTGCATCCAAAAACACAAAACGGACGGTGACCTCGAGTAACTCAACCGGGGAGGAGCGCTGACCTCACACTGACAGAGAAGAGCGACTCCCCTGACTGCAAAATCCCAGAAATGACTCCTGATGTGTGTCACAGGCTAAATCTGAGCTCGGCAAAATTGTCGCCGTACGTAAGCGTCCGCGTTTTGTCACGCTGGGACTGACATGCTGTGACATGCACGTGCGCTTGGCGAGGCATCAAAGTGTTTGGGTGACAGATAATAAAATGCAATCTCCAAATCCAAACCTCGTGGCCCAACTTCCAAGTGGTTCTAAATGTAAAATGTTAGTCCCCCTTAGGAAACAATGTAAAGTGAATTAATCTGTTCCTGGCACAAAGTAGTGCCAACATTTTAACATTTTAACTAACTAAATTTCCTCCTGTCATTTTCAGTCCAAGGAGGTTTTGGATGTGTACTGAAAGGACCCGGGTTTCACCCTCTATTGAAAAGAAAGAAGAAAAAAAATCAAGCAAACAAAAACAAGATTTTTTGGTAGTTTCTACAAGAATAATGCTTTTATGTTTTGAGGGGGAAAAAATTGTCAAGAAAACTATTTTGACTTTATCTTAAAAAATATTTATTCTAATAGTTTTCTTTTAGTGTGGCAATATTATGACTTTTGTGTCAAAAATTTGAATTGTTTTTCTTGAAAAAAATATATGACCAGTCTCATAATATCGTATTCCGAACCTTAAAAAACTTTTTGGGAATTAGATTATGATTTTTATGACTTTTCTTCTTCTTCTTAGAATATTACATCTTTTTTTAAATGTGTCTTTATCCTTGAACTTTTTTTCTTGATAAAAAAAATGAAGATTTTCTATCTAAAAAAATTAATAAATACTTATCCTGAATAATTGTTCTTTAAATATTCCGATTTTTTTTAAGTACTTTTATCAACAACAACAAAAGCATCTTAATTTTCTTAATATGCCTTTACCTGTAACTTTATAACTATCTAAAAAAAAATACTCACTTTGCTCACGTAATACTACTTGTTTATTTAAAAATATGTCTCGTAATATTACAACTTTTATCTTGAAAACAATTCAAATTCATTCTCATATTACATTGTTTTTTTTCTTGATAAAACTTTTAATCTTGAAAAAATAACTTTTATCTTAAAAATGATACTCATTCTTGTAATATTGAGAATTTGATCAACTTTAGCTTTCAAAAATTGTAATATTGTGACAACTGATAAAAATTCTACTTTCTATCCCCAAAATGATAATGTTGTGGCAACTAAATTCTGTCAAAATGACAATTGAAAAAAAAAAAAAATAATATATATATATATATAGGTAGATGTTGCTTTATGTTGAAGTATTACAACTTCCGTTTAGAAAAAAAATCAACTTCATCCTCATAATAAAATGACAATAAAATACATGTTATAAAAAAAAATATGACTTGCTGACCGTCACTATGGTTATCATGATCATCACACCTTCTGCCTTTACATGCTTGTCCAATATGATTCTGATGACAAGAATCAATTGGCTACCCCTTATTGTAATGTTGACATGCATTATGGGAGGCCTCTTGCAACTCTTTTGCGGATGATGTCGCTGTAAAGTGTCAGTCACAAGTTAGTGTGTGTGTGCGGTTGCCACAGTTGTTTGTGCAGATGGTTTTGCCGCCATGTCGCTTGTCTAACATCCTGGCTCGTGTATCCTCACTGCTGGCTGCGCTCTTTCCGACCATTGTTCGCAGGCCTTGGGGGAGGTTAGGGAGCACCTCACTGCATTCATCAGCGCCTTGTGACTTTTGCAGTGTTAAAAGAGCTGCAAGGCAATAAAAGTCATTATAAGGAGAGCTGCAGGATTCCTGTCAATTATGTAAGAATAAAGCCTTAAGTGTGCAAATATTGGATTTGCACACTGCAAAAACAGTACAAAATGTGATGATTTTTTTTTTTTTCAAGATGACGTAATGCTGCAATTTTATATTATATATCTGCAAATTTGTGACCAGGGATGACTCGTGTGCACTCTGGGACGTCTACACTAGAGCGCGAACATCTATAACAATAGTGCAAGGTAGTAGGTGAGTGACAAATTGATAATGAAATTCATTCTTATTGATATTATTGATTAATTGCTGCAGCCCTAATATGTAGATGGGTAAAAAAGAATGACATAGCTATGGGGCAACTCTCAAAATTGGATATTAACTGTTTTAAGAGATGGATTTATTAATGTACGGTAGAGAGAAAAAAGAAAGCACAAAAAAAAAAGGAAACAAAGGGAGCCAGTGTAAGGGCCTTGCATGACCTTTAATGAGCCTTTAAGTGTTTCTCCCGGTCAAGTCACTTTGACATTTCCCCCATTTAAGGTGGACAATGTTATGAAACCACGGCAGTTGTAAAACGAAAAACAAAAGAAGCGGCAAACCTGATTGCCGTCATCGCCACGTCTATCTGTTCCAACAGTTCAGGTCAGAGATGATATGGGAGCGCTGAGGTGTCCCCCGTTATCAAAGAGTCCACAGATTATAATGAGACTCCCACAGGAGCTCGCTTGGTGTTTTTTGCAAAAAACAGGTTGCGAAAGTACTGTGGCCACACTCTGTACTAAAGTAGAAGAACTGGAGACAAACATATTGTGAACAAAACCTTTGTTTCTGATATAGACGATGATTCACTGATGTGTCAAATTGCCGCATTATAGCGCCAACTACTGCCCAGGAGGATTTATTTAGCGTCAGATTTCTTTGGCGTTGCTACTCGCCAATCGCTAGTACTCATAGTAGTTCTGTTACACCTGCTGTCAGTGTATGTGGATGTAAGATTTTTTTTATTTATTTTTTGTCCAATCAGATTTCCGTGTTTATGTGTTGCCATGTCATGCTAATCTGCCCAGTGCTAGGATTTTTTTTAAATACATATTCGGGGTGTCAAAATTAGTGTGTTAATTTAAAGTTCATTTAATGCCACTCATTTTTTTAATGCTCGATTAATGACCGATTACTTGGAAAGCCTGTACTGGGAATTCTACTCGCAACACAGCAGACACGTCCACGTCAAAATTAAGCATTAATACAATTAATAATAATGCATATATTTGTGGAGACAATTTAAAAAATGTGCAGAATTTCAAAAGTTACTTCTAGCTCTTATAATGAAAAGAAGAAATTACTTACAAATGCAATTATGCCATCTAGTGGCAGAAAAATTACCTCCACACATCAATATTACACTCATTTTTTACAGTGCAGTATATCTTTTAAATTTTAACTCAATTTTATGAATAATGAAATTACTATATCAATGACTAAAATATGTAGTCATATTTCTATTAGTTTAACATTTTTTTAGCAATGTTAACAAGAGTATGAAAACTTGGGGGAAAAATATATTTTATTGTACCGTTAGAACAGACATAAAATTTGCAATTAATCCGTTTACTATTGAAGGCATGCGATTAATTACAAAAGAAAAATTTTAATCGGCTGACACGCCTAATACATAAATTTTCTTTCCGCTTAAATTGTCTGTTTTTATCCCTGTAAAAGCATTTTGTATTTCATTTTGAAAGTATGAAAATGTGTATATAAATCAAATTTAATTCGATTCCAAGCCCCAGGTACCAAACGCATGGCCCGCCACTGTTGACGGTTTTCAAGTTCACAGAGGTCACACGCTGCAAAGAACTTGGCCGGGTTTAAATGTCCTTGTGACACAAGTGCAAACATCCCAGCGGTTTACCGCGCTCCATTTTTACAACTTTGACCTAACAATGGAGTTTTTATCCTCCCCTCGCTCTCGCACGCTTACTTACCGAGGCAGCAATCCAATTAAGCCGCGGGCGGATCCATTAATTAAAGGCTCATTTTAATATGAGCATCGGCGGCTGGACAGTTGAGTAACTCCGAAAGGTCACGAGCTGGAAATGCAGAAGTGACAGTCGACAGCGAAAGCAGGCGGAAAGGACGAAGAATTTCCACAAAGGTTCCATGGCCATTGAAAACAAAAACGCAAAACAAATAAGAAAGCTGATCAAGCACTCCTCCTTCCTCTTTCTTGCTTAATGAATAGAGAAGTGTCGGTTCGGATGCCGATGCTCGGTGACGTCTCAGTGTTTCCCTTCCCAAACTTGCTTATGGTCTGTTTTGATGACTTGACAACACACTTTGAACTCACTGCAAGATGACTTCTCATTTTTACATCCTGTTTCATATTTATTTGTCCATCACAAGGCAACCTTCCGCTGGAAGAGAACAATGTTTTTGTTTGTGTGTGCGCTTTTTTGTTATTACTCACGAGGGCTGAATCAATATTCCGATTATTATTTTTTTTTAAACAAATACAAGCAGTGAATTAATATGCATTATAATAAACAACATACTTTTTTAAAATATCTTCTAGTGGCTTTGCTGACCAGTGTGAAAGGGGCTTTTATCTCCTTTATTTCTCACCATGCTTACAAATGAGGACAACTCAGACTCTCATTCAGGGGCAACCGATGGCTTCTTCATTTGTTGTCATGAGGTGCTAAAGTGGAGGAGACAGGATGCGCTTTAACTTTAACAGACCTTCTTTTTACCTCTAGAAATGAGATTCCCGCCACCCTTTTTATTCAATCAATCACTTAAGATGCTGTTTACACACTCGGTAGAACCCCCCCCCCCCCCCCCCGGCATGTGTCAAGTTGTCTGGCCGCCCGGGGCGCCGCTCAGCGCCGTGTTGTCGTGGCTGTTGGCCTAATTGGGTCACATAATAGGTCTGGTGTGAAAAGTCAATAAGTGCGGGTATTGTCCCCTGTAACTCGAGCGTCCGTCCCAGCGGCAGCTCGCTTAACTGGGACAGGAAGTCATCGTGTGGACATATTGAAAGAAAGACCTATACATCCCCGACATAGTGTTTTCTTCCTTAAATTTACATGAAATCAATGGCAATTTTTCTATTCTTCTCATTTCTGATTTCTAGTTCCTGATTGTAAAAATGGTCACAAGAGGTGGCAAGTATTGATACTTTGAAATATGGCTGGGGGATCGGCCCGATACTGATAGCTACCCATGCTCTTTAAAAAGAAAAAGAAAAAGAAAATACAAGCGCTTCGATGGTTGCAGTGAACTAAAGTCAACTCTCTTCGCAATAAGCCATTTAGCAGATAGTGAGCGATTCGTCAGAAAAGAGGATTCGAGCCGTTCTAGTACATGTTTACGTTCAAATTAAACATAAAATAAAGAGAAGTGCACATTGTGTTCAGCAAAACATAACTTTGCTTCAGGAAGGTCCGTTTAGCTTTAGTTAGTTGTGAAACTCTTCTTTTTGTGTCTGTGTTATGCTGCCCCCACATGGCCAAGACACACACACCAGAAGGAGCAGCACAATGTCTGTTGAATTGTAGCAACAAAAAAAAAATGGCAAAAATGATTTTGTTGTAGCCGATTCATGAAGTCATTACTGTATGATTTCATAGAGTAGAAAAGTGTTCCCTCATGGTTCACTTTTCGCTGTTTCGCGGATTTCGCATGCATTTATTTTTTACAGTAATGTACCAATTTTATCAAATTTATGAAGGTTTGAACATTAAGAATGTTTAAACAAGAGAGAAATTAGAGAAACTGTTAATGCCTCAATGATAAAAGTGTATAAACTGTGTGGTGTTTTTTTTTTAGAGCCTTAAAACATTTACAATAAATATAAAACATAAAGCTAACTACTTTGCGGATTTCATTTATTGTAGGTATTTTTTTGGAACCTAACGCCCAGCGGAAAACGAGGGAACACTGTATTATGACTGTGAACGCTCTCAGGTGCCTGCATTACACACACACACACACGCACACACAAAATCCAGGCCTGTTGGTATTAGCCAAGACGCATGACAAGGATCAAGCTCGCACCGTGATGCGTATAATTTTGTGTGTGTTGCCGTTGGGTGTCCGGTTAATAACGTGAGTCATCAGCTCTCAGCAGTCAGCGCAACAACGGCGGATTGGAACGTGTCATTTTTTTGCGTATTCCGGCTCATGTTGTTCACTTTTTGTTGAGCGTGTTGTTTTGTGCGTCACTCGCTCAGTTTCATTTCCTAACACAACCACAGTCTGCGGCAGTTTTTTCTGGCTCGCTCTCGCTTGGCGTGATTGCTCCAGTTAAAACCCACAATTGGTTGCGACTTTGCCGGGCGCCCACCAATTTGTTCTGATTTGTCGTCTGGTGTATATGGGAAGTGTCGTTACTAGCTTGAATGGCACCCGATGCCTGAGCCCTGAGACATGTTTGACCCCCCCAAGTGGGCTTTTATGGACTTGAGCTTTGAAAAGACTCCACAAGGGGGCGCAAATTCCCCATATAAATGCCAACGGTTTACATATCATGTTGCCAGTAGTAAAACATTTCACGTAGCATTTGTGGGGAGGGTGGGGGGGTGGGGATATACAGACTGTGTGGACTGATGTGTGTTGTTTTTGTTGCGTATGTGACAAGTTGGGGTTTGCGTGGATCTGTTGGGTAACAGATGGTCCTTCTCTCATTAGCGACAGGTCAGACAGAAGCAACCCGGTCCAGACTGACTCATTCAAGGAGGCTTAGCCAGGGCTTAGCTTGGGAGGCGGCTGGGGGTGGGGGCATGACAGGGTGGTAGGGTTGTGTATATATTTATATGCGTGTGTGTGTGTGTGTGTGTGTGTGTGTCTAATTTAGAGGCCCAACACCTGTAAGTAGAATCATCACATGATCCAAGAAGGATTATCCCAGTTTTTGCGCTACTGACCCCAAAAAGGAAGCAGAGGTCGGGGGGCTGTTATGAAAATCTTCCTATGAAAAAAATAAAAAAAAGGGAAAAAAGTGATTCATCATAATTTAAGTGGTTATGAAACTCCCAAGAAACTTTCCTCCCAGCTGTGTCAGCTGTGAGTGCGGGATTCGAAGTAGGCGGGGCTTAAATCTCCAAACTCTGGCCTTTACTGGAAGTGATGTCATAAGTCAAAGTAACAGAAAGAAAGAAAGCGGGAGGACAATAGTTGTGAGTGACATAAGAGACGAGGAGGAGAGGGGGCCGCGAGCGAGCCTTTAATGTGGTCTGAACAAAGGTTCCGCTTGACCGGAACGAGAAGGCAAAGGCAGCTGTGCAAGTGTTTGGCTGGTTGTCACCGCTGGGTCCACCGCACGGCTACGCAGCCGACCGCAGCCTTACAATTCACAACAAAAAGTCATCTCGGCACCACTCATATGGAACAAGTTATGAATCCTCACATATAGAGCTGGCTCATTTGCGTTGTTCTGGTTTACCTCACAGGGCCGCTCTGATGGTGAAAGACGTATACAGTGCAGCGGTGCCTTGATGTCTGTATGTACACCATTATCGATGCTAGTTTTGTTAGCCTGTCAATAGCGTTTCACATTATGTGTTAGCATGACGCTAGCAGACTTTCCTAAAAGAAAGTTATGTTGGGGAATTTTGGTGATATACATCATGTGTAATGCAAAAAAAAAAAAACTTGATAAAAACGCTAGCTTGAAGCTAAAAAAAAGTCATAAGTCAAGGTAACACTGCGCAAGGACTTTTAGTGGACTTTTTCGGGAACTATCTTCATCTACTACTATATAAAACAAAAACAAAAACAAAAGAGTGATTAGAGCGGGTAACAGGGAATAAATGATTGATTCCGAACCCATCTGACCTCAATTTGAGACTTGCGGCTATGAACTCTGCCCTCTACTGGCACCCACATGTTTTGACACAAACCCTCTGCTCGTAAACTGAGGGAGACAAAAACAAGAACAGACATTTTGGCAGCAGCGGGAAGGTTTTTTTCTTCTTCTTCTTATTTCCCAACATGACACAACAACACATTGACACCGCGATCCTGTTTCCCCGCTAAAAGGCAAACTAGGACTCGTCTGTGTGTGGGTGGATTTATGCAGTCATTTTTCTTTGGAAGCCCGACACCAGATTACATCACGCTCTGTGAGATGAGCCCGCGTGGATCTTCTCAGGTTCTGACTGTACCGTGAACTCGACCCCAAGTGGAGATAATGTCCCCTTTCAAGTTAATCTCCTACACTTTCCCTGATATACGACGACCATCTTATCTGACATGTAAACAGCACAGGCCGTTTAAAAGTCAACTATCACCTCCTTTGTACCCTGCCATTTTATCACCCTTCGCCCCCCTCCTTCTGCTTTTATGACTTTGTTGGACGGGGTCTGGACTAGCCAGCAGGTATGAGGCAGAAGTGGAAAAAGTACATATACTTGGGTTAAGAAATAATAATTAGCTTAATGCTAACACACAATGCAAAACACCATAGATGGGCTCATGAATAGCATCTGTGTCGCAGTGTTGCAACAAATATTTCAACGCAAACTGTAAAGCAATACATGTAGAATGGTAATATAAAAATACTCACGGGGATATTTTATTTATCCTCTGCAAAGAGCAACTTATATTACAGCCATACTGAGGAGCTGAGACCCTCTCCATGTACAGTATGTCTTTTTTTTTTTTTTACTCCCATTTTTTTGTAAGCTGTTGAACTTGATGATCTGAGACTTTTTCCCATCATAATATCGTTCATAAATCTGTAAATTTGTGTTAATATAGGCACTTGTCTTTTATAGAGCGAATCCATCTACCTCGCAGGTGTGTCATATGAAAATGCTGATTAGGCACTCTAGTTTTGCTAGTGTGAACAAAGTAACAAAAGTAGAATTCTCCATCCATCCATGCAAAATAGACAGCTCTCCTTGCCCACATGCGAGGGCATTATGTTATCATAATTGCTCCTTTTTTCATTTCAAAACACAAAGTACAAAGTTCAGATATCTGTTTTCAAATTTTTGGTAGTAATGCTACAAAGTGGTCAGAAAAATAAATACTCAAAGTACAGATGCCTGAAAAATCTACTTAAGTACGCTAACAGTACAAGTATTAGTACTTGGTTAATTCCCAAAACTGGTATGAGGATAGCAGAGTCAGGGAGCTGGAGGCAGGAAGTGGGAGATTTCCTGGAATGTACTCTTTTTTTTTTTTTCTTCCCCCCCCAACATGTGGTGCAATAACAGTACCAGCGATGCTCCGCCTGTTTTTTGTGTCTGTACTGTAGTTCCACGTTAACACAGAGACGAGCACTCTTAGGAAGTTAAATAATAGCAGGAACCGACAGTAATAAAACAACAACAACGTCGTCGTCGTCCATTTCGGGGTTATTGGCTGCGTCATTAGTCTGCTGGTAGAAAGTTTGACGGCAGTTTTACAACTTTGAAAGTCACGTTTTCCATTAAATGCCTCAGTAACAGGTACAAGGCTGAAAAGATAAATTTTTCATTTTTGCAGTTTTGTTTTGTCAACATTGGCGCCAAACCACTACTTTTATATTAGACAAGGCCTTGGAACATCTGAGGTCATTTGAGAACAGAATCAGCAAATTTTTCAGTGAATAACACAAGATAGCTTCAAAATAAAGTTGGTGAAAATGGGATAAAGCAAGTTTGAATGACCACAATAACCTCTAACGTCAAATTAAACACCCCATGCGAGTGTTATTTTGCCGAAAAGCTATAACCACCGACAACATGTCACATAAGTCAGACCGAAAGACGTTCCCTGCGTCGGCTCATCCATCAGAGGCCGTCACATTTGTCCGACGCCTGGTTTTCTCGCCGCCATGACATCACTCCCTCTGGGAGGTCCTTTGAGGTCGTAACCTTCCCACTGACCCCCCGCGGGATTCCCAGCACTCCGCAGTCCCGATCGGGGCGGCTCGGCCTGGGAACTGGAGCCTGGCCAGATGTGAGGCCTAAACACACGGTGATACGTCCGTGCCCTCACCTTCTTACATGACGGCGAGCTTGTGGGTGACGGCTCGGTGACGCTTGCGATGACGTTGGGGGATCCAGCAGCTTGTCACACACACACACACTCGCACACACAAAAGTGGGTTGCAGCAACATTTCATTTTCACAGAAAATGATGACGTGTTAAAAGTGTGGCTCCGAAACATTTTATGACTCTGGATCAATGATAACCTCAACCAAGGAAGTTGTCTTCATCAGCGTTTATTTAGCATTACTGACTCCAATGAAGTTTTCAACACTATTTCTTTATTAGTTGCCTACACCGAGGAAGCTTTATTGACATTTATGTATGAGTAACCTCTGCCAAGGAAATTTTGGTCGTATTACTTTTGGCTTGTCAGTTAGCTCCACCAAGGAAGTTTTGGTTCCATTGTCTTTGCCTTTTTTGTTTGCTAATATTTTAAATATGTTTATGATCTCCATTGTTAGCTAGTTAGTCATGTTTCATTGATGTTTTATGTTAAACAAACACAAAATGTATTCACCCTTGACGGAGTTTTACTCCACCGAGAGTCATTCTAGTTTAATTCTGCCATGGTATCACTTGCTTGAGAAGGCACTTGTGATTTCTCACAAACATCTACAATACAACTTTTGTCCATAGTGAGACCGAGGCTTGATTCATATCTTCCCGTTTATTCACATCAGTGGTTTTGGTGTTTTTTCGGCCATTGACAGTGGAAGCAGTGTGGGTCGTTTTCACACACTCGGGCCATTCTCTCGTTTGCGCCTTGACAATACACAGCGCCGATGACGCCATGCACCGCCTTCCTTGTATTGTCCTACATTGGAGGCCCCGAGGCAACAGCTGCTTTACTCGCAAGACAACGTAGCATTTGCATACATCTGGTCTTATCATCGTTCACATCTTAATTGTATACTATATATGGGATAAATGTATTTAAAAAAACACTGTCGGTAAAGAGGCCATAAAATATTCACACTGAGCAGAAGGACAAGCCAGATACTCTCTGGTTGAAGAACTAGCGCTGATTCAACTCTTACAGTTAAGTCAAAGAAAAAAATAAGTACAGACACTGAAATGTACTTCAATACGTGAGTATACATGTATTTTACTGCCAATTGCAGCTTAACACATAGATAATTACACATTAACACATATTAGGCTAACAAATAAGCAAAACTACTATGGCAGTAAGTTATTTGGACACAAACGGTCATCTATATTTCCGCAATGCAAAAATGCTTCACACGGTGTAAACAAACGACACATTGTATTGCTTTTGCCTGTGACTAGCATAAAAAACAGGAAAATTGTTATACAGTAGTAGTCAAAGTGCATTTCATCAAAATTTGAAATCAAAATAATCCTCACAAATCAAATTACAACGATCCAAAGTCTAATGCTTTTCAATGAGCGGAGAGCTTCCTTTCACCTTTTGAATTTGACGTTTATTTCATGATGTCATTGCATGTTATGGTGTGTTTTTTTTAAAGGGCTTTTCATTTGGTGTTGGTTGAGATTATTATTTTTTTTAATTAAAGTATTTTTTTTATGGCTTTGCTATTGAGGAACACTGGTTTGGATTAAGGGAAACTATGAGAGAGGAAAAAAAATCCCCTTGGTCATTTTTCTATGTGTTTTACGGTAATGGCGGCAGAAGGAGGAGTTGGGAGCTGCATGTCGTGAGGGCGGAGGAGGCGGAGGAGGAGGAGGCGGCGGCTCATTCAATACAAGGGGCACACTCGAGAGTAGCGGAACATTTGGACTTTTCCACTTTGGACGGTACCACGCCAGCAAGTGCTTTCGGAAAGAGGATAAACAAACACAAAAGAGCGAAAGGTGCCATCTTTGTGTCCTTCGTCGTAAGGACTTTTTTGGCGGGCTCTGATGCTGTCCCCGGAACATGAGAGAAGGACTCGCCATGAAGTTCGCCTGGAAGAGTAAAATGGTAAACAACAACAACAACATATTTAAAAACTGTGTTTTGGAAGAAGAGTTTGCTTTGCGAGAGGGTGAAGAAGTAGGGAGGGCGGAGGAGGAGGAGGGGGTCTAAGCTTGGGAAAGTAGGGATAAAGAAGAGGGGGAGGCGAAGGGGTTGGCCGCTTTTCATGTTGTGATTGATTTCGCATTGGACGCATACGCAAAACGTTAGCTTGACTTTTTTGTTTTTCCCTCCCTGGGATGATGATGATATGAAAACTTTGTGTTTGTGGCACACACTTTTGGGATTGTAAAATTGGACTTTCCCAGCTTCTTTAGAAAAGCTTCGCCACTTGTTATCTTGACTCTGCTGTTAATGAAAAAGAATCGGCTCTTACTTTGGAAACCGACCATTTATTCAAGGTTCAAAATGCACTAGTATTCCCTTTGGACTCACCAGTAAGTCAATGCAGCAAACTAGTTAAGTTTTTGGCCTTTCAGCACACTCAGTAGGACATGTTACTAGTTAGGTCAAACTGTGCACTAGTTAGTAGTGTTACTTAAAGTGGAACGATTTGATTTGGTTTGATTCAATGGGATTATAATTGGATTTTAAATGGTTCAGCAATTTTTGAAAGGGTTTGGTCGTGCAATGAGTTTGCTGTCATTTTACATACAAACAAACTTGTCAAAAAGGGTTTTTCCTTCAAAGATTTGTTCAATAAAAGACAGTTCGATACGTATCTCGATATATTTTAAAGTGGCACGATTTGGTTCCATTCGATGCACGGACATCTTTTAAATCAAAACCAATTTTCCTATTTTAAATTGTTTTTTTTGTCACACCCCTGTCTACTAGTATGCCAAAGTTGTCCTAGTATCCCAAAGTTGTGTAAAGTATGATAAACAGTTTAAGGACCGTATATTACTAGTGTACTCTTTATCTTCAGTAGTATGACAAATCACTGAACTGGTTATGAGTCACTACTAGTGCTCACATTGGCCTATAGTAACATGCACTTATCTTAAACCTTACTAGGAAACTACAGCGTTGCACTTGTAACACTACCAGGCCCAACTAGTAGGCAAGTGTCATGCACTAGTAGCATTTCCATAATGCAGTTTGATCTCTGCTATCCTTGGTATCCAGTTTAAAGGTGCATTTATTACTAGTAGGTACACTCTTTGCCCTCACTAGTAGCACAACTGCAAATTAGTGAGGCAAAACTGTGCACTAGTTGACAACTGCATACTACTGGTCGTGACACTATAACATTCTACTAATAAAATTTTAGTGCTTCATGGACTACTAGGCTAAAAGTAGCGCATGGCTGGTAAGACGCAGTTGTTCTGCGAATGCACTGACTTGTCTTACTAGTGAGGACAAAGAGTGTCCTTGTACATATATCTTCAACTGGATATCAAGGATAAGGAATAAATGGTTTTCCGTACTCCTCTTCCTACGACTGCTGCATCTTTTTGTGAGGGTGCAGATAACAACCCGGCCTCTGTTTACGTCCCCACAGGCTCTTTTGATAAAACATGTGCTCTGTGTACTATTAACTTTGATTAGTGGTCTAAAAATACTTGGATTTGGTCTCATTGCAAGCCTCACTGACCTGTAGAGATTTGGGGATCAAAGACACACGCACACATAAACACTGTGTGTTTGTGCAGCCAGGCCGGACCGGGCCCGGTTGGGCTGAGCCAGCCCTCCCGTCTATTGTTTTGGGAGTATGCAGACTGCATGACTCATGGGCTGATCCGTCTTTGCAGCTGGACGTGGAGATGTGTTGCTGACCCGTGAGTTTGGGGAATTGTCCGTCCAATTGACCGTCCAACTCCAAAACAGTCCTGCTTAGAAAGAAAACCACAGTTGTCTGTGCATCATTTGTTCGTTCCATTTTCGATTGGCAATCTCAAATAAAAAAGAAAGAAAGGGCGATTAAAAAAAAACAAAAAACTATACACTAGGGGTGTGACCAAGAATTGATTCTCATAAAAATCGCGATTCTCATTTAGTACGATTCAGAATCGATTTTAAATGTCTGGCCTTTGTGTGTGCCTTTATTTGGAACGCTGTTCATGTTGTACCTTATTTGGCCACTTAGGGGCAGTGTGGTTCCACGCGGTCTAATACGCTGTTAAGTTGTAGCCACATTAGAAAGTAGAAGGAAAAAGTCACGATCAAGTTATTCCAATAAAATTGTTTTTTTTTGCAGTGTGGAGCCATTCTTTTGAGTGATAAAAGTGCTGCGAGTAGCGCGCTAATTAGCATTAGCGAGTCAGACTGGAGTAGATCATTGCAATTCCTTGCACATCTATAAATTGAAATCATTTTGAATCAAAAATCGCTCTTAATCGAAAATCGATCCTGAATCGAAGCGTAGGCCCAAAAATCGGAATCGAATTGTGAGACATTCAAAGATTCCCACTCTACTATACACACAAAAAAGACAAATTTTTCACAAAAAGACACATTTTTCAGAATTCAGTATTGGACTAAAACAGGCCACCGTACTGCGTTTGAAGTTAATATTAAATTGGTCATATTTGTGTGACCTGGAAGTTTGGTAACGAGTAAAGAGATTCATTCGTTTGTATAGCTTGAACCGATTAGTCAGTCGAAACGCTATTGAAACACATGATGAAAGTGACCGGTTTGTTTGTCATTGCCCTGATGATACGTTAGACGTGCTTATTACAATTTTTTTTCTTTGTAATTGCGCGGTGTTCTTTTTTTCTTTTATGTGTACTTTAATGTATGTGTTGTAACTTTATATATTCATTGCATTGTTATAGCATGATTTTTGTGCTCCGCCTTTTTGGCCAGATCACCCTTAGTTGAAAAAGAGACCTTAGTCTACTTGGGTTTTTATTTTCTGGTTTAAAACATAAAGTAATGTGATCGTTGAAGAGGAACGTGCGCGTGCTACTGTCGACGTAATGGTCAGATGTTTTTTTTTTTTAATTCTTTATTTGTTTTCTGTCCGTTGAAATGCATCTTTATATGAAACCAATCCTTGATTTTTAAAGGGGACTGCGGAACTGTGCTGAAAAATATATATGATGTCATTGAATAAATGACTTTGACTCAATTTTTTTATCACATTACATTGACTACAAAAATAGTTTGCCATTCAACCCCTATTAGCTTGCTTGCTAGCAAACTTATGGGTCACGTGGTAACCAATTAAATATTAAAATCTAAAGTAAACGGCAGTAAATTATATTAGAGGTTTTTGCAGAGGATAAAGAATATATGCCTATGAGTATTGCTGTAGGCTTTTTGTGCACATGTTGCTACTGCTGAGGTTTAGAAGTACTGCAACATCAACGCTAGTCGTTTTTTCTGTGATGTACTGCATTGTGTGTTAGCATTAAGCTAGCAGGCTTATGGAAAAGTTATGTTGGTTTGTTAAATACGCATGTAATTCTCTTTAGGCCTTTAAAAAAAAACACTATTTGTTGTGAAGTTCGCTTCCACCATCTTGCATTGGTAACGCGAATATTTGCTCGCAACTTGACCTTTTCTCGCCTCCCTTTTGACTTGAAAGCCACACGAGCGTGTGATCCAGACCTCAGCTGCCTGCAAGTGTGCGCGAGCACTTGGCCGTCACGTTGCATGCGTGGTGTTCGGTTCTGGCCCGTCTCCTGTCGGCGCTTCTGTTTTAGTTTTCCGCATGTTGATGTGTCAGCAGAATTCAGTGCTAGCTTTCAACTCTCTACTCTCGCCTTGTTTTTTTTTTTTTTTTTTTAATGTGTATTGTTATTCCTTCACCCCCCCCCCCCCCCCATGCCAGTTTGTTTATGGCCCCTGTGAGTGATGAACCCCTTTCACACAGGCCACCTCAGTGCTGCTGGCTTTGCCGCGTGTAAGGTACGCACCTCCCTAAAGTGTTTATCATTTCCCGTGATAATAGTTTAATCAGTGAATATATATAAAACAAACCATGATCCCAAAACATTTTGATGATAAATTCATCTTAAATTACCAGGAAATTCGCCAACTTATCATTGGGGGCAAGTAACTGGAAGCCATGACAAGAGTTTAACATTTCTGCCGCATGACATACTCAAGTAAAGTGCAGATACCCGAAAGTGGACATAAGTACAGTAAAGCAGTTTTTGCACTTGCCACCACTGCCGCCTGTGCCTTTTTATACAGAACGCAGTGACAACTGCAACGACAATGACACTGCATTGCACAATCCGATAATTAGATGCAGATGCATTTGTTGCAGTACTCACACTACCTCTTCCTTCTTTGCTGTTGGTGCTGATGTTACAGAACGGCAACAGAGCAAAAATGCTGCTCAGTGTAAAAGTGGCTATTGACATGATGCACAAAAGTCCCTCAGGGTACGATATACTCCAATGTCCCCCATAAGGCTAATTATTGGTAACTGTGTGTGCCCTTTGTTGGTTTACAAGTCAAGGGTACAAATGGTGCCTTGAGGATAGCGCCTCTGTGATAAGTCAATGGAATGAGAAACTAAACCAGTTGCAATTCTTAAAACAGACACTGCCTCAGATTACAAAGAGAGGATTTCATTTAGAAGAAATGTACTCTTAAGTGCTTGATAACAAGACCTCTTATATTTGTTCGCTTGAGATTTTTAGCAGAGCAAACACAAGCAAGCAATGAAGACTCCCAGAAACTTCTGCAAACAACGCAGTAGGGGTGGGAATCTTTGAATGTCTCACGATTCGATTCCGATTTTTTGGGCCCGCGATTCGATTCAGAATCAATTTTCGATTAGGAACGCTTTATGATTCAAAATGATTTGATTGACAATGATGTTTGCTTCAATCTATAGTTGTGCAAGGAATTGTAATGATCTACTCCAGTCTGAATTGCTCATGCTAATTAGCGCGCTGCTTGCGGCACTTTTATCACTCACAAGAACGGCTCCACGCTGGGAAAAAACTACTTTTATTGGAATAACTTGATCGTGACTTTTTCCTTCTACTCTCTAATGTGGCTACAACTTAACAGTGTATTAGACCGCGTGGAACCACACTGCCCCTAAGTGGCCAAATCGGGTACAACATGAACAGCGCTACCAATAAAGGCACACACAGACAAAGGCAAGACACTATAAAATAATTGAAATAAAATTGATTTTGGGACATTTAAAATCGATTCCGAATCGTACTAAATGAGAATCGCAATTCTTATGAGAATCGATTTTTTTGGGCACACCCCTACAACGCAGGTTAAATTGAGCTCCTCCAACAACATATAACAATTTTAGAGCTGCATCACTGCAACTACTACTTTCCTATTAGATATGGCTTTAAACAGGAAGAAGTCCACTGTATATAAACAACGATGCATAATGCAACCAACATGAATCAAAAATAAAACATGTGGTGAGCGACCCAATAAAATAAACCCGCCGCTACCAATCTGGGGTCCTAAATTGGCGCGCGCAGTCATGCTGCGCGTTGATTTCGACTGGAGCGCTCCCAATAAAAGTCTGATGCAGAGTTGTCGCATCGGGGCTCATTTGGGAGTCTGCGCACATTCCCGCCCTGTCCTCGTCAACCTTTCATGGCTCCCTGAAGGTTGCGCAGCTCCGGCTTCACCTCCACCGAGACAGGGACGCACAGTAAAATAGATGGATGGGGAATTAAAGGGAGTGAAGGCGAGGGGAGGGAGGGAGGGAGGGAGGGAGGCCCGGCATGCTGCAGTGTTGGGGGTTGGGAAGTTCTTGATGCTAAAGCACTTGCGTCCCTCTTAAGAATGTACACTACTTACTTGTAACCATTTTCATTCCGATTTTTGTTCATCTTCCACAATGACATGTTGCGGATTTGCGTGCGTCGTAGGCTGCTTTTGGATTCACTCCCTCTCCTCTGTATAGTGAGTTTGCAAATTTTGTAGTGCAGTTCAACTTCAAAAGTGTAGTAAGTAAATCCGCAGCTATCAAATATGACCCTCAAAAGATAAACCAATCAGCAGCTTACCTGTACCTTTAAAAGGGAGGGGGAAATGAGTTTGGCATGTTTCTGGGTTCAAAGGCATTATAGGCGCGAAAGGGCTGAAAGAGAGTAGCTTGCTGCATAAACAGTTTGGTGGTGGGAGAGTAGAGACATGATTCGCCTTCATCTCCTTGTCTCTTCATTCACCGCATCGCCACAATTGTATTGATTATCACATTGATTCATGTAGTAATCAGATACAAAATGTATAGTCGGGAATGAGTGAATATTTCCAAGCGCACATCGTCCCCTAACTAAGGTCATCACAACGTCAGTAGAAACCAAGGCCAAACTTTGTATAAGTGCCAAACTGATTTTTGTCATTCCGACGAGTGCATTATTCACTGATAAACTAAGAAAAAAAATGCCCCTTAAAAAAAAAGCCAATGTCAACAATGCTGAGATAATCCGAATGTCACGCTCGTAGACGGCTGGCCTCCGCCAAGGCCCGTCTGTCTTCATTGGTATCGGTACCTTCATAGATGCCCATTTATGGAAATGTCTTCTTTTCAAAAACCCTTTTTGTATAGTTTCATCTTTTATCACAAAAAAAAATTTATATCGTAAAAGCCCTTTTCCAATGTTACTGATAATTCTAAACAAATTCCTCCACAATGTTAAAGGTTCTTCGTTGACCTTTATGTCAACCCAACACAAATTGATCTGGAACTTGGGTCGAGTAGTTTTTTTATTTTTTTGCTATCAAAACATAGTGTCAGAAACTTCTTTGAACTTCACCCCCCCCCCCCCCCCCCCCTTTTGAACCCTCCTCTATCTTTAACCGACACCGTTTATCAGAACCAAAATGGAGGGGCTTCTTCTTGAACCTTGCCGGCTGTCAAAGAAACTGTGAAGAGAATTCAAACTCTTATTCAGACTTTTCTTTTTTTTCTTTTTTTCCTGTTTGCAGAGCTCCGTGCAGGACTGGGGAGAGGAAGTCGAGGAAGGAGCCATCTACAATGTGACGCTAAAGAGGGTTCAGATTCAGCAGGCGGCCAACAAGGGCGCCAGATGGCTGGGGGTGAGTCTCTGAATACTCGCAATGCTTATTTAGAGTATTAAAAAAACAAAAAAAATTGAGACCGCATCCAAGTTGTCGCGACTATTTTAATAATTTTTTGTATTAGAACAAAATCGGGACTTTTTTTGGGGGGGGGGCGGGGTTTCATTATAATGATAAAAACACAAAAAAAATAGTTGTAATCTGCTTTATAATTTACTGACTTAAGTCGACGCCACACTTGTTCGGTAGAATTTTGTGAAGTGTCGCAGTAAACGCTTAAAAGACTCAAAGTCAAAAAGTTTAGTCAGTTCACATCTAAGCAGATAAGCAAAATGTATTTTATGTTAATTCATGGTTCATTTGCCTTTATTTTAGCGTCAGCCTAACCTATAAAATTAAATCATTTATGTATAATACATCTGATATTGTTTATTGTAATACAGATTCATTTATTTCTATTTTTTAATTAAAAAAATTAAACACATATTAAACTGCAATTAGGTTATATTTCAGAATCGATCAGCGCTATTTTAACGGAGTAAATATAAAAAAGCTGTCTAAAAAAATAATACAGTGTTGCCTTGACTTAGGAGTGCTATAACTTATAAGTTTTCCAAGTTACATTTTTTGATTTACTTCACAAGCTAAAATAAGCTACATTTTGCACTCTCTTAATTCCAAATATGCCAAGTCAGTCCAAGTGAAATGTCATGTGTGAGGCCACGGAGACATCCGGCTTCTTGAACCCCTCTCCATTGTTTTCAAAGTGCTCGGTTGTGCGCTGGCGCCTCCCTGCATTGTGTTGTTTCAACATTTGCGTTATAAATCTCCCACTCTGGACTTCACCTTTTGCAGCAGTCTGCACTGACGCCTGTTTCTCTCTCTCTCTCTCTCTCTCTCTCTCTCTCTCTCTCTCTCTCTCTCTCTCTCTCTCTCTCTCTCTCTCTCTCTCTCTCTCTCTCTCTCTCTCTCTCTCTCTCTCTCTCTCTCTCTCTCTCTCTCTCTCTCTCTCTCTCTCTCTCTCTCTTAGCCAAAGCATGTGATTTCCTGACTTTCTGAGCTTGGCGAGCAACATGCCCCCCCCCCCCCCCCCCCCTCCTCATCTATCCCATCCACCCTCTGCCTTTGCAGCAGCAGTTTGACGAAATGCTGCTCCGGCATTAAAACGTATTAACGGCTTTTCCTTGAGTTGCGCATTTCGCGGCCGTATGCAAAAAGACACCCCTGTTTCCTTAACGCTGTTGTTTACGCGGCATTGGGACACGCTCAGCAGTATTTTCAGTCAACCGCCGTGAGCTACCTATGCGGGGGGGATTTGGCCGCTGGGGTGCGCGGATACGATACGATACGATACGATACGATACGATACGATACGATACGATACGATACGATACGATACGATACGATACGATACGATATACGATAGACTTTTATTTTCCTTTTTCCTGGACTCCGTCCAGCTGCAGTTACAGTAAGGAAGAAACAACAGAATAGAAAGAGATACAATTAAATTAAATAGTAATAATAAATTAAAGTTAAATAAGAAGTGCAACACTTCATGACAATAGAAGTTAGCGCCACAGGACATTGTTTTTTAGGATACGCGTTATTTGAGGCATTGAGCACAAATGATTATTTAGAAAAAGGTCTGTTGTTTACACGAGAAAGTTGGATCTTGTGTTCAGAAGGCTTTTTTTGCACTTAAAAAACATTAAAGTGGCACATTTCCCAATCAATCAATGAATCAGCCGCCCGTGGAATCGTAATTTCTTCCAACATCAGAAATGTCTTTAGTATTTCTTCCTGACTTTTGTCCCGTCTTTTGTTTTCATTGCTAGCAGTTATTTGCCAGCGAACAAGATCTTGACACTTATTCCTTCATCCTGTGCAAGTGTTTCTAAGCCAATTTGCGGGCTTGCTTTGCATGTGCAGTTCATTTTGACTGGTTGAACCTCTCTGCACCAGCTCACAGTGACGGATAATTGTTTTTCTCGACTTATCAGAGGGGAGCGCTGGGGTAACTTGGCCCGCGGAGAAAGAGGAGGAGGAGGGGTCTGCTGTGATTAAAAGCAGATTGGAGAGTTTCCTGCCCTGGCGTGCTAACCTCGCCGAGCTCCCTTCCTCCTCCTCCTCCTCCTCGTCTGTGCCACTTCTTCTTCTACGTCTCCCGGTCCCTCCTGGACGTTCTGCAACTACTCAAGTCACAATAGTTGGACACATCTGGATGGGATGAGGGGGGGGGGGGGTATAGGTCAAAATTGTTCCTCTCTCTTTCTGTTCTGGCATATTTGCTTGTTTTCAATAGGATGACCTCATCTATTGCGTTCCCAAAACAAACGTCAGACACTCCATGGTGCAGTAGGGCTGCTCGATAATGAAGAAAATATGAATTAAGATTATTTTTTATTTATTATTATAATTTAAATCACAATTAGACGATCATTTATTTTTTTGGCACAAAACTAGAAAATGTTTAAATGTAAAAAAACATTTTTTAAACAAATACAATTATTTTAAATTTAATTTTAGAATTATGCAAATTCCTTTTGGATGAAACAAAATCGATCAAATTTCTTATTTTAAAATAAAGTAATATGCAAATGTATAAAATTTAGGCAACTCAAATTAGTATAAATAATCTTTTTTTTTTATATACAATTATGTTGGTTTTGTAATTGTGGAGTGTAATAATTAAAATTGTAATTTAGATTAATTGCACAGCCCTGCGATTCAGGTGGCCATACACGCAGTCACAGATACTACAGTAGAATGTGAGAATGGCGGCTCCAAATGGACACAAAATAACACCTGTCCTACACATGGAAATAACGACGACACGATTGAATCCGATATGTTGATGTGTGCGTTTGTGTTCAGGCGGACGGCGACCGCTTGCCTCCCGGCCACACGGTGAGCCAGCTGGAGACCTGCAAGATCCGAAGTATCCGCGCCGGGACCCTGGAGCGTCTGGTGGAGACGCTACTGACGGCGTTCGGCGACAACGACCTCACATACACGTCCATCTTCCTGTCCACCTACAGAGCCTTCGCCAGCACGCAGACGGTTCTGCAGCTGCTGCTTGACAGGTATGCACTCGAACCAGTTTAGAGCAACCCGCGCTCTATCGCAGATTTTTCTTTTTAAACATAACCGTTTGAAGTATAATGTTTAAACAGTGTCTTTTAATAAGTTGCTATTTATCGCAGCCGGGTGTGGAATGTAACCTGAACGTTCCATCGCCATACTTGTATTTACAGTCGTGTTTTTGTTACAGATATGGAAGCGCAGAAGAAAACGAGCCAGGTGCCAAAACAAGCCAAGTGTCTGGAACCAATGGAGCCATCAGAAAGTGAGATTTCTTGAGCGTTAGTGCAACTTGGTGCTCTTTTCACGTGTGTCCACGTCTAAAACTTTTGTCCCCGTCCGTCCCCGCAGTGCCTTAGCCTCGATCCTGCGTGCCTGGCTGGATCAGTGTCCCGAAGACTTCCAGGAGCCTCCGGACTACCCCTGCCTACACAGGCTGATGGAGTACCTCTGCAGGGCCCTTCCCGGGTCCGAGGCCCTGCGGCGGGCCAAGGGGTTGCTGGAGCAGCTGCAGGTGCAGGCCAGCGTGGACGAGACTGACGGTAGCCATTGATAAACTTGTTCAAAATGTCTTTTCTTTTCTTTTCTTTTTTTTACCCCAAAATTATTTCCAAATTTAGATCTGTGATATCTTATTTAGAATTTAACTTTATTAACCCATTCACTCCCAGCCATTTTCACTGATGCAACAACCTTCGCTCCTGGCTGTTTTACTGAATTTTGGCCCACAGAATATTGTGTTCTATTGCTATAAAAACATGGAACATACAAAAAGAAAGATTAGTCTCTTCTCTATCTGTTTCCGTTTTGCATGAATTAGCATTAAAATATCGCTAAGTTTCATCATTATTCACAAATCTGTTTAAAACAGTGGGGAAAGAGCTTTTTGCAACATGGCCCTGGTTGATCTCTTATACTTTGCTGCCACCTGCTGGCCGGTTTTGTAACAACTATCATTGCTTCAAGCATTCTCTTCAGTTCAGAGGCATCAAAGCCTTCTATATGCTCTAGCATAAAAAACAAAATGTCTAAATACGTCTTTGGGAGCATGGTAATTAAAATAGAACATATTTATACGTTTTTGGGATGAAATTAATCTCTCTCTTTTTTTCTTTTTTTCTTTTTTTTTTAGCAATGCAGTGGTATTTTCTTGATTAATAACGTGACCAAAAATATTTGTTTTCCAGCTGGATTCCACAGCAATAGTTCCTACTGCCTTGGCGAGGAGGATGAAGTCGACATGGAGGTCCAGGAGGACTTCTTGTCATTTGATTCCGACCTGGTGGCTGAGCAGCTGACCTACATGGACGCAGTAAGTGCGAGCAGACCCAAGCAAACATGGCGATCTGTTTCCAAAAGGGAAACAGGTGCGTAACGCGATCCTGTTTGCTTCTGGCCCGCAGCTGCTGTTCAAAAAAGTGGTAGCGTACCACTGCCTGGGCTCCATTTGGTCCCAGAGGGACAAGAAACACAACAAACACAGCGCCCCCACCGTCCGGGCCACCATCACGCAGTTCAACGCCGTGGCGGCCTGCGTGGTCAGCACCGTGCTGAGGCACCGGCAGATACGACCCCACGTCAGAGCGAGGGTCATCCAGCGCTGGATTGACATCGCTCAGGTTGGAGCGCACAAACAAGGAAAAAAAAAAACGCCGATTTCATCACAAGCGTGAAGAAGTAACCTTAGTTGTCTCCTGACAGGAGTGTCGCATCCGTAAAAATTTCTCCTCCCTGCGAGCCATCGTGTCGGCACTGCAGTCCAACCCTTTGTATAGGCTGAAGAGAGCGTGGAACTGCGTACACAAGTAAGACTCGTAAAATGGTTTGAAATCAAGTAAGGCAGCGGGTGAAAGTTTTTGCGCGTCGGGCTAAACTTGTGTTTGTTTGGCGACAGAGACAGCATGCAGACGTTTGAGGAGCTGTCTGATATCTTTTCTGATCACAACAACTACCTGACCAGCAGAGAGCTGCTCATGAGGGTGAGGTTTTTTTTTTTTTTTTTTTACAATAATTATCACATAACGCAGCAGTATGATAACATTTTCTTTCATCAAGTTTGAGTGCAATTTAAAGTAAACTCTTATTCATAGAGATCAATGTGATTATTTGACGATAACATACTTGACACCCGATTACTACCAAAGTTGCTATTTAGCGAGGCTTTGGCACCATCTTGTGGCATTTTAAAGTCTTACAGAAAGAGCACAAAAAGTAACTTAACATGATCAAATCCAAATGCTTTGGTTTTCCATAGTTGCACATGTTCTTTTTCCAGATGTTATTTTCTTCAGTGACCTGAAAGCGCTTAAAAGCCTTGCAAGGTATACACTTGGCTTTTGACGGCCAATAATAAATACATTTAAACTGTGTTAATTTAAGGAATTATTCAAGAGATGCTGCTTACTCTGGGAACTCTCTGCATCTTCTGCTTTTGTTTGAAATTAAAACTAACATGAAGCTTTCAAAAATTTTGACATTTGGGGAAACTTTTAATAAGTGAATATTTTTTTTTAACAATCATGTTCTATTTGCTTGTTTAAGTTTTTATCTATAGTAATTTTATAAGTTAATTAAAAAAAAGTTGTTATACTTAAAAATATTTCAAGTTAAGAATTGGGGGTTGTATTTTTATTTTATTTTAAATTTTTTACAACTTTTAAGCCAATATTTTCCCTTTTAGTGAAAGTGAATATCAGTTCCAAATATCGTTTATCGGCCTCCTTGACAACTAATCATCTGTATTGACCCTTAAAAAAAAACATATCGGTATATCGCTCTTTTAAAGCCAGTAAGAAGGCGGAACTTCCAAGTCTGATGTCAAGAATGTTGGCAGTAAGCTTGTGTTTGAAAATGCAATCAATTTGCTCAATGACTTCATGCAGAGCAAATATAGTGATAGGTCAGCGAAACACGAGTTTTCATTTGAGCTTGGTTGTTGTAAATCGAGTATTCTGCTAAATACAATATTATGTCTTGCATATGTGTTCCATCTTCCTGACATCTCGCCATTAGTGCTTTTTTTCATTTTGGGGCTTCTCAGTATATACAACGTGTGCAATATAAACAGTGAGATCTTAAGGTACTAATAAAGTTTTTTTTTTTTTCTCCCACATCTTCATAAACCCTTTCTGTGTTTACCAAGCCTTGACTTAGTGATCACTCGCCTCCTGCTATAAAGTCGAAAAGAGAACCGAGACTCGAACCGCACATTCCCTCAGTCACAAAAGTTTTGAATTTCCATGACCAAAGCTATTTTCTTCCTCCCCGTTGGCCCCCACAGGAAGGCACTTCAAAGTTTGCCAGTCTCGAGAGTTGTGCCAAGGAGCATCAGAAACGCACTCACAAGAGACTCCAGCTGCAGAAGGAAATGGTGAGACAAAAGCTGGATGTTTTGGCTAAAACTGGCTTGTCGCGGGATATTTTCGAACGCCACACTGTGACCACACGTCATTGATAAAATTGAATTGTCTTTACCTCCGTAGGGAGCCATGCAGGGAACCATACCTTACTTGGGGACATTTCTGACTGACTTGACCATGCTTGACACAGCACTTCCGGACCTAGTGGAGGTATACGCAATGATGTTTTCCTCTTCTTCTTTTTTTTAAACAAAACAAAAAAAAAATTGGTTTGTTTTGGGAGGCCGGAACGGATTAAGGGAATCTCCATTCAGTTCAATGAGGAAAGATGATTTGAGTGTGGACAGAATCAATTAAAGACAACACTGTATTTTCAATGGGATATTTTATATGGCAAGAAAGCAGTGCAGGTGTACCTAATGAAACGTCTGCGGTTTTGTTTGTTAACCATGAAGAGGCCCCCATTTGCAAATTTGCTCAAGGCTCCACATCAGAGCGAGCATCTGTGTAAGCCGCCGTCACCAACTGGGGCGCAAATTTTCCAAGAGTGTGTGTGTGTGTGTGTGTGTGAGGAATTTGTGGTCAGCCGGCTTGTGTGATGAGCGGTGCGCCCTAAAGTTGTTTGTCTAAGCCGGCCGCTGGCTTGTGACGTGCGCGGGGGGTGGTCCTGACAGCGTGCTCTTTGTGTCCTCCGCAGGGTGGTCTCATCAACTTTGAGAAGAGACGAAGGGTAAGCGCCACATCTCTCCCGCCGTGAGGGGCTCAGGTTTTTTGAAAGGCGAATGATTGAGCGCAATGTTTTTTTAACTGTGCAGGAGTTTGAGATGATCGCTCAGATCAAGCTGCTGCAGTCGGCCTGCAACAGCTACTGCCTGACTCCGGATCAGCTCTTCCTGCGCTGGTTCAAGAGCCAGACTCAGCTCAGCGAGGAGGAAAGGTAACGGGAGGGGCCCACGGGCCACAAAATGTTGTTTTCACTTTTCGTACCAGTTGAACTTTGCCGGAGGTCTTCACTCCACCGAGCGCTTTTGCCGTCATCTGTTAGGCGACAGTGAAAGTAGTGCGCGATGAGGTCATCGCTCAGCGCTTCTATTGTCCGCACGCACAATGTTGTATTCTTCTTGTGGCACTTGCGCTTTCCCCACTGATGCATTGTGGCTTCATTGAAGTCCCTTCGCGGCGGCAATGATTTCTGATGTTTCCATTGCAGCTACGCCCTTTCGTGTGAAGTCGAAGGCCTCGGCGAAAGCAGCCCGACGTCACCCAAGCCCCGGAAAAGTATGGTGAAGAGGCTCAGCCTGTGAGTACATCCGCATGCGTACTGCCGGTCAGAATTTGGCACTTGGAAGTCTTCTTATTTTTTTCAAAGAAAATGACTATTTATGACATTAACGCTGTCCACATCAGGTCTTTTCAGTTAGTTGCACTGTTAGTGGTATGTGAAAAGAATCCACACTAAGTACTATTCAAGTTTTTATTGAACTTTTATGTGACGTGCATTTGAATTGAATCATTATTGAACTCATTCACTGCCATAAATTCATGTAATTTTTTTTTATAAAAAATAAGGGCCGACAGGCAATTACATTTTTTATTGTAAATAATCGTATGACTTCACTAGTTAATTCACGATTAATCGCAAATTTGATATCTGTTCTAAATGTACAATGAAAAAAATGTTGAGGTTTTCATACTCTTGTTAACCAAAGTGGAAAATAGAAATTAGTTTAAATGAATTTTCGACGTTTATAGCCGTCAATGGCAGCCAATGAATTTAAAAAAAAAAAAAAAGAAGAAGAAAAGATTATTACAAATTTGGGGCGTCGGGTGATTACAATTTTAATCATGATTAATCGCATGACTTTACTATCACAATTTTTTTTATCTCTTCTAAATGTACAAAAAAAATAATCTAGCTTTTCACACTCTTGTTAACAAAAGAGGAAATGAGTTAAAGTGAAAGTCAACCTTAAACATTTCTTGACAATAATATGTCATATGTGACCTCACGAGTCTAAACATGACATTCTGATTAATATTACATTTGTGGAATATGAGTTATGAAGCAAAATCCAGCCGTTTTTATTCATCTCAGGGGGCGGCCATTTTGCCCCTTGCTGTCGACTGAAGATGACATCACAGTTGCTCAGGGCTCAGGCAACGACCAATCACAGCTCACCTGTTTTCTGAAGCTCGGCTGTGAGTGGTTGTTACCTGAGACCGGAGCAACCGTGATGTCATATTCACTCGACAGCAAGTGGCAAAATGGACGCCCCCTGAGAAGCTTCAGAAAACAGCTGAGCTGTGATTGGTCGTTGTTCAATTTTTGGGGGGATTGACTCCCCCCCCTTAACAACACACATCAACATTTTGCTTCCAGGCTGTTCCTGGGGGCGGACAGCAGCACGTCCAGTTCTCCCGTGCGAGAAACGCCACGCTCGCCGCCGACCGGCAGCTCGGGGGAGAGCATGGATTCGGTTAGCGTGTCCTCCAGTGACTCCAGCAGCCCCTCAGACAGCGAGGGGCTCACCCCCACCCACGGCGCAGACCCCCAGAAAAAGGTGGACCCCGGAATCAGGGTCAAGATTGAGATCAGAATTAATGGTCCATTCAAAAAAAAGTAACATTTGCTTTGTGTGTCTTCAGCTGTCCGAGTCTTCTTCTTGCACTTCGCTCCATTCCATGGACACGGGTTCATCCACAGCCAGCGTTTCTGCGACGCCCGTGTCACCCTCGCTTCCGGGGCCCCCGTGCACCCATCGACGCTCCGTGTCCCTCACGCCCTTGTCGCCCTCGTCCCCCGGCCAAACGCCGGCGTATAACACGCAGGCCCAGGACGCTTGCATCATCAGAGTCAGCCTGGAACACGGCAACGGAAACCTCTACAAGAGCATACTGGTAAACTCTTTGGAATGTTTTTTTTAAATCTTTTAATACATGACTGGATATACTTTTTTTTTTTTTGACAGTCATAATTTTACCAGAAACAATTACAATCACTATGAGAATTTTTTTTTTTCCGTCAGAAATAAAATCTTAACAGACAAAAAAAACAGCTTAGCTTAATGCTAGCACACAATGTAAAACGCTATAGAGGGGCTAACAAAGTTAGCATTGATTTCATGGTAGGTTTAGACCTTTAAAAAAAAAAAACTAGAGACAGAGCGTTTATCTGCACTTCTTTCTTAAAAAGTTTGCGCCTATTAAGTAGAAATAACCTTTTTCTCCTATAAAATGCATTTCTCATGAATAAATCTTTGACGTCATTCTTATAATATTCTTAACTCATTCACTGCCATTGATGGCAATAGACGTCAAACAAATTGTTTTAACTATTTCTATTAGTTAAAAAAAATTCCACTTTTGTTAATTTCTTTTTTTTTTCTTAAAAAAAGAAAAAATTATTAAAAATTAGGGGCGTCAGGCGATTAAAATTTGTAATTGTAATTAATCGCATGACTTCACTAGTTAACTCACAATTAATCACAAATTTTATATCTGTTCTAAATGTACAATAAAACAGAAATATCTAGGTTTTCATACTCTTGTTAACAAAAGTGGGGGAAAACGAATAGAAATAGTTCAAATGAATTATTGACGTCTATAGCCGTCAATGGCAGTGAATGAGTTAATAATAATACGCTTTATACTTTATTAAGTGTTGTTTTTGTTCTTGTCCTTGTCAGCTGACAAGTCAAGACAAGACGAGGGCGGTGATTTCCCGAGCCATGGCCAAGCACAACCTGGAGCAAGAACCGGAAGACGGCTACGAGCTGGTGCAGGTCATCTCTGACGAGCGAGGTAGTCATGAATCATCATCATCATCATCATCATCATCATCATCATCACTCAGATTCATCAGCGAGCAAAACATAATCATCTTAATGCTTGTTGGCACGGGTGCACGTCTTTAAAGGAGCCGTTAGCTTCAAGAGCGGCAAGGTGACTTTGAGACACCTCAAAAAGAAAAAGAAAAATTAGAGCATAATCCTACAATGGTATTTTTTTTTTTTCGGAAAAACCTTTTACTTTTACGTCCCCAACGTATGCATGATCAGACGCCGTCATGTCAACGCAAACGAGGTCGAGATTAAGTTCCGACATTCTGATTGATGTCTTGTTTCCTTTTCCCTCCACCAGAGCTGATCATCCCGGACAACGCCAACGTCTTCTACGCCATGAACACGTCGGCCAACTTCGACTTCCTGCTGCGCGTGCGCGGCTCGGCGGCGCGGGCCGGCGTGCCGGTTCAGATGCGCGTGCGCTGCAGCTCCACGCTGCCCCGGACGCACCACCACCGCTCCAGCCTGTCGCTCCGACTCAGTAAAGTCACACTGTGAACGCAACACTACTCCGGGACATAAAATGGACGCCCCCCCCCGAGCAAGACCGAGCCCCAAAAACATTTCTTCAAAATATATCCTATTGGTAAGCGTTAGTTCAATTCTATTTCCTGTGAGGAGGACTGCAGACCAACTAAAATGGCCGCCTGTGGCTGACTGACTGCTGTGACCGATGACGCCTGTTCAAGAAACAGGGAGGAGGAAACGGCGACCCCCGGTGGCCTCCTTGTCTTACTGCAAGTTGGATTTGCACATTGAAGAAAAGGAGCCTGGCCAAAGCTCCTGAGCGCCAAAAACAGTATTCTCTTTGCATCATTATTAGTGTTATTATTAATAATAATATTATTCTTATTGTTAATATTATTGTTATGATAGACAAACCTTGGACATACAACGGTCTTCATGTTAGTAGGACTATGTGTATGTGTGAGAGAGATTGTAACAGCGTGTGCCGGCGAGTGAGTGTAGGTGAATGTGAGAGGAATTTATAAGTGTGTGTGTCTGATAGTGTAATAATGTGTGTATATATGTTTTTATGTGAGAGTGTGTATGTGTGAGTTTAGTACTGTGTGTGAGAGTAGAGAGTAATAAATTGTGTGAGCATGTGTAAGAAGAGTGTCAGTCCCGGTGAGATTCTGGATGTGCGAGAGTGTGTATGTTCATGAATATGAGTACTCCTGAGAGGTTGAATATATGAGTGTGTGTGAAAGAAGATGAATGTGAGTGGGTGCAAGTGAGAGTATGGTAATGTATGTATGTGAGAGAGTAATTGTGTGTGCCAGATTATCAGTGAGTAATTGAATATATGTGTGACTGTAAGAGTGTCAGAAAGTGAGTGAGAGTTTGCGTGTATGCGAGAGAGCGACCCGCATGACGAATGTCCAGCGTGCATTCTGATTGGTTCGCCTGACGGGCCCCTTTTCTATTGGTTAGGGTCCCGAGTGGCCTTGGCGTTTGCGTGGGCGTCCACGTGACGTTTTGCTCTGAAATGAAGCACACAGTTGCACTTGTCACTTGGCCCAACTTGCCAACGCGATGTGAAGACACAACACGAACATGTCAGTGTTGCTTTTTTCTACGTTTATTTTGTGTAACGTGTCACGTGGAGGCTGACCGAGGATTTTCGCGTCAAGTCAAAAAAAAACAAAAAAAAAACATGATCAACTGTGATATCTTTGCAAAACCTCCACAGCAGCCGCTCATCCAACTGTGATGGATGCACCAAGAAAATCTATGGAATTAAATTCATTCCTGTCTAGGGAGGATTTTTTTTTTTTAAATACTTCAAAAACGAAAAATATGAGAAGAACTTTCTTCTGGATTTATTTCAAGCTGCTATGCCTCACCCTGCAAAGCGCTGCGCTGTGGAGGAAAAAACAAAAGTCGCAGCCTGACGCGATTGTGATGATGACATCACGTCAGGCTGACGTAAATTGGGACTCGCCAGCTTTGAGGTCCGAGCAGCACTTGGGACGCAAAATCAAATTGTTCATCATTGCCAAAGACTTCATCCTCTACCTGAAACAATAAATTATTCATTATCAATATTAGACATGTTTTTTTTGTCTTTATTTCTTGTCTCTTATTGTGATGGCCTCCAAGAGCAGAATGTTTTATTTTTATTTTTAATTATTACATAAGGTTTAGCTGCTAATTTTATGTCCACTGGGCATCTAATCAATAAATAAAAAAAACATACAGCATTAGCAGGGAAAAAAATGAAGTGCTGGATGTTTGTACAATAATAAATAACGTGGCTGCTTTTAATCCCTAAAAGGATTGCGGAGTGCCACACCAGCCTGTCTGTGTGTGTGTGTGTAATGCAGCTTAAGATCCATCTGTCAACATTTCCTCACAACAGGCCGAGATTCGGCCCTTTGGTATAAAGAAAAAACCCTTTGTGTAATTTGGAACCCTACTCTTGTTTGAAAGCATATTTTGGAGCCATAGCTCTTGTGTAAAATCCTCATTTGAAACCAAACCATACTTTGGAAACCTAAGCATTGAAAATGTACCCTAGTTTAAAGTCCTACTTTTGAACCCTAACCCTAGTTTGAATTCCTCATTGTAAACCCTAACCCTCTATAGTGCGTCTATTTTGGAGCGTGGGAGGAAGCCAGAAGAAAGTTTGTTCACTTAATTGTGAAAAAAAAAAAAAGTATCAGATTAGAGCAAGAGAATCTTCATTTGCTTATTTATTAAACATTCTTCATGTTGGAAAGCGGACACAATAGTATGAAGTTCAGGAGCCAAACCAAAAGAATCACGTTTGTCAAGTGAGTAGGTTAGTTAAGAACACAACAACTTTGGTTCATACATCATGAAAGCCTGAAAGAAAGAAAAAAGTCCAAGAGTTAGCACCGATTGAGAAAAAAAAAAGATGATAATAATTCAAAGCTTCCCAAGTGCATCATATGGACAAAAGTGGTCTTTTCATTCACATTCGAATATTACAATTTTTGGTTTGATGGTCGTCGGACATAAAAGAAAACAAAAAGCAGGCTTTGAGGTAGACCAGTGATTCCCAACCACGATGTGCCGCGGGAAATTGTCCGAAAAATGATCGTTTAGTCACGACAATAACGTTCATCTCTCTGTGCCAGTGACGTATAGTGACAGGCGCGACATTTCAATGCTCTTCCACTAGATGGCAGAAGATACAATCAACCCGCCAGAATGCGAATCACTTTCAGGACATTAAGATCATCATAATTATCATTCTTGCTTTTTTTTTTTTTTTAATTTTTGTCCGGTTTCACGCCATTGAGAGTTTTGGCGTGTCAAATGTGCGCCGTGGCTCAATAAAGGTTGGGAAGCACGAAAGTAGATGATGACCTCACACTTCTGTCGTTAGACACGGTCAAAAAAACGGCATCACCTGAGCAAGGAACAGATTCTTCATTTTACTAAACAAAGCAACTTTTTTGAAAAGTTTTTATTTAAAATTTTTAGAAAATTGTAGACAGTGGTACCCCTTGACCTGTGAGTAAATTGAGTTACAAATTAATTTTCTCAATTGAAATGAATGAATTGAATTAACTTGATTCCTTTTGTTATGTTAAAAAACAACATGTCATTACCGAATGTACTGTCGTATCCGTGCGTCGGATACGTGCAATTAAGAGCAGCTCCTTGCATGTGTGATCATTTTGTTGGACTGTCTGGCATATCTGAAGCGGGAAAAACAAAAATAAATTGACCAATTGACAGCCCGTAGGTCGGTTCCCTCGTAGATAAGTCCAGGTGCCGGCGTCGTCCCTTCTTGCGGCCTCAGGCCAGCTCGTGCCCGATGAAGCGTCGCAGGCGCTCCAGGTACTGCGAGTAGAGTTCGATGTCGTTGTGCCCCGCCCCCTCCACCCACAGCGGCTCCACGGCCTTGGGGCACAGCTCGAACAGCGTCAGGCCGTGCGAGAAGTCGATCACCTCGTCCTCGGTGCCGTGGATCACCAGCACGGGGGACGTGATCTTGGACACTTTCTCGATGCTGCCAAAACACACGATGCAGTTTCAGCATTTCACGCTTGAATTTATTTTTTCATCTTATTTATTTTAATGTATTTCATTTTATTTTGTATTTGATTTATTTATTAATTCCAATTTTTTTAAACGTATTTTATTTTATTTTATTAATTTTTATTTTTTGCATTTATTTTTATGTTACATGTTTTTTTTAAATCTATTTAAATTTTTTACATTTATATATTTTTTTAATTTCATTTGATTTACTTATTTTTAATTCTTTTTTTATTCTTATCTGTTTTCATTTAATCAGATTTTATTATTTATTTTTTTAAATATATTTTTATTTGATTTATGTTTAATTTGTATTCTTTTTGTTGTTGATTTTTTGGTATTTATTTTACATTATGTACTTTGTCTTTTTTTTTTTAGTTCATTTATTTTTAATACACATTTATTTTATTTTTAATTCTTACTTTTTATTTTTTTAAATATATTTGTATTTTTGCATTTATTTTTCATTTTTATTATTTTTGCATTTATTTTTCATTTTTATTATTTTTGCATTTATTTTTCATTTTTATTATTTTTGCATTTATTTTTCATTTTTATTATTTTTGCATTTATTTTTCATTTTTATTATTTTATTTAGTATTTTATTTTATTTTAAAAATACTATAACACTATATAGTGCATAGTACTATAATTATAAAGCTATATTACTGTAATATTTTAAGAGCTGAAATAGGAAAAGGACAAAAATTGGACAAACTTCACAAGCTTCAACCGACCATTTGGAAAAATGGCTTAGTGAAATAAATGTACCAAATACAACCCGAGCGAGCGAGTGGCCGGGTGCGACTCACTTGGGGAAGGCGTCGAAGCAGTACGTCTTCTTGGTGTCGGGGAAGGCCACCCGCATGCCCGACGTGAGCGGCGAGTGCAGGACCACCGCGCCGCACTCGTAGCGGGACGCCAGGTCCACGGTGGGAACCGTGCCGATGCTCTGGCCGTACAGGATGATGCTCTCGGGGCTCACGCCGTACCTGAGGGACAAAAGAAAGAAATTCAACTGGAACGTCATGAACGGGTGGGAGAAAGTTCTCAAATTTTCTGAGTGGTATTTTTTTCATGTGACAAAAAAAACGGACATTTGGATAGGGGTGTGTACACATATTCTACGTCTTATTTTAAGGCGACGGACCGCGTGCGGAGGGTGTGCCAGGCGGCGTCGATGTCGGCGTAGAGGTCCTTCTCGGTGGGCTTGCCGCCGCTGACGCCGTAGCCCGAGTAGTCGTAGGAGAAGACGTTGCAGTTGATGCGCGTGCCCAGGCCGATGTAGAAGCTGCTCATCTGGCCCAGGTCCACCGCGTTGCCGTGGGAGAACAGCACCGTGAACCTGCGCGCAAAATGGCCGCCCGTTGCCAAAACGTGAGAAATCATCAAGCCCAGTTTGAGCCGGTTTGAGTGGGACATGAGATGTTTTTTTTTTCCCGATTTGGATTTTGTTTTCATTTAGCAGGAATTGGAAAACAAATGATTGTAATTGCATTTGATCAATTTAAAAAATAAATAAAGTAGCACTCTTTGGCCACGGGATTGTACTTACATTGTGGACTTTTTGTAAGACAGCTAGACTTATATATAACTATACCATAATTCAAATTAATTGTCATAATTTTCTAGTTGACCGATATTAAAGTTGTTTCTTGTGTTATTTTGTTGCATTGAGTTTTGTTTTGCATTAATTCCATTTTGTTACACATTTTCAGGTTTGTTTATGTAAAATGGTAATTTTAATGTTTTAGTTTTGTATCTCTTCTCTATTTTATTGATCAATGTTTTAGTTAAATTTTTTATTCTCATTTTATTGTATGTTTTCTGATTTGTTTAACTTGCAACAAACAGAAGAAAAATCAACAAATACCGATATATATATATATAAAAAAATTTTTTTGGGGGGCTTTAGACTTATTAATATCGGCCCATTGAATCAGTTAGCCAATTAATCAGTTAGGCCCTAATAAAAATGAGACTTTACACGGTTCTGATCATCTGGATCAGATCGGCTGATAAAATGCATTTTATGCAAAATCAGTGATCGGTTGTCATGTCATAATTTGCTGATCAACAAATAAAGTCATTGATTGGATGGGATCAATTACATTGATTTTTATCCATTTATTTTAATTTTGTGGGCCGGTAACAAAAGTTGCTTAAAAAGCTTAGGTGGATCTTTTGATCGCAATAATGATCTTTTTCTTTTTTTTTTAACTCCTAATCGTGTAAAGCCTGATAAAAATGGTTCAATAAAAGTTGTGACTTGCAAAAGCAGAAGGCCGCGCTTCGGTTGAACACACCTGGAATTAGGAACGCATCGGATGTACATGCAGCCGATCTTGTTCCCGCGGCTGGATTGCGCAAACGAGACCTCCACGGTGTCCAGCTCGCGCTGCGTGTATTGGAACTCGGCGCGCTCCGTCAGGTGCAGCGTCCATTTTGTCTCGGCCGAGGGCGGCGCGGCGCTGCCGGCGACGCCGCAGGTGCGCAGGCTCGACGCCCTGCCCGAGCCGGCCGCGGCCGAGCCGGCTTCCGGATCGGGGAGGAAGGCGTACGTCGGCTCCGGCGGCAGGAAGGCCAGCTTGGCGGCGATGCGGCTGGGGCACGGCGGGCAGCAGAAGAGGCCGCACAGTTCGCTGACAGACAGGCCGTTCATCCTTCACTGTGGACACATAACAGCGCACGCGCGCCATCAAATTCATGTTTCGGATTTTTCAGGATTTGGGGGCGGATCCCGCTTGTATAGATCTGCCCCTGAACCGAGCAGCCGCATTCTCCACATTCGCAACCAAAACAAGAGCCATCTGTATTAAACTGACCTTGACGTTTGGCCCGATGAAATGGAAACAGCAAAAGTAAAAAAGCAAACAAAAAAAAACTATATAGTGGTGGGAAATAATGATCAATTAAATAATTACTCTGAATAGTTTTTTTTTAAGATAGCTGTATTTTCTTGAGTATATAAACTCGAATTGGGTGTTTTGTGAATGAAATGTGTGTAAAAATAGTCATGGGAAAAATGAATACTCAACTAATGTATGGATATATTTAAAAAAAAAAAATAGTATAGTACCAAGGTAGGTAGGAAAGGTAGCGTAAAAAAAAGTTGTAGGAGGGTAAATACATCTTTTTTTTTAAACGAGTATTTGTACTTTGTTACTTCTAGGACTCATCCAATATGGATTTTTTTTTAGGCTGATTCCAATTTCAATATTTGGCAGAATAAAATTTAGGTGATCACGTAAAAAAAAAAAAAAAAAAAAAAAAATAATAAAAATGGATTAAAAAACACTTGTTTTTTGGGTCCCCTAACTCTTTACAGCAGAAAGAAAAAACATTTAGTTAAAAAAATTTTTTTTTTAATGCCATTATCTTTATAATTTGCTAATGTGTAAAAAATAATCACTTAAATATAAATAAATAAACGCCCGATGTTCGCCGATTTTAAAAGAGCTAATATCGGACGATTTATCTGTCGGACGCGATTTGCTTCCCACCACTGTCCCGAGTGTTTGAATTAAATGTGGGGATTAAAATAAATAAATTAAAATAAAACCTTAAGTACGGGTTCGGTAAACTACTTGACAATTGTACACCCGAGCAAATAGTAGGAATGTGAACTTACCTGTTTAGTGGAGTATCTTTGCATGAGCTAACTTTCAAATTATTATGATGAAACAAAAATGTCTCCTTCCTGAATTCCCTTCGGCGACGTGGAAATAATTATTCACCGCATAACTTGAGACTTAAGTCCTGCTGCTCTCATCCATTTTGTCAAAGAGATAAATGAGGGAACAAAAAGTGGGTCCAGAATTCAAGCAGAAATGTTACAAGTTTGTAAAAAAGAAAGCAGCGTAATGTTTGGATCCTGCCTGCCAATGACGTCACAATGGAGCCCAGATAATGCTGATTTGTTGTCCTCGTGCCAGCTAATGCTAACCGGGCTCAGAGCTAAGTAGCAAGAAGACGACGGTTGGCCGGCTTAAAACAAGCAAACAATGTTCCTACGGAGACAAACGAAGGCAAAATAAGATTGGAACACGGTCTCCAAAGCGTGTCATCGTCTCTTGGTGAATGTCCATGTAACGCCGGCGTCTCCTCTTGTCTCGGAATTTGTCTTTTTTAATCCATGTTCGTTTGTGCCGTGTTGTGTTTTGCCAGGTTTGCCGCATCCGGAAATGACAGCTGCCGGATGTGACGTCCAACATTTTTTCACGGGACATTCAAGGGAAACCGACCGAGCAGGTTGTGTGACGAATTCGCATTAATTCCATGAAGGAAAAAAAAAATGAAACGCAGAAGAGGGCCAACTTAAAATGTGTATGTAAAATAATTTGTGTATAATACTGTCAATAAAAATGTATGGATTTTTAAATTGTATGTTAATAATTTATAGGATTTACCAACAATTAAAAACGTCCATAGACATGCATGTCAGATTAATTGAACACTCCAACTTGTCCATAGGATGGTTGTTCGTCTCTGTGTGCCCTGCGATTGGCTGGCAACCAGTTCAGGGTGTACCCCGCCTACTGCCCGAAGCCAGCTGGGATAGGCTCCAGCACCCCCGCGACCCTTGTGAGGACAAGCGGTTAAGAAAATGGATGGATGGATGGAAAACGTCCAATGTTAATAATACATTGACATTTTTCTAAATTAGGTAAATGAAAACAATATGATTAAAATTTGTAATGTGCTCGAAATTTGAAGAAACTCATTTAAAAAGGCAAAAATGTCCAACTACGGCAAATATTACAGGGCTTTTGCCTCTTGATCATAATTTAAAACTACTGAACGACGGAAGAGTTGTGTGATAACCGTAGAACCGGAAGTGGACCTGAAATGGGACGCAATACTCTACTCCAACAAGGCCACTAGGTGACAGTATCAGACTGCAAACACCTTCTCGTCTTTGAAGAGTTAATTAAACTGGGTGACCTTTTTTTTCTGCATCAATGAAAACAAGAACAACTCATTTAAAATAAACTTTGTGATTTTATTGTTTTTTGTACTTGAACATGTCATACAATCCTAAATCTGGAAAAGAAAAAAAACAAAATGATAAGATATCTGGTGGTATTTCTGGAGGGGAGGAGGAGGAGGAGGAGGAGGAAGGCGCTCTGGCTGGAGTGCCAAAAAGGGGACAAGAACAACTAGCACTCTGGGAACACATTTTCCATTCACGTCTATTAGTTCAGTTCCTTTCCATCGGACAAAATAAATGAAATTGTCTTCAGTTCTCACGTTCTATTATCGCCAACTTACAACAGCTGCGTGATGATGAAGACATAAAAGACAGAATTTAAAAAAAAAAAACAAAGTAAGGATATTAAGATTATTAGGGCTAACAGTCACTCACTTTAAGATTCTATCCCCTGTTTAAAGTCAATATCAGGGCTTAAGAATGATTTAGGTATAAATTGTGTTGGTTTACATTCAATCAACTCTTTATTTGGGAGGGGAAAAAAAGAGGGGGATAAAAATCCACCACAAAATAAATCAGAACTTGGAAGGGGCCCCAAAAGGAATCCAAATGTTCTCAACTTGACACTTTGCTAGGATTTATGATAAAAGGCCAATAATCCAACCACAGCACATTGAGCTGGTCCCTCAAATGTTATTTAGTGTAAAAAAGAAAAAGAAAGAAGAAGCCCCTTTTACCATCTTTTCAAACAGCAGCAACATGGCTATGCTACAAATGGAATAAAAGATGGCGGATACTATGTCATACTATGAATACACGTGGCCTGCAAGAGATAATTCCTTGTACTGTAGAAGAGCGGTAGGATAATTACGCAAAGTACTTAAATGCTTAAATGCACTCTTTCTTTCACCCTCGCACCTTTTTCTGTCCGGCAATTACATGAGCAGCAGCCATATCGTATTTACATTAGGGGGGGAGGGGGGGGGACATTTGTTAAATTAGACCTCCAGTTTGCAGCCATGTATTGTGCTACTGCTATGTGGCTCATTGCAACTGGCTACAAAACTGTCATGTGTATGTTAGGCAGCATACATGCATATTATCATTATGATTATTTCTATCTTTCAAGAAGGCTTTCGGGTGAAATCTCCAGATGAACCAAAAAAATGCACTACAGTATTAACCTTTACATGCTATCTTAAAATGGACTTTTAGACGTTTCAATGCTCATTCATTTCTGCACAATGTTGTGGTCTCCAGTAAGGAGCTGAAGAGACAAAAAAAAAAAAAATGTTTATATCCTCTCATGGCTGTAATATTTTGCTGCGAAAAGTGACGCTAGCAGGGGACTAGCATGAGAGCTAACAGGCTTGGTAGTAATAAGTACCTCACAATTGCAGCAAATAACATCAGTTAAAGTAGGTTTGCTGTTTTAGCCAAATTAAGCCGTAAAGATGATAGTGCGTTTGAATTTCACCCGAAAGCCTGCTATTTCGTGAGTAAGCGTTTTTTTTTTTTTGCAAGCCGGGTCAGTTTTCATTCAGCACATGTCAGTGGTCTGCTGGTGCTTGGAGCGACAAGGAGCTTCACTCAAGTTGCTCACACAAAAAAAAATTAAAATTAAATAACAACAAAAGGCCATTTGGCGCCTTTAAAAATCAAGTAAAAACTGAAAATGACCGCAGATGCTGAACAAAACTGAGCAGGTGCGCCACACGCTTCTTTAGCCTCTTTCACACCAAATTAAAAAAGAAATACAATTTGTGTACTTTCTGCAGTCCATTTGAAATAATTTTGTTGTTAAATTAAATGTTTAAAAAAAAAAATACATTTCATCTACTAATTAAAACCTAACTGAAATGAATCGATTATGAAAATAATTGTTAGTTGCAGCCCAGTGCGCTAAATGTTTGTAAAAACAAATGTAGACATTTCTTTGACTTCACTTCCTGTAAAGGAAATGACATTTCAATCTTAAAATTTTGATTTAAGGATAATGTGCCACGTTCCCAATATATTTTAATACTTTTTTTTTCCGACAAGGACCTAAACCGCTAAATTCACAACAGGTGAAAATATCCACGGACGACCACGTTTGTGCCTTTCTGTGACTCTTCCGGTCTCTGTAGCTCTGCTTGAGAATGGAAGAATCATGAACAAAGCATAGAATTTTGATGTCCTTGAACATTTTCATGGCTCAAATCACCTGTTGTAAATTTTGCCATTCAGTTGCGCATGAAGTGGAAACGGGCTGGACGTGCATTCAAAAGTTTAGCGGGCAAATCGAGTTTGTGAGTCAAGGATAAATGCTGAACCGTCCATTCTGATGCGGAAACTTTACAGGGTCTTTGTGTGAAAGAGGCTCAAAGTCAGCGGTTTCGCTTGTGCTTCTGTCCCCGAATGACCTTTTTGCGCAGTCAGAGCTTGTGTACTTATGGTTTCCCCCTCCTACATTGGTTATACTGTATAATCAAAATGGAATTTGTTTGAAAAAAAAATAATAATAATGCTAATCTGACGTGATTTGCAGACACATGCTGCCAATCCTCCAGCGGACCCACCAAATGATACAAAATAAATAGAAGGCAATCACACAAGCTAACTACAATATATTAATATAGATCTTCTCAAGTCATACGCTCATTAAAACAGGAAGAAAAAAAAAACATATTCAATCACTCGGTTAAGTCAAGTTACACCCGCCCCGCCCCCGCTCAGTTAACTGTTCATGCATCCAATATAAGTCAATATATCAAAGAGAGACACTGCTGGAAAATGCTGAGAAAGTCCAAAAGTGTGGCGATTGAGAAAGTTGGGAGAGGGGGGGTTGGGGAGGGGGGGGGGGGGAGTGGTGGTGCAAAAAATAAAATTTGACATCATTTTTACTGGCGGAGAATCTGAAGCCCTTAAAAAAGGTCTCGCTGAGCTCCCCGTTGGTGCGGAATTGACCTCATGATCCATTTCTTTCTTTCTTCACAGGGATGGGATGAAAAATTAAAGAGGAAAAAAAAAAACATACACACAACCCCCCCCCCCCCCCACCCCCAGCCCAACGACAAGGACATTTAAACACCTCCCCTTCCCCACAGCATGTCCGAGCCCCTGCTGCTTTTCTCCCACACACACACACACACACTCGCATACAAACACAATCATACAGAAAAACACTCAGTCACTAGTGGAGATGCTAGTAAGGGAAAGTGTCTGGACAGTGGCTGCGAGTGCGTCGCCCCCCCCCGCCCTTCCCCCGGCTTAAGATCACCATGAACGAATGAAGCCGTGATGTCGGGTGTCACCGTTGTTGCCAATTGTCAAGAGAGGCGCGCGTGTCGTCGTCGTCGTCGTCGTCGAACTCGAGTCTTCATAACTTCTGGATTTTCTCCGCCACCACGATGGGGTTCTCCTTGCGTATGCGGGCGGCGGCGGCGCTCCGGTAATCGTAGGGACAGTCATGTTTGTCGGAGTAACGGTGGATGGCACAGAACAGGTTGCCGCAGCGGCAGTCGAAACCTGCCACGCGGGAAGGAGATTTTCAGGTCAACGTTTATTGGATTTTGGGGGCATTTTATACTTGGAAAATCTCACGGAACAACAAACAATGTGCAATAGAAATTCTAGCTCTTAAATTTAAAAAAAAAGTTTTTTTTGTTTTTTTTAAGCATGTTTATTGAGCAACTTTTAGGGTTCGTAAAATAGACATCGTTGGTTTAAAAATCTAACAAAAAGTTTAGGGGTCTCCCACGGGCAGTAGCATGTCTTCAAGAGTTAAATAAAAACTTAAGTAAATAGTAGAGCGGTCAAAGGCTTTTTCGCCCGCCAAATTTAAAGAGCACCTGTTTATGTGTTAATTTTTCAACACTTAATGTTATGAGGATGTCTTGAAAAAAAAATTATCCACTGCACATACAGATTTTTTTAACACAGAAAGTGCAGAGAGTTCCCAGGTTCAGCAGCATCTCTGAAATGTATTTATTTATTTTTTCATCTCTGAAAATTTAAATACCCGGTAATTAGTTCCCTGAAGTTAACACTTTTTAAAAAATAGATCTATTATCAGCCGTATGATTCTTCTTCGCTGCCTATATTCGTGAAAATGCTGAATATCGGTGCAGATAATCGGTCTATCTCTAATCCCCTGCCGCTATATAAGGTAAGGTGTTTAATAAAAAAAAATAAAAAAATAAAATAAAAAAAAATTAAAAAAAAAATAATAATAATAATAATAATAAAATAATAATAATAATAAAAAAATAAAAATAAAAAAAATTAATAAAATAAAAATACATTGCAAAATCAAGTGCAGTCTTACCAGTGAGGCCAACTTTCTTCCGGCAAGAAAAGCAGCGGTTCTTTTTCTTGTTTTTGTCAGGAGTCTGCTCGCCATCAGAGGTCTGCGCAGCTTCTCCCGCTGGCTCTGTTGAGACACAAGGAGCCGATTGTCATTTCTCTGCGAAAGTCGCGGGGGGACAAAAGCGCAAATGCAAAAAGCTGAATGCAAAACAATATCAACTTTATAGCTATCAAGAGCCATATCTTGTCTCGTTTCTGTGAGTCTGTTTGTTTGTTGACTGACGTGCTTTGTACAAAATCAAGACACTGTCAAACCTAGCCCTCAAATAGCAATTACTACTTTCCTATTAGCCATTGTTTTTGGTGACATTATGATATTAATCACATTCCAAAGTTGGTTGCGATATTACGAATGGGCTGTGTGCACACTCCGCTTGAGGCTCCTGGATTTGTACCCGAGGTGCTGGACAATTCCTCTTCTTCGGCATCATCAGCCTCCGCTCGATCCGAGTTGACGGCTCCCGAGTCCTGGGAGATGCTCATGGCCGTCATCTGCTGAGTTACTGGACTGGCAGAGCCAGGACTGACACTACATCAACACAAGATTGCACACAAGTAGTACATTCATATAGTTAAATATACTAGTTACAAAAAAAAAAGAAAAAAAAAAGGCTTCTTTTTGTTCGAGAATATCATCTTATATTTTAGATGATAGTCATCTTTTTCTGAAGGCACATTACAAGAATAAAAATGTATTTTGGAAATTCAATTGAATTGAATGACTTCATTATAACTCAACTTTAATAGCACAACATTATGACTTCATTTTGGAAAAATACGACTATTCTTGTCAGATGATGACTTTTTAATTATCCTGACAAAATAATTTGATGTTTTTGGAAAAATACACATTTATTTTGATCATTATTTTTTCCAGATAAAAAAAAAAGTTAGTAACTTGATGAATTTTTTCTCAAAAATAGCCACCAAAATGTGGTAGCCATGTTGAACTCGTTTTACACTTTAAAAGGCGGGGGTCTGGCGTGGTGAGTGACATGGGTGTCACTATATGCGAGTATAGAGTTAACTAAAAGCGAACTGTCTCCTTGTCACCAAATTATTTTATTCGATTAATTATTGGACCGGCGCCAAAGAGGATCTGAAAACGCCCGCTGGTTGAATGCACAGGCCATCATCCCACCTGCATGTTCCTTCGTTGGGCGAAGTCCGCCCTGCCGCCTCTGTGACGGGCGCGGGGGCTGTGCTCTCTGGAACCATATCGGCGGGCCCCGGCATCCCCGACGGCGACGTTGCAGCTGCGCGGGGACAGAAAAGTCTCAATTTCACATCACAATGCTGATCATGTGATGCTTTTTGCTCTAATGCCATCCGATACAGTGAATTCCAACCGCCGGAAAATTATCCAGTTCCACTTAATTGTTGCGAACATTAGTTATTTACTACAAATGCAGCTTTTGCTCTTCTATCTTGTCCTATTTTTTTCTTTCTACAAATGTACCTCTGCTCCATTTATGCCAGTGACAGCGGTAAGCAGAATTAAATGCTGGTGTGTTGAAAAGAGCTCCCCCCCTCCCTTTGACTTGAGCAGATGAGCAGATGAGCAAATGAAGAAAAGAAAATCTACCTAGTGACAGCTTTTAAATTGAAGAAGAAAAACGTAAAATACAGCATGTGCCCTGGTTCAATCAAGTTTGGGATACACTGTTGAAACTTTTTTTTTTTTAAGCATTCAAGTGCACGCCTCTTCCCTTCATCCTACCTTTCTCCCCCGGGGGACTTGATCTCCCCCCTCCCTGTTGTCTCTGTAGGTGTTCCTTGTAGCAGACCGAGCACATGCCGTTGGTGCGGGGGTTACCGTAGAAACCGCATCCCAACGCGCAAAGCATTGGCACCTGGGTCTGATTGGTCTCCTGAGCCATGCTCCAACAGAGAGGGTGAGGGGGGATGGGAGTGGATTTTCCTGGAGTGGGGGGGGGGGGGGGGGGTAGCAAGAGTTAAAGTCAAGGTGATCCACGCTGAGTAAAGGAATGAGTATATTGGGCTTTGGAGTTGTTAAGTATAAACAACTCCAAAGTCCACTTCATACACGCCGCAACTTAACTTTGTGCGACAGAAAAGGCTGAGTGTGTGTGTGTGTGTGTTTGGGTTTTTTTTATAGAGTGAAACACTCCACTTGGGCACTATTTACATAGCGAGCAATGCAAATTTGCCAATGTGTATGCAAAGGTGAAGTATTCATTGCTAATTGACGTGCTCCCTTCCACCCATGGCAAGCATGTGTTAGCATGTTGTGCTGCGGGATAGAAAGTGACGTGCTAAGTCGGCGGCGCTCTCCACACACGTTCGCTCTTTACCTCGTCCTCTGTGTCATCCGGGCCCCGTACTTTATCGCACAGTACACTTGAAGCAAGACAACAAAAATGAGCCGACTTCACCGACAAGTTGCAAAGTGACGTCACCAACACGCAACGAGCTGTTCATTTTAAGTCGGGGGTGTTTTATTTAAGCCGAGACAAAACTCCAACCCCGCCTGCGAAAGTTGACACGTCGTTTCCTCGCTACAAAGTACAAGTCTTCTGATTTAAACGAATAAAAGGGCCGTGGATTAAACATAACGTAAATCGACTCTAATTAAGGGGGCGGGGGGGGGCCCTTTCTAACAAACAAGCTCCTATACTCGATAGGGGCCATATAACATAATGGGTAAATATTCCCGATTTATTTATCTAATTATGTTAAGACTCACCTAGTCTTTTTTTTTTATAACTCAACCCGGTTTTTTTCTTCATTCAAACATTAACCAAGTAGCACAACCCGATGAATCGACAAGTGTGTGCGTTCAAGGAAATGGTAATATAGCGTGTTTCTGTTGAAGTAAAACAGGATTTGCCTTTTAAGTTTAAATTGGTGCACCTATTAGAACTCAACAGGGGTTAACATTAGCTAGTAGCAGTGCCGACAAACCAGCAAGGGGGTTTACGTTCGAAAAGGAAATGCTTAATATTGATCTTATCGTTTTGTTTTTCTTCAAGTAAAACTGTTCTTGTGCACTTATTTCAACTCAATCAGTGCTACTTTTCATTACGTGTTCGATATTAGCTGGTAACTATGAATCGTAAAGTGCGTTAAAAGACAAATGTTATATATACCGTATATATGTGTTTTGTTGAAGTAAACGCCACAAGCTATTTTTAGTTCGCTGTCAATTCTATTTAAAACGTACAAATCGAGCAAGTTGGAGAAAACGGTTAACAGCGTCGCTTTTGGACGCTCAGAAACAAAAGGAACACATCCATCCATCTGAACCCGTTCACCCGCGTCCTAGAATGTATTCAAGGTACAAAAAAAAGGTTTAAAATAAAGTGCTTTTAAAAGCTGAGCCAGTGTGAATGAGCGCATTGAGTTTGGTCGGCAGCAGGAAACAATTGACGAGCAGTGGGGACCGTAGCACAAAGCAAACAAGCCCCGCGGAACAAAAAAGCCCATTTTTAATCTTACATATCACTCGGTGGAGTTTTATGGCGGATACATGACAACAGTGCGAAAAAGCAATCTCCTCGTAAATTCCCGTGTGTCGAAAATCGGAACAAAAGCCGAGTGTTAGCCGCCGACTAGCGTTAGCACGGATGCTAACGTAAGCGGCCAGACATCATCCAAGGTCTGCGGTTTACATCAAGCAAACTAACATTCACGCCGAACGAGGACTTTCTCGTGCGGGTCGAGCAGGACGGCGGGTACCTGGGCGTCACGGTACCGGCGGCTGTCGACGACCTTGGGGTTGAATTTTTTGTCGGGAGAAGTTGTGCGCCGAGCGGCCTCCTACGCTAGTGCGCGAGCTCCCGACATTGGAAACAACCAACATGACGTCATCCCCCAGCAACACAAAAAAAGTAAACCACCGAACAATCCACTACAAAAGCAATCCAACTCCTTAACAGATATTTATTCACATCATCCAGGTAATACTGCAATTAAAAACAGCATTCAACAAAAGTTTACAAAGTGTGCGTATGCAAGCTAACATTAAAGACACTTACACTTTTAAAGCAGACAATTATGCTTTGAAATAGTAAAGTGCACTGACTATAATATTGGAAGACCACAAGTCCATTATGATTAACTAAATTCAGTGCATAGCAAACATTAATGGTAGTGTTGTGGGCCATACTGAACTCCCACCTATTCAATACAATTATCACATTAAATAGATTGTGTGTGTGTGTGTGTGTAATATGTTAAGTCTCTAAGGCACCTTATGGTGATATTGACTCATATAAAATATTGCTGTGGCAATGAGGCCAAGGAACTATGTTGAGATGAGCAAAAGAGCCTTTCATTTAGTCAGGCCTGAGCTTTGTTGAATAGAAAATGTGCTTTGTTGCCATCTTGTGGCATCTATAGGCAATTACAAATCATGTTTGTGTTTGTGAATTAGGCCCACTTGTGGATTTTTGCGATTCATAGCAGGGTTTGGTCCCGATCCCCCACTAATAAGTGGGGTTCACTGTATTCACCACCCTCCATTCTTTTAGTCGCTATCCTTCTGTACATTTTTTTTTTTTTAATCAATGGTTATACTGTAAATTGAGTTTGAAATTATTACACTGTTTTGGCTCATAGTTTGTATGTATTTGGAGTTTAAACTATCAATATAGGAAATTCGAAACAATTTAGAGGGTGTCAATCACTCAATGTTTTTCCCCACTGTTGACAGTAGGAAAATTTAATACAATTATTGAAAATGCAAAAACATGACTAAGGATCATTCGACATTTGCTGGGAGTGACTCGGCCGTTTGCGTCTCTCCCGCCAATCTCTCCGTGATCATGGGCGCGAAGGGTCCCACCAGCCAGTTGAGTGGTGTGTTGTTGAGCAAGTACTCCGTGACACCATCCAGAGACTGTTGAACCTACAAAACAAGATCCCGTTTAACACTCGGCACAAACCAATCTGTCACAAACACATGCCGTGGGGGGAATTCACACTTGGGTCAAGTGGTGACGGCTCTTCTCCAGGAGGATGGGCGTGAGGGTGCTGGTGTCCAATAGAGAGGCTTGCAGCTCGTCGGCCGAGCGTCTCGCCCGGGTCAGCTGCTCTTGCACGGCCCCTGGCAGACCCTGAGCGCTCGACACCACGTTGGAGCTTGCCGCACGCACCTGCTCGCTCAGGCCTCGCACCATGGAGAGCGCACGCCACTCCAACCGCTGTGGGAAACGAGGACAATTGATATACAGCGAACCCCTGTTTATGATGGGGATTTTATTGATTGGTGGGTGTAGAACATTATGGAGGACCAAAGCTGCCAAAATGAAAAATGAAAAAAAAAAAAAAAGTAAAAATAGAAAACGAGATTAAAAATAAATGTGGAAATGCATACAAAAATATATAAATCTAATTAAATATAAATAAATAAAAATGGTCTGCTCTCACATTTATTCATTTCATGCTACAGATGCTGTCAGCACGAAATATTATTCAAATGAGGGGGCGGTCCTAAGCGTGTCTTGGGTTGGACCGATCGCAAGTTGTGACCGTGGACAAGATAGTCGTCCATTGCTGGAGCTCTCCATGCAAGCTGGCGAGGCTTCCTTGTTCACCGACCCGCTCACTCGACCATTGAAAAGCAGTTTGCAGCGGCGGAGTCCAACCCAAGACACGCTTAGGACCGCCCCCTCATTTGAATAGCATTTCGTGCTGACAGCATCTGTAGCATGAAATTAATAAATGTGAGAGCAGACCGTTTTCATTGATTGATATTTAATTATATTTATATATTTTTGTATGTATTTCCACATTTATTTTTAATCTCGTTTTCTATTTTTACTTTTTTTTTTATTAAAAAAAAAATTCTTCCATTTTTATTTTTCATTTTGGCAGCTTTGGTCCTCCATAATGTTCTACACCCACCAATCTGTTCTATTTGTATATTTTTGTATTTATTTTTTTAAATATTTTTCTTTTTGTATTTTTACTTGTATTTATGGAGATTTGTAGTTATTTTTTTGTATAAATTTTTTTAGTTATACTTTTTTATATCCATTTTTATTTTCACTTGTATTATTTTTTAATTTTGGCAGTTTTGGTCCTCCATAGAACACAACCCAGTAAATAGACCATTATAAATAAGAAATAAAATAAAAGCAGCTGACCTCCGCCTCATTCTGGCTGACATCAGATTCAGCTTGCCCCCCTCCAGGTTGCCTCTGGCTCCACTCAGTCCAGCGCTGCTGCAACTGCTCTATAGCGCCCCCTATTTGGTTACTGCCCGAAGCCATACTGGTGCGGGCGGTCTCCAGCAGGTCCATAGTGCTGGTCATCTGGGCCACCGTGGCGTGCGTGGCATCTCTGGCTCGCCGCGCGCGCACCAGGGATTGCTGGAGGGCTCGCTCCTGCACTTTGGCAGACAGGTTGCCCAGACGGACAAAGTAGCTGGGACCGGTTGATGAGACGCTCCCCTGCTCAGTGGCAGGTTCGGCCACGGCAGCTGAAAAACAAGATTTAAGGAGATTATGAAAAGCAGCAATACATCGACATGCTTCCACAAACCCGTTCCTACCCAGCTCCCTCTCTGTGAGCGGCAGGTTCTGCTCCACCCAGTCCTCGGAGCGGGTGAGGGCCAGGCCCATGCTGTTGCTGACCATCTGGACCACGCTGGTGCCCATCACCGTGCTGATGCCTTCGCTGACGGCCGCTCGGGTCTTCTCCACGCCGCCCATCACGACCCCGACCACGGTGTCTTTGGCGCCGACCACGGCGTCTTTGGCACCTGTCACCGACTGGCACACCATTCCCAGTGTGTCGGACACCACCTGAAAGATGGCGGTTGAAAATAGTCATGTGTGTGTTTAAAAGTTTTGTTATTGCTACCGAGGCTTGCGTGCCTCAAGACTGTGGTCATGATTTGTTACCACCATACCGGTAATTTGTTTTTTTCAGTTTATTGTATGCTTATAGCAGGTATTTTCTTTTTTTTATACTTCAACTACTACTTTTACATCACCACCATAAGAACTGAACTGTCCCACTGTACTTTCAGCAAAGAAATAATACACAGTGGCAAAGTAACTAACTTTTTAAAACTTGTATGATGTTATGTCATTTGTGTATGGTGTGCAAAATAAATAAATAAATAAAAAATAAATCGATTCTCATTTGGTACGATTCAGAATCGATTTTAAATGTCCCAAAATAGATTTTTAAAATATATTTTTTATATGCCTTTGTCTGTGTGTGCCTTTATTTGGAGCGCTGTTCATGTTGTACCCGATTTGGCCACTTAGGGGCAGTGTGGTTCCACACGGTCTAATACACTATTAAGTTGTAGCCACGTTAAGAGAGTAGAAGGAAAAAGTCACAATCAAGTTATTCCAATAAAATACGTTTTTTTTTTGCACTGTGGAGCCGTTCTTTTGAGTAATAAAAGTGCCGCGAGTAGCGCGCTATTTAGCACTAGCGAGTCAGACTAGAGTAGATCATTACAATTCCTTGCACATCTATAGACTGAAGCAAAAATCATTGTCATTCAAATCATTTTGAATCAAAAGTCGTTCTTAAATCAAAAATTGATTCTGAATCGAATCGTGAGACATTCAAAGATTCCCACGCCTAGTAAATTTTACTTCAAATGTTTGAATTCAATTGCTGATGTTCAATGTATGAATAAAACCTTTGAAGCAACCAGAATCCCCAAATGGATTGTGTCTTGACTATTTTGTGACCAAAATTTAAAGCCAAACTCACCAGCCACTTCATTAGGTACACTTGCACAATCTATGACCGACGTGACGTAATCCTGATCCAACTATAGAAGGGCTCCATCAAGGACCAAAATGGGTAAAAAAGAAAAAGAAATTGTGGCCAAATATCTCTCTCACCTTTTCTGCTGGCCGCTGAAGAATAGGCAGCTTCTCCTCCATCTTATCCAGCCCTTTCATGGCGTATTCATTCACTGTCGCCACTGCGAAGAGTACACACATCACATTTTGGCTTTGTGTGGCACAAAATAAAAAATAATGACACCAGCGACCTGCTAATTTGCTGCATTAATAGAACATTTCATACATTTAGATTGCAAAGGGTTCCTCAGTTCAGGACTGCGACATAATCTCAATTGTTCGGAAACTTAACTGAGCCTAACTAAAAATATTTGCATTTGTATACATTTGTAACTCGGCAACATGATATGTCTCATGATTTAATTATAGACCTACGTTGTGGCTCGATAATGTTCAAAAGAGGCTTGGATCCCGTGGCGGCAGCCGTTCCAAGGGTTCGGACGCCACTTTCGGCCACATCCATCACTCCCTTCAGTATGGGCACGCTGTCTTTGGTGCTCGCGTAAGCATTGCAGACCGCGCCGCAAGCAGAACTCACCAGTGGCAAGTTGCTTACTCGAGAAACAACATTCTACGGAAAAGAGTCGGGGAGGGGGGGGGGTTTGAACCATGGTAGCGCCAGAGGCTTTCTAAATTGTGATTTAGGTCATGATGCACCTCACCTGCGGCTCCCCGTTAGCTGTAGCTCCAACCTCATTAGTCTTCTTGTTGTCTGCCATTGTTGTGACTCCTGAATATAATCTGACAAGAAAGATGAAGACGAGTCAAAACTCACATTGCTGACACACATTTGTGCATTTCAAAGCTGGGACATTAGTGGGGATTTACCCGACTTTATCCACATCTTATATTGACTGATTTATGGAAGTGATAACCGCGCCACAGTGGCCAAAACATTCGGCCAAAATTTAAAACATCACGAACAAACTAACCACCAGGGGGTGCTAGAACGGCAAAAAATGGAATACATCTAAATGTGGTGCTTTTAAGATCGTGACATGACGACAACAATATTGTGGCAATTTTTATATCGCGATGTCACAGTTATTGTTACATCCCTAATTTGAAATTAAAACATTCCTTTTTTCATATAGTTGAAGTTATATAGGCCAGCACGACCGAATATTAAGCAGAATGGCATGGCAACACAGGAGCTGAAATCTGATTGGCTAAAAAAAATAAAAAAATAATCCAATATACATGTGCTGGTAGCAGTCCAACGAAGAGAAACGCAACAACGAGAATAGAATGCTGAGAATAAATGAATAGAAATAAAAAAAATATTCAAATTTTGGTTGTAAATGTCCCTGACCACCCACAAGTCTGTTGTAAAAGTAAGATAGGAACTGATCTCATTACCCCATAATTGCAATCACCCTCTGTCATTGATGTGATCAAGGGTGAAATTCCCTGCTGGTGATGACATCACCCAGTGCACTCTGACTCCAAAATGTCATTTTGTTGCAACATCTAGGTTGGGCAACATGTTTCAACAGACACTGCATGATTACAAGTTTTATTACGACTGTGACTCCCTGATAAACTAAACCTAGTTTGAACTCTTGAATAAAAAATTTTCAGTCTTCTTTTGAAATGATGAAATGCAAAGAAGTTGTTGCGCTGAAATGACCTTTGATATTTATGGGCCAACTAGCATATCAGCAGGAAACTGTTGAGATACCTGCAGTAGTAAAGTAGTAAATTACAGACATCCATTTGAGAAATATCAACAAGCACAGATAGCTGGAAAATCTATTTCTACAGTAACAAAAGTACTATTTGTTGCTTCCACCAACTGTGAACTGTAAAGTTAACTCTGTTTTGTTTTTTAATGTGCTCTACAACTAAATTTAAATTAGATCAATACAAAAATGTTATAGTCCTCCAGGTAACGTAAAGATTTGTACGTCAAATAGTCCCCCGAAGAGGGCGTAGTGTTACCGTATTAGTGACTCGGCAGCTGACTTCTCTTCCACTTTCTTTCTGAATGACGAACTTTACCCCAGATGACAAACACGCCACGAGTCAGTCAGTACATTTGTCAGATATGTCATTTCAGATGGTTTAGTAATCACAACTTCTCACACAGTCTAAACATTCAAACACAATTCAGACATTTGTGTCGCAGATAGAGTTTACAAGGGCACGTGACGTGGAGCAACATGGCAGCTCAAAGTTAAAAAGTCAGTTTAAATAAAGTAGAACCGAACTTTCAAAAATAAAAGACTGACCTTAAGATGCTGCTCGTGGTCGTGGGTTCCTCTTGTTCTGGTCTGACCCGACTGTGCAGAGACGTTTGGTTCTGGCTGCGTTAAAATCTCCGATGGATCGCGCTTTGGCAATTTGGCAATTTTAAGCCGGACTGGAAGGCGGAGTAGAGATGTGTGCTGTGAACTTTTGACCAATCAAATCACAGCGCAACACAAGTAAGAGGTTACGTCAGATAACAGGAAAAACTACAAGGACGACCCCGCCCATTTTAGACTTCCTTGTTAGTTATTCGGCTATGCCTTTTAATAATATAATGGGAATATCTTATTTTTTCATTGTGAAAATAAGTATTGATTACGTTGATATACATTCATCAATATTTACTTGTGTAAATAATATAACAAAATAGTAGAAAACGGGATCGCTTTACACCGATTTTAAAGTGTCAGCACTGCTTAACTGAGTGCTTTAGGATTGATAGGATTCTTTGTTTTGGCAAGGCAAAAACACACTTTTTTGCCCAGTTTTTAATTAAATTTCCTCTTAATTACGTATATATTTTCAATTAGTCTTTATTTTAGCCTTTTATTGTATTTCTTGTTTATTTGAGCGTTCTCTATTAAAGATAAAATTTGAATGTGCTCTGAACTATTTCATTAACTCATGTGAACTTTTAGTTATTCTTATTGTTAGTATTGTAATAAAAATGACATTTTAGCCAATTGTATGTACAGTGGTGCCTTGAGATACGAATTTACTGTATTTTATTATTATTATTATTATTTCATACTCCACTGGAATAAACGGTAATGGCATTAATTCATTACAGTCTCACCCTCCACCCAACAAGCAAACAAACAAATGAGAAATAACACTCTATAATATTGAACTTTATGAAAACATAGTCATGAGACTCATGACCTAAATAAATTGAATTTAAGAACTTAAACTGCTTTTTTTTCATGCTTCAGTTCACTGGACATTGTGTCACTCTTTCTGATGTTCAAAACTTGACCACTTGGAGGCAAATAATATGTACCTAAATTGGACTGTACTTATGTCAAAAATTTGATCAACAATGTTGACCAAATATTCTATATTATGACTAGAGAAGTTTCGGTTGAAAATGAATAGTGCACAAAGAAGGAGAAGAGGACTTATTTTTCTTCACTTTATTCACCAAAAGCTAGCATTACAATTCAACAAACATTTTCCAAGGAATATCAACAATAAAAAACTGAGCATACACGGCACAGAACAGTAAATGAGACACGAAAAAATAATACCTAAAATACAAGTCAGAGGTCTAAAAAAACAACAACTACTCATGATAATACATACAATTAAAAGCTTGTTTGGTTTGACCCATTGCAATAACAGTTTTCAAATTCTTAATCACTCTCCGCACCCTTAGGTGGCGATAATGCACCTATTTTCCAACAACTCCATTGGAGCGAAGTAGAAGCAGAGCGCCACTACGAAAACGTGTTGTTTCAATGTAGTTTTTGTGCTTCTTTCTTTCACCATATACTTTAGGTCTGTTGTCTTGGCAGCACAACACGTTCACAGATTCTTGTTGCTATAAACTCACCCTCAGTGGACTTTGAAGACGTTAGCTTCCGCCATATAGCTGCAAATAGACGGAGACGTTAAGGTTAGCCGCGCATAAAGCTTAGCTGAAAGCTAACGTTTGTAAAATGTACATAGTCAAAAATCAGCGAACGTTGATGAAGCAGCTACTAAGCGCAACCGTCGGACAGATACTCGAACTGTTTGAGAGGACGATCGTAGAGTACGAGGAGGAACTCTGTCGAGCCAAAGAGGAGAACGAACGACGACAACGCGAGCTGCTGCACGCGGTTCTCAAGCCTCATGTTCGATTGCCCAGAGCAGGTTTGTTTACTCCTTGCGCCATCGTGGGAGGGGAACATACACATTTTACACACATTGTACTGCACAAAGGACTTAAAGTAGACTTTATTGCAATAAGATATGTGACCTTTCTGTGCATCATTTTCAGTGGCAGAACATGGTTCAAAAATATATTTGGAGTGCTGCTGTATGTTACATACAAATAGCAATTATTTTTTTACCGTTTGTATTTCCTACTGCTTTCCTTGTCTTGTGCAGATGTGCAGAAGGTCATAGTGCAGTATCGAGAAGAAGAGGAACGAGCAGAACCACTCAGTATTAAAGAGGAAGATGGCGTGTGGAGCAGTCCGATTGGGGAGAGAGCATTGAAGGAGGTGGCTGATGTCAACATGTTGCCATTGACTGGTGTGAAGCGTGAAGATGGCGAAGCTCAGTTTTCAGAGCTTCATCGCCCTCAAAGTCAACACGTCACAACAGAAAGTGACGGGGAACGCCGCGAGGAATCGCAAGCAGGCGACGTCGCTCCACTATCAGATATGGATGAAATGATGGAGTGCAGCTCCAGTCTGAAGCAGCCGCTCCACTTCAGAAAGGAAGATGAGGACGTGGCGAGCTGTCAGGACGCAGACGAGCGTCAAAGGCCTCGTCACAGTCAAAGCGAGGAGGCGTTAAGTCGACGTGTGATGACAGGAGCTGGCGGAGAACAGACAAACGACACCTCATCGCACTCTTATGACGCAGATGACATGCAAGAAAACCAGAAGACTAAAAAGAATTCCGAAGGTAAAATGATACATCGCACAGACGACAAGCGATTTTACTGCTCTCCGTGTGACAAAACATTTACCACCAAGCAAGGTTTGACGATGCACATCGTGACTCACTCTGAAGAGAAGCCTTTTGTTTGCACAGTTTGCGACAAAAGATTCTCCTTCAAATATGTTATGGTTAAACACATGAAAAGACACACGGGGGTGAAACCTTTTCAATGCCTCGTGTGTGCCCGAAACTTTTTCGAAAAATCTGACATGATACGGCACATGAGACTGCACGCTGTGGAAAAACCTTCCGCCTGCCCCGTGTGTGCCGAAACATTCATCTTAAATACGGACTTGAAACAGCACATGAGAAGGCACGGTGCGGCTAAAGCCTTTACCTGCTCAGTGTGCGCTAAGCAATTCATCAAAAACGTTGAGCTGAAGAGGCACATGAGAACACACGCCGTTGAGAAGTCCTTCTCCTGCTTATTTTGCATGAACCAATTTGAGAGCCTACATAGCCTCATGTTCCATATGAGAGCTCACACCAAGAACGGGGAGAATCCTTCGGCCTCCTGCAGATCTCGTCAAAGCTCGACAAAAGAAGCTGATGGGAACGCTCCGGGCACGCAGCCAGACGGCATATTTGCTCCACTATCAGATACTGACATGATGCCATCTGACGCCGATCACAGCGACCACGCCAAAGAACCCCCGGAGAATGAGAAGAAGCCGCAAGGTGACATGACACGTAACGATAGCAAAACTTCCAGCTGTTCTGCATGTGCGGAAAAGTTCTCCGACGGTGCAAGTTTGCACAGACACGTGAAAACACACGCGGATAAGAAAAGTTTTACGTGCCCGTTTTGTGCTCAAGTTTTATGTAGCAGATTGTATTTTATCAAACATGTAAGAAGACACGCTGAGGACAAGCCATCTACCTCGGGCTCCTCAAGTCAACACATAACAGAAGCTGACGGGAAATCTTATAGCAGCTCTGAATGCAGCAAACCGCTTGGGAAAGGAAATTTGAAACACTCAGGACAGAAACCGTTTGTTTGCTCGGATTGTGATAAAAGTTTCTCCCACAAGCGTAGTTTGAGAAGACATAAATGGGAGAAACACTTTTCTTGTTGAGTTATGTGCTCAAAAATTGGACTATGGGTTTGAGATGGAAAAAAAACCACAACACATTGATGTTTTTCTTGTTCATTTTGTGGGTTAGTTGTAAAATGCCACCCCCCCGTTTGAAAATTGAAGCAATATTTCCCATAGGATCTAATGTCAATCTAATTAATCCGTTTCAGATACCCTAACATATCAAAAATACGTTTTAGAGACTGTACAAAATCTGGGATATTTTGGAGGAAAAAACAACAAAAACCTAATCGTACAGAAACTTGGTCCTACAGAAACAGGTTTCAAGTAGTTTTTTTTTTTAATGGTAACGCTACAAATGTATTGATTCTTTTTGTGAATAAATAATTGTTTGAACTTAAAATGTATATCTTTTTTATTTCCTGTTGGGATTGTGTGCATGGTCCTACATGTAGACGACACATTACCCATCAAAAGTTTTTTTACAAAGGCGCATGGTAATACACATCGGAGAGAAACCTTTTGCCTGCTCACTTTGTGACAAAAGATTCTCCGTCAAGGTGTGTATGACGAGACACATGGAACGACGCACGGAGGCGAAACTCGTTGTTGTTCACTTAGCGTTCAAAGATTCCATTTCAAGTATGAATAGAAAAAACACATCAAAACTCACACCGGTGAAAAACCTTTTACTTGCTCAATTTGTGGTACGAGATTCATAGATAAATTCAATATGATGAAACGCATGAAAAATGAAAAGTTTCACCAGTCGAGCATACCTCATACAACTGAACATTGATAATATACACAGAATACCGATACCAGCCACCGATACTTCTGACGGTGTGTACTGATAACGATTTGAAAAAAAGTATTGAAAATCCCTAATGTACAGTATTTTCTGTATTTTATATACATTTTATTCCTGCAATTTTGGGTTTGTGTTCAAATATACATATAATAATATGTTATAAATGTGTTTTTGATTATTATGTTTGTCCTGAATGTCATTCCAAATCCACAAAAATGTATTAGGCTTACTCACATTGTACTAAAGGGTAGTGTAAGACCCGGTGTAATGCATGTCTGCCATCTAGTGGTGATTGGTGATATTATGACCTAAAGCCACAGTCGGATCTTGTATATTCACAGTTGAGCACCCACAGATGCGCATGTTCTTTTCTTTTTGTGTGTGGAAAATGAGTCATTCTCGGGGGCCACTCAGAATGTGGTTACAGGCCGCAAGTTACCTATCCTTGACGTACAGTAACTGTCTACACTTATAAACTAGTTTGTCTCTTTACATTCCTTTGATGTTTTATCATGTTTTTTATGCAATAATCTTATTTCTTTTTTTATTGTATACATGTAACATTATTATTATTATTATTATTTTATGAATTTCGTTCGTAAGGCAGGTTACCATTGTACAGTTATTGGAGTATCAAATTATTCCTAGCGGTGGCGCTAATGCTCCCGATATATGTTTACCACCCCCTAAACAAGGTAATGAAGAAGTGGACCGCTGATAACTGAGCAGAATGCAGATATACATGAGCATATAATATAAACTTATTCATTTACAGCAACAACGCTTATTTAGTTTGATACATTTTGCTTCTACCAGCACATGTGTTGATAGAAAAACACTTTTACGTATTTCTAATATAAACTCGTTAAAGTGGACGCTGACGACGTTAGTTTAGCTTGCTAGCGGCAAACAGACGGAGACGCTAAGGTTAGCTTAGCAGCGAGCCAACTTTGTCGTGTAGGGAAAAAAATGTGTAAAGTTCGACTTCTGAGAACGTTGGTGAAGCAGCGGCTAAACGTGGCCGTCGAAGAGATATTTGAACTGTTTGAGAGGACGATAGCAGAGTTTGAGGAGGAACTTCGTTGTGGCAAAGAGGAGAATGAGCGAGGACAACGCAAACTGCTGGACGCGATGCCCCACGGTCCATCACACGAAGCAGGTTTGTTTATTTTATTTCCCCCCCCACTACTTATTGCAATTTACTTTTTGACAGACCAGCATGAAAACAACATCTAAAAAAAAAAGAAGTGATGTGAGTATTCAAGGCCAGCAACTACGAAATATAGACAATTCGCTTAATTCCAATATTTGTTACATGTTGATTTATTCTCATAAGTGTATTCTTTTCATTCTGTAGCGTTTTCCTTGGATAGACTGCTTCCAGTAGTCAATACATTATATTTTGTTTATTTTGTGCACTGACACAGTAGTGTGTCTTTCTTATGTGGTGCAGATGTGTGGCAGGCAGAGAATCAAGAAGAAGAAGAGGTTCCCTCTGAGCAGCAGGAGGAGCCAGCAGAACTCTCCCACATTAAAGAGGACGAGGATCAGGTGTGCAGCAGCCGGGATGGGGAGCAGCTTCAGGGGATGGAGGAGGAGGCCGATGTCAATACGGTGCCATGGACCGGCGTTTTTGTGAAGCGTGAAGATGACAAAGGTCAGTCCTCACAGCTTCGTCACACAAAGTGACGAGAAGGTGTCCACTAAATATGGACAAAAGTATGACATATTGCAGTATTAATATTTTATTTCTGATAGTAATAAAGATTTTCTTTCACCTCCATGTGAAAGAGGACACGTGGAACAATCGGGACGGGGAGCGACTTCAACAGGCGGAAGAGGCCGATGTGATCACGTTCACACTGACTGGCGTCCACGTGAAGAGTGAGGAGGATGAAGGTCAGTCTTCACGGCTTCATCACAATCCGAGGGAGAAGTTCAGTCGACACACGGCAACGGAAGCTGTTGGAGAAAGCTGCGACGAGCCCCACTCGCAAGCAGACAACTTTGCTTCGCTGTCAGACACGGACATGATGCCGAACTCGTCTGACGTAGATCAGATCGGCGACCCCGGAGAACCTTTGGAGACTAATGAGCAGTCGAAAGGTGATACAACACATCACACTGACATCAAACACAGTGGAGAGAAACCTTTTCCTTGCTCGGTTTGCGGTAAGAGATTCTCCTCCCAAGAGTTGTATGAGTAGACACATGCTAATACACACGGGAGACAAAGCATATTCCTGTTCCGTTTGTGAGAAACGATAAATTTGACATTGTTCAGTTTGTACTAAAGGTTTCCATTTTTGGATTTGAATTGAAAATGCACACTGGCGAGAAAACGTTCACTTGTCCGGTGTGTGCTAAAGGTTTATCTCGCAGGTCGTATCTTATCAAACACATGAGAACGCACACGGACAAGAAACCTTTTACTTGTCCGGTTTGCGCTAAAGGTTTAACGCGCGGGTCGTATCTGAGACGACACATGAGATCGCTCATCGGGGAGAAATCTTCCTGCTCCAGCTCCTCAAGTCCACGAGTGACAACAGAAGCTGACTGTCCTGAACGCGGCGAAATGTTTGCCAGGAAAGGAAATTTGAAAAATCACGTGTTGATGCACAGCAGGGCGGGGGGAAAAAAGTCGACTTTAAAAATGGGTCGACTGAAAATGTCTCCTGTTAAAACATCATCTGTAAGTGACTTTTAAGATACTATTACATGTGTCATGTAGATATAATGATGTATTTGTGAGCTAAATGGTTGTGTGTTTGTTTACTTTGGTAAAAATGGTCATCGCTAGTGCGCTAATGCTAATCCAGATTGCTAACAGTTTAGGCTAATTCTGTTGGTGTTTAAAGTGTATAAGGGAATATATTGAATTGTCTTTTCAAGGAATGACATCAAAAGGAGCTGATATAGCGAGGAGATATCGGGAACGTCGAGATGCCGACCCGGACCGAAGAAAAAAGTATCTTGACAAAGAACGGGACAAATGGAAAAAACAAAGAGAGACTGGGAAGAAGAAGAGCGTCCATGAGCTCAGTGAGATAGAAAAGTGGGCCTTAAGAAAGAAATGGAGAGAGGCCAAAAGTCAAGCCAGGGCTAGAAACAGGACCGGTGCTTTGCTACAATCGGAAACGCCGTCCAATTCGCTTGCAGCTGCGGAGTTTCCTGAAAATCGTCCTGCGCCAGGTTCGATTATTGGAAGTTTAGCTGATGAGATCTGATTGATTTGAGCTGGAACAAACAAGAGGGAATTAAGCTCTTAAATGTCAATGTAAAACGAGCTCTTGTATATTTTAATGTAAAAATACACCGGTGAAAAAACTGTAAAAATATTTGTAGTTATTTATTGTCTTTTATGTTTTGTCATGTTTTTTTCTATGAAAATAAATTATTCTCACAAGTGAGCATAATCTTTTGTGTGATTCCTTTACGGACAAATAAGGGCCAAATATTATTGTTTGAAAGTTTGACCAGATAGATCATACAGTATTTGTTTAAGAAGGATATTTATTTTGTTATGTTTTGGATTTGTGCTGTTTTTTTTTGGTGCTACATATGTTATATATGTGTGTTTACCATTACAACCAGACATCAACTGTATTGTGGCCCACCGTGAAAACACCACTTTTGACACCACTGCTCTTTAAATATACTTTAAACGGAAGCAGGAGATGATACATCTATAAAAACAATTTTTTTTGTTTGATAATAAAAACATCCATCGCTGCATTTTTTTGATAATCAATCTAGCTGTCTCCTATGTATGCCAGTTGGTGGCGGTAATACACATTAAACGTATTTGCCAAACGCCATTAAACACCAACAGAAGAAGAAGAAGAATGCGGAAGTAATCCATACAGCGGTCTGAGCGAGAGCGCGCACCGGAGTAGAACCTAATCTCGTTTCCCTCCCTCGTTCTTGTTGCATTTGTTTTTCGCGCACTACATACGACTGACGTGTGACACAAGACAAAACAATCGCGGCGTTTGACCTTAAAACTCATCGAAGCGAACGATCGTACAGACGGTAGCTTAGCTTGCTAGCGTTCAAATTAGCTTCACGTCACAAAGCAGCGAGCCAGCGCTATCGTGGCAAAATGTGTAAAGTCACCATATTGAGAGAATTAATGAAGCGGCGACTAAACCTCGCCGTGGAGGAAATTTACCAACTTTTTGAAAGAACCATCATGGAGTACGAGGAGGAACTTAGTCGAACAAAGGAGGAGAAAGAGCGACAAGGCCAACTGCTGGGCGCCGTTTTAAAGTCTCATGGTGGCATACAGCAGGCAGGTTGGTGGACTTGTTTTTACTACTATTTAACACCATTTATACCATAATGCATTATACTATATTACATTTGAGTCTTAACTTAGTAGGTCTATCCAATACATGGTTTTGGTTAATGATGTTTTGCTGCCCTTGCGTGTTACAGATATGCAGCAGGTGTTGATAAGTCAAGAGGAGGAGCCAGTGACAGGGCACCCCCTCATTAAAAAGGAAGAAGATGACGTGTGGAACAGTCAGGATGTGGAACAGCCTGAATGGCCAGAGGTGGTGGCGGTGGAGGAGGACGAGGAGGTTGATAACGCGTTCGCCAACGAAGCTCACAACGAGCAAAGATGCTCGGATCCAGAAAGCACCTTCGCCCCACTATCAGATGTAGAAGATGACTGCGATTACGGGAGAGAGGAATCTTTCTCTTGCCCGTTTTGTCATAAATTATTCTCCTCCAAAGGAAATATGAAGAGACACATGAAATCACACCAACAAGCGCACAAAACTTTTACCTGCTCCGTTTGCGCGGAAAGCTTCCCAACGAGAGGGCTGCTCCGATCACACCAAAGACGGCACGTCGTCAACAACTCCGACAGCCAGAAGTTCGAGTGCTCTGAATGCGGCCAAGCGTTTACAAAGCTTGCCCGTTTAAACAGACACATGGCAAAGCACACGGGAGAGAAACCTTTTGCATGCTCGTTCTGCGGCAAAAAGTTCACTTGGCATTACGCTTTGAAAAGGCACATGAGGTCACACTCGAGCAGGGAACACTTCTCGTGTCCGGTGTGCGCCAAAGGCTTCACCACGAAGTGGTACATCGCAGTGCACATGAGAACGCACACCGGCGAGAAACCGTTCCAGTGCAACGTGTGTCAGAAACAATTTCATTTTAAGAATGGCTTTAAGAAGCACACTTGCGTCGTGGACAACCAAAATGCAGGAAATGAAGACGAAGGACGGCTGGCGAACTGACTTTGAAAGAAGCTAATGCTCATGGCGATTATTGAATTGATGTGAGACATTGTTTTGAAATTGAAATTCCTTGTTGTGAGTGAGATTTTTTTAATTCTAAACAGTTGGGATGTAATGATATCCAAACATTACGATATGTCGTGATATGAACCTAACAATACGATAATTAGCATGGTACTGAGAGGAGGGTGCAGACAAAAAAGATTAAAAAAAGGTGTCAAATTTCACAATATTGTAAAAAAAAAAAAAAAATTTTTTTTTGTACATAACTGACATAAACAGGCTTGACAAGTCATTTTATTGTCATGTGTTCCTATTGAATTAGTGGCGAAAAGTATCATGGTCTATGACTCTAGTTCACAATGCTCTGTTTGACTCAATCGGGCGGAACGTTTTTTAAAGTTTTTTTTTTTTTTTACTGATGTTACTGCTTTTAATATTGTAACATGACGGCAACAATATTACAGCACTTTTAATATTGAGACGAATCAACGACATCGCCACTCTTGTTACATCTCCACTAAACAGTTTTAATGCCAATTTCTTGTTTAAAGAGTTTTACAAAAACAAATTCGAGATTTTTTTTTTTAAATGACACTTATTGGATGGGAACATTAAAGTAATTAATATTTTTTTTGACAGTTCAAATTCAACTACATAATACATGCTTATACTTAATTATTGTATTAAATGTATTTACATTATTATGAGCACAATTGTTTTTTTAGGGGGGGTATTTTTTTTTAGAAATATATATATTTATATATATATAAATTCAATGCAGATTTTTAAACTTTTTTTAATACATGTTAAGTTTAAAACTCACAAAAACATGGATGGTGCAAAGTACGGAGTATGCCCCAAATAGATGTTATGTATATAAAATGAATAGATAATACTTTCATAACTTAAAATATTAAACAATAATTAACATATTTTAAACGTATTAATTTCTAAATTGTATTTCCTGTTGAAGGGTTTTAATAAATACTTAATGAAAAAAAATGAATGCAACATAGAATCACGTTAGGGCAGTATACAACCTGAAGAGGGCAGTCTTGTTCCATTAAATAAACATGGGCCGGAACCCCACAGTCTGTAGCAGAACTCGGACTTAATATTAAACAACATAATGTACAGTATGGCAAACATCCCTATTGGGAAAAATACATGGGTTTTTAAAAGTGCATTGGATGTGACACAAATTGCTTTTATTTGATTTCAAAACAATGGATCCCATTGGAAAAATAATGTCAAGTGAATCATTTTTTTTCCACCCGTCAGCATCGTAAAGTCTTTATTAACTGCACAAACAATGCTTTGAGGAACAATTTGACATCCTTAACTGCCAATCATCTCAAATGCAGTCAAGCTTCCACAGGATGAAGATGTCCTCCAACCACGTGAACCTCAAATCGGTGCCGTGTATCTCCTCCGCTCTACTCTCTTTTTTTCACGAGTCAGCATCTTTTCACTCGATATATTTAATTCACACCTGACCTCGTGTGGCAGGGCGTGTGACTTGAACCTAAAAAACAGGAAGTGGCAGCAAATATCCCCCTTAAGGCTCTCATCTGTCCTCACTTAACTCGGCCTTGTTGCTTGAGGCCCAAATTGTTGTGGCCATAACGGACTAATTGCCCATTTGCGAGATAACAGGAAACTGTCTCGAACCTCGGGGTAAAAACAGTGGCTCCGCATCGACCACCCAATCACTCACTCTCACTTTCTTTTTCTGCCTGGGGGACACCTTGCGAGACAAATTAGCCGCTGTGCAGCGTTTTGTAAAACTCAATTACGGGTATGTAATTTTAGAAATGTGAAGTAAACACACTTGATTGAGACGGGATAAAAGGCAAATTAAACCTCACGCATTAACAATGCTGAATAAATGCCTTTAATTTAAAGCGGGCATTTGATCGGAAATGTACTTTTTTTTTATTGCTTGTAAAAACATCTTTGGAGTAACTGCCCAGCCGTCAAACGTTAACCAGTGAACAGCCAACTACACGCCCATTGACTGACGCCCACGTCACTCACCGGGCACGCATTCAAAGTCACAGATACTACAGTGTAGAATGTGAGGATGGTGCCCCCAGGTAGACAAAAATAATACCTGCACCTCCCACGCACTTTGCAATTGTTTTATGTGTTATTGTTTAATAATAATAATAAAAAAAATATCTGATTGATCGGTGGGATTATCGGTATAATATTGAAAAATATTTGAGCTTTTGTGAGTCAGAAAAGGCATTTATGAGCAAGTAACCGTGGTTTTCAAAGGAGTTATTTGGTTTTGCATCGTTAGTAAATCAAACGATGATGTCATTGGCGAAACTGCGCTTGTTGATTCGACAAGCAGCCTCAAAGAAATCAATTATTAGCAAGAACACACGAAGAGCTTTGTTAAAGAGCACTCGAATTGCATTGCAATAAAATCAATTTGTGGTTCGTGTTTGTCGAGTGTCTGGTGTAAAGTGTCCAGATGACAGATGCGTCCCGCCCCAAAATTAATAGCCGAGCTCGGTTACAACTGCGCCACGTTGACAGGAATCTTATTTCCAACATCCTGCGGCAGATTTCCTGAGGTATCGGTAACATACGACACGACGACAAATCATCTGTACCTTTGAAACGTGATACGAACTGTTGTCCTGCTCCTTTTGACCCTGCGGCGTATTAATATGACGACTGCTGTATATTTTGCTTCTTCTTTTTTTCTTTTTTTAGGTGAAAGCTATAAAACAGATTCCTATTAAATTTTGGAATATGAAATTGAATGCAGTTGTTTTTCAATGCATCTTTGACTCTGGTCCTTCGACAACGTATCGACAACCTCGACTATTAATGGCCCCGCATTCCATTCGGGGTTTAGTTGAGCCTCCTCATCCGGGACGCAAACTTGGAAGGCTCCTAGTGAAAGCTCATAAAAGTAATGAAAGTCATTACCTTTAAGATTAAACTTCCTGCCAGTGAGGATCTTTAATCTCGGAGTAAAATTGCCCTGCGAGGAAAATGTAACTGGCTACAGACGTTTTATGAGTGCTGCGCCTCCCTGGCTTAAAGGTTATTGCTGAAGTGATTTGTGGTAGGGAGGGGGGGGGGGGGGGGGTTTGGTTGGACCCCCTATGCACGACCTTAAAAACACACCATCTTTCAAAGGTGTAGTCAAAGTTTATGGTGAAAAAAAAAATGCAGGGACGTTGCAGTATTAAAAATGAAAAACAAACATGCTGTTTTAATCTCTTTACGTTGTATTTTTTTTTTTTTTTTTGAAAAGCAGCCACTGACATTCTGTCACGGGGAACTCCCAACGGAGGAGGTCAGACGCCACAGTGGCAGCCGAGGGATTGGAGCCGACTGCCGGCCGCTGAAATATTTATGCTTTTCTTGCTGTGTGATTGTACGATTTTTGACAGCGGCCGCGACCCCCCTCAAACCCCAGACCCCCACGCCCACATACATAAACTCATAGACCCATAAGTGGGATTCTTGTTTTGGTGTTTTGGCATCCCGAGGCACCGTTTTAAGTGTATCACAACACAAGCTGTTATGTTAGATTATGATTTTTTTTTTTGTCCAATCAGATTTCAGCCTCTGTGTCGCCATGTCAAGCTAATCTGTAGCGCTAGCTGATATAAGTCAAGATATCACTTAATATAGCAGCTAGCCAGTCAGCTAACCTGCATTATGATCCAAAGTGATGACAGCGGCCAGCTAGTCAGCAGCTAGCTACCAAATGTTTGCGCGCAACGTTAGCAATCGGGAACACTTCCTGTACTTTGATAACAAGTGGCGACTAATGAAATAATACTCATAAATTAATGTACAATTGTACTTACATTTGATTACAATGTGTATAGTAGCTAACTATAAGTTACCACTGTACTTCGTTTGATCACAATTGATGATGTGTCCGCCAGCTAACTGTTTGTAAGTTAGCTTGGAGCACGCAACGCTAGCCGATAATGTTAGCTATGGAATACAGTGCCTTGACTTTGATGACATGGGATGGGACTAATATGGCAGCTAGCCAAGCAGCAGCTATTTATCAAATAGACCTTTTGGCTTTTTTTTGGTTCTTTTTTGTGTGTGGTGGTTTTGAGTGTTTTTTCTTTCTTTCTTGTGTCTTGTTCGACAGCAGGGTTCTGTTGTGTGTGCTCAGTTTGAATTGGATGTTGGTTTTTGACTTAATAAAAATAGCAAAGGAAAAAAACTGTGTGAGTGCTGGCAGCTAATGTTAGCAATTGGCGACACTTCCTGTACTTTGAAACAAGTTAAGGGCCACCGCTAACTATTGACCAGCTAAATGTTAGCAGTTGACTACACTGTACATTGATCACAAGTGACAACTAACGAAATCAACTAACCGTTTGTAAGTTAGCTAGTAGTACTTGGCGCTATCAGATAATGTTAGCTATGGAATACAGTGACTTTGATGACATGAGACAACTACAGCAGCCTGCCAGTTGGCGGCTAACTAGCGAGCCAGCTAATGTCAGCAGCTAACATTGGCCTGCCTGCGGATGCTTATGTGCCAAAGTTGTATTTGATCTCCCTCTACCTGCTCAACTTGGCAGCGCATCCAAAATAATCACAGATTGATGGAGGCGGCCGCGGTAGCTCACGGTAATAATATAGTCGGAGCACATTGGCCGGCGCTAACTCGCAACGCGCCGATGAGCTCTCTTTCACACACTGTGAATCATTCTCCTGCGATTCATTCGTTTAAAAAATGTTATGTCGCTGGCTGCTGCTGCTTTTCGGAAAGGATTGATCACATTTTTTGGAGTGCGAGTGTAAATAACCAAACAATTCACCACAGTGAGGAAAGAGATTATTGATTAAATAGAGCATGGGAAGACAACACGCCCAATCAGTTATTCATTACATAGTGTTGTGGCAATGTTACTGTAATAACCACTGGGAAATTCTGACGAGTCTTTTATTGTTTATGAGAAGAGGAGAGATTGCAGAGGTGAGGGATTTGAGTCAGACTTCAATATTAGTGCTTAGGAATGGTTTTACTAAAATGTATGACCGCAACTGGATCTATGTAGTTCTATTCAATTAAGAAAATACTTGAATGTCTGCCCCATCCATTCTCTGAACTTCACTAGGGTCAGAGGTCAAAGCAGTAGTAGTGTTTGGTTGTTATCGACACTGGAAAAGTTAGATGGAAAAATCTGTCTTGGTCTCGTCGATTATGCCCACTTCTGTGCCCCCCAAGAAGTGATCACGAGGCTGGCTTGAAAACCACAAAGACAAAGCGATGAGCCACTTTTTTTCGCCTAACCAAATTAGCCGCACATTAATTTGTCTCGTCACACAGGAGATTCGGCTAACGCTATTGGTCGCGCTCATCAAGAGCCCCAAACAAGGTTGTTTTTCTCTCAATAGGCCTTCACGAAGTTGCTAAAATAAGAAAGACATGCGGTTGACTTCCGCTTGAACCTTTATATGTACTTAAAATTCGAACCACTGCTCCTCTGTATCGAGAGGAACCCACGAGGTGGCTAGGGAGTTCTGTTAAAGATACCTCTTGGGGGCCACCTGGTTGGTGATGTGTTTTTGTGTAACGTCACTGGGCCCAAAGACACGGTGGAAAGTCTCGAGCTTTCCCCGGTAGAGTTGGACGAAGTGGTTTGGGGTGAAAAAGGAAGTCTGCGATTCCCTTCTTAGGCTGCTGCCTCTTCGATTCGGCTATTGAAGTGGAGCTCTTGGCACCATGTTGGTGACCCCTGCTCGAATCGGTCATTATAGGTCACATCATAGACAGTTGCGTAAGAATGTACAGAAATGAATCTATGACTGTTTACATTTTACATCAGTGACCTATTTAGGGTATAAGACGACCCTCCCGGCATGTTTTTTTTGTCACATTAAAAAGTGCCTTCCCCATCGGTGGCTGTTTCACTCTTTCTGACTTTCTTTCGCTTTTCATGCCGCTCGGGCCTAATGCCTGCCTACTGCGACACTGCGAGCGGGATGAAAGCAAAAGGATGAGATACTTATTTATTTATTTATTGCCATCACACAAACTTTGACGGAAGATAAAACAGCCCAAGTTCTTTTGTTGAATCATGGCTCAAAGTTTCGTTCTGCGCAAGGGGGGGGGGGGGGGCAAAGAGAATAATAAAGGTTCATGGTGGAATTCAGGAAAACCTTTAGGGGAAACTAAATATTAGAGTGGCGTCAGCTACGGATGATAGTGCGTGTATGCGCGCTCTCCGGCGTTAGCCAGACGGGATAAATTACGAGGATATCGGGACGCGTGGAAGAGACGTAACGACACAACGACAACGCGATGCTGCCGATGCGGTTACCTGGAATGAAAACAGCTTTATGGGGATTTATATGGCCAGTTTCGGTCCATTGTTGGTTTGCGTCGCCCTCAACAGCCTGATAGTGTTGTTTCTTGGCCGCAGTAAACATGATGAAACATACGGCGGGGGGAGAAAGACAGCTCGTCCCCAAAGGAGTTTACCAAAGTTCAGCCGCTAGAATATCGATGTGGCGTTCTGGAGAGCAGGGCTTGGAAAACTTTTGGGGCCAGGGACCTTTGACAGGGGAGAAATGTTTGGAAAAAAAACCCTCCGTCGTATTATGGCCGCTAATTATCATACTTGAATGAAGTATTGTAATTCAATCATGGTCAGAATTAACTCTTGCTCAAAATGCTCACACGCAGACTAACCGAATGAGGACAAGCAGTATAGAAAATGGATGGCTGAAAGTGTCAAACATTAAATTGAAGTGTATTGCGAGAAGAAAAGAAATGACAGTAAAGGTCGCCATCGCTCAAGTCTAGCAGTCAAAATCACCTTCAGTTTGACTTTTGTTCGACTGTAATTTACATCAATCCATTTTTTTGGTGCTCACTTTATAAATTACAGTGATACAGCAAGTTGCGGTTATAGATGATGATTTTCCCATTTTAAAAATAATCCAATCCAGTGTGAGTTTATAAAATTGAAATGTCAGTATGAACGAAGGATTTTGGTGTTTTTGTCAAAATGTTACAGTCATCATTTTTGGCCTTTGTGTTGTGAAACGGGTTGAATATTTTTTTTTAAGGTACTGTAGTTACAACAGTGACCTCTGCTGGTTGAAGTAGTTCCTGACTGGTGAAAACTGAGATACTAATGGATTATTCTGTAGGTAGGGAGGGAGGTCAAGGTATTTTACATTACCACTAAATGTAATAAGAATTTTAAAATGACATTTGATATTTTTATTTAAAAACAAGTTGTAATGTTATGAGAGTAAAGTGACATTTTTTGAAGAAATTATACGTTTTTTTTTAAATTAGCAAGACATAGTCATAATTTTCCCAAAAATTAAAGATACCTTTTTTAATATGATATTAGAGTCAAAGTTTAACAAGCAAATATTATTCTTGCAATATTGCGTTTTTTTTCTGGAAAATATGCTTTAATTCTAAAAAAAACAAAATCAAAACAAATACTTTTTTTGTCCTAAAATAAAAAAAATCATAACAAATACTCCTTTTGTCCTAAAATAAATAAAAAATAGAGCTTTATTCCTGTAACAATACGCCTCTTGTCCTTAAAAAAAAAAAACAACAACTTTATTCATGCTAGGACATCAGATTTCTGTGATAACACATAAAAAAAATAACATCAGCGCTTTTAATTAGCCCAAAGCTAAAACAAGGAAGACTAATTGGATTATTAAGTTTGTTTTGTTGCTTCAATTTGATCAAGTATGCAAAAATGGGAAATGCCTCTCAGCGTCGCAATGTTAATCAATAACACCATCGCTTCATTTTGAGATCATAACGTTTATTTCAGGAGCCCGAACTGGCTTGTTGAGAATAGTCCAACAGAGCGTACAAAGCCATAAAGTATTCACTCTGGATGTAAACACTCCCCGGACACACACAGATGGAAAACTCCTCATGCACTCAAACTCTCTCCGAACCAGGTGTTGCTTCTCATGCAAGACGCACACAAGCGTCTGCTTTGTAACAAAAGAGAAATAAGGAAGCGTTTACATTCTTGTTAACAGGGTGTCCTGATGACGGAAACAAATCCACGGTATGTTTGTTATAAAAAAACTGCAGTAAAGCTCCGAGGTCAATTTGACCCGCGGGGTATGTTGCGGGAGGTTGCAAGTAGAAGAAAGCAAATTCATTCCGTCACTCATCTATTATTAACTTTTATATACTTACCATTTCAGTATAATTCTTTATAGTTACAGTATGTACATTTTAATACTAGCTTAAAACTTTTGAATGTAATAATAAAATTTTTTTTTTTAAATAAATTAATAAATTAATAAATATTCAAATTTGCCTCTTAATTGCCTAATCCAGGGGTGTTCCAACTTTTTTCCTCCACTTTTTGTCCTTGCGACATTCGTGCACATTTTGAGGTTAACTTCCCTTTTAAAGCAGTGTTTACCTGTGGATCGTTATATTGAGCAAATTAATTATTCATGTGAAATGTTAACAAACAAGACTTTGATCTGAGCAGAAATGAAAGGAAAGAATGTTTGCTACTTAAAAGTTATTCTCATTCACGAGGCATTATAAAGAGAATTCTTTATGGAGAAAGTTTTGTTACGTATCGTGAAACGCTTTATATAAAACCAATTTAATATCACGGTTATGATGATGATTATTAGTAATTGTCACACGCTTGACGTACAGGTAGTAACTATTTTACTCGAACTGTTGTTTATATTGGATGTAATTCCACTGCCGACCACTAGATGTCGGCGCAATTTTTGTGTACATTTGAAAGAAGAAGAACGGAAAGAAGAAGACTTCAGCACATCCTAATTTTTGTTGAAAATGATTGATTGTCATCTGCTACAATCCTGCTTTTTATGCCTACAGATAGTGAAGGTTTGTTTTATAATTGTACGCATAATTAATTTTGCGTGGAAAAAACGGGATTTGTTAACTGTACGCTGTTATACTACAATATTTTGTTTTAATGCCCTTCTAGCTCTCCATCAATATATTCAATGTTTTGTGTTTGTATTATTTTAAACTGTGTGTTTACAAACCTTAAAAAAAAAAGTTTCATGAATGCTATTAAAAAAAAGAGTATTTTAAATCGGGTATTTCTATATTGCTTTTTTTGATTACAGGCAGCACGGCAGGCTAGTTGTTAGCATGTCTGCCCCACAGTTTGGAGTGAAATGGGTCAAAGCAACCCGCACAGGTGCGTTAAATGACACATAACCCCCAAATAACTGTTTCAGACTGACAGAATTTGTCTCAACTAAGTAAAATACATTAGCGACGGGCTTTTGTGCATATTTCCGTCTCCCTGGCTGTGGATGAGATTGTTGCAGAAAGGCTGTTTTGGTTTAGTGCGGCGGATTAACTGGTAGGATGAAATCACATTTGAACGTGTTAATCACACCAGTCGGCAAGCCTGCGGGTGTCATTATTTTAGCGGCAAATTATTCATGAGTCGAAGCTTTAAAGTGTCGTTGGCGCTTTGCCAGTTGCTGGTGAGGGATTTAACTCGGGGGGTGGTTAACCTAGGGCACGGGGGCCACATTTGCTTCAGCCTGTTGTCACATTTTGAAAAAACAAAACAAACATCCAGCACGTTGTTGTGAAAATATGTAACCTGCAAAAAAAAAAAAAAAAGGGGCTGAAACTATTACAGCTGTTAAAATTCATTAGGTGCAAATTAAACTTGTTTTGAAGGCACTGCAAATGTATGAAAAATATACATTATGTATGCAAACAGCCACGTCTCTGGAGCGCCTGGTATTTTTCTCTCTCCATTATTTACTTATTGATTTTCTCTTGCATTTTCCTGTTAGTATAAATTGCTCAGTAAGTGCATTTTGTTTTCAAATGTGAGAAATTTGGCATCCACGTAAACCCTTTGTGACATTGAATGTTGTGTTTGATTGCTTTTCTATGGATGAGATTAGAAGAAATATTATGCATAATTTATGCGTGAAAACAGCCCAAATTCCATTTTGTTCTCAACCGAACTGCTTTTCTTGCGCACATTGTGTAACCATGCAGCAGTTGATGAGGAAAAGTAGAACATGTTGTGTTCCCATGGTGTTAATCAGAAATTCAGAGCCTGCATTATGAATCATCATAACAGTCTGTTGATGTTTTTCCGCATTTGACTAAATATTTACTTTTTTTTGTCCCTGAAATATTAAACGCGCAGCATGGGTATTGTTACTGTGAAACTGTTGAATCTGACTTTTGTTTTGTTTTCATTTACATGTCATTAAGACAAGAGGGGATCTCAAAGAGAGGCGGCGTCTGTCAAGGCTGCCCGATCCTGATAGCATAGTTGCTTAAGTCATATTTGAATATTTTTTAGAAAACAAGAATTTTTTTTTAATGACTTAGGCATTTTTTTTTATGTTATGAGGAAATTCATTTGTACATTTTACTGTGGTCCTTCAATACATTTCAGAATCAGTATTGCTTTGAGATAAGAACCACCATTCGGGTGATATTTGGCTCTGACAGTAAAGCTATATATTCTTTATCCCCTGTGAAAAACGTGTTGTAACCAGCATGTACATCCATGTCTGTATTTTACTGCCACTGGGTGACCAATGCACATACGCGAGAAAGAGCTGCACAATTGGTCATCGTTATTGCTATGTTTTTCTAATGCACAATATTGTAGAGTGCTATTTTCCTTAAAAAAAAAAGAAAGTTTTGGTTTGGGGAGGCTGGAACAAATGAATGGTATTCACATTCATTTCAATGATGATTTAATAGGGCATCAAATTCAAGGAAAAAAAAAAAATTAAAAAAATTAAAGTATTCTTATCGATATTGCATGTATGGACTATGAATTAGGCATCAAAATCCACCATTTTTATCCATCTCGGGGTGCGGCCATTTTGCCACTTGCTGTCAAAATGACATCACAGCGCTCAAGAGCTCAGATAATGACTGTCACATGACCAAACCCAGAAAACAGGTGAGCCGTGATTGGTCGTTACCCGAGCCTTAGGATTGTGATGTCATTTTCAGTCGACAGTAAAGTGGCAAAATGGCCGCTCCCTTATGAATTTGGTTTGTTTGTCTATATTTGTAAAGAGACTTGCCAGTTTTAGTTAAAAACCAGTAGTTCTTCCTTTACCGGAACGGAACGTCAGTACTTTTAGCACCTGTGCTTAATTAGTAATTAACTTATTCCATTCCAGTGCGCGCGTAATTCTACTTCAGGTTTTGACACCAGCGGGTCTCCTTCATTAGTCTCCAGCGGTTCCGGGGGAGAGAGAGAGAGAGAGAGAGAGAGACTGGAGAGTCCGCTGTCAGCCTGAAGACTCTCCCTCCCTCCTCTTTCGAACAAGCCCAGCTGGCCCGGCCCGGCCCGTCTTGTCTCGGGGAGGGGAGGGAAGTCTTGGAGCTCATTTGAATGAGCCGACAAGGGGGCGGCCGTGCTCACTCTTGAGTGCAGCTCGACTGCGAACGCGCCTCGGAGAGCATCGATAACCGGACCGGAGAAGCGAACAAGCGGATATAATTTGCTTTCGAACCCCGGCGCGGCTGATTCAGTGCCAGCCAGCGGCGCCCACCTCCGGACACTTGAGTCGGGGTGACCCCCCCACCCCCCCACCCCGCAACCACCCCCCCGCGTGCGTGGCCATGTGTCGCCGCGTTACATAGACTCTTTTGTGGGTTGTGTTTTGGACCGGGGGGACAGGTGGTGGTGAAGTCTGGGACATAAACACTCACAACCCCCCCTCCACCGCCTCCTCCCCTGTGGATGTCAGGCCGGCGTACGGACTCCGGGCTCGGCATAGACAGGTGCGACGGGGAGGAGTAGTTTGGACCGAACTCCCTTGGCGATCACGCGGATTTTGCCCCCCCCCTCCAATTAAGCGGAACACATCCTCACAACAACTCCGAACATTTTTCTACCACTCCAGACTAATCAAGGTAAGTGAGAGCAACTGTTCGGCGTGCCGCGCTCCACATTGGCTTGTGTTGATTTAACCCTCCCTTAATGTGCAATATCATTACTGTCCTGCATCCTTCTGCTTATTTTTCCTTCCAATTTCTTACTGCGTAGCTCGCAGCCACGCACTAAAACGAGTACAGATTCTCATCGCCGGACTCTTACAGTACCACTGGAAAAAAAAAAAGAAAAGGCATAAAGGGAGTGATTTATTCATGTAATTGTTACGGCAGCGCATATTCACATTAAAACCGCCTCAGTCAAGCCAGCGTTTTTAATTGAGACGCTTGGGATTTAACCTGCAGTGCTTGCCCTTTCCCACCCCTCATATGTATTATGCAATATGCTCATTATAAATCGTTCAAATGAATGCGAGCTGGGAAACTTGCAAAACATCGTTCGTGGTCGACTCGAGTTGGACTTGACTGATGCGTCAAGTGCGTTGTTGTGTCTGCTGCTGGTTGCCAATGATGCCCACTGGCCTCGTGGGCGCTTGTGCCACCTCTCATTCCCGGCTCTTGGCATCCTGCACTGCTCCACGCTCACCGGACACAACATTAGGCACACCTGCACTGCACAGTTGCACCCCATGCAAAAAAAAATAAAAAATAAAAATAAAAAGCCCGAGCATCAAAATTTGTCTTTGCAACGATGCTCAGTGTCCATATTAGACCCTTGGGACATTGTGTATAAAAATTCAACAAACAAACGCGTAAAACCTCAGCTCGAGGGACTGCAATAAAAAAAACTGCGAATGACTATTCTAATAAACATTTGTTGCTTCTGACTTGTTTTAAATTTTATTTTAATATGGCCTGTAGTGGACTTTATTGAAAACACATAATTTACGCCCGGTAGAGCAAAGGTTTCCCCACAATAATTATGCGACATATCAGGGGCCAGGAGGTATAAGCTGGCTACTTATGTGTTAAAGTTAGTACTGAAGTCATGCAAAATGTAATATTTCATCTTTTAAACCATTTGGAGGGCAATCAATTTAATTTGATTTGATTTATATATATATATATTTTTTTAGATCTGTCATCTTCTTTCTTAGTTTCCCTTAAATGAGCAAAAATTGGCAAAGCTACACAAAAAACAAAATAGTTCCTAGCAACCATAAAATGTCATTTCAAAATTGAACTACTGGTTTTCCTTTGTTTGTTCACCAGATGGCGCTACTCTCTCCCCCCCCCCCCTTATTCAAAGCATGCAGCAACCATTAACTTTTTTTAAATTTTTTAATTTTTTTTATAATATGCAAGGGTGTCTTGATACTCAAGGCACTACTGATGTTGCTGTTCAGTATTAAATGGTTAAAATCCCCCGATCATTAAGTGTTTTTTTAGGATAATTTTAATCAGGTGACAACCGACTTTGCCTTTTTTAGAACTGCAGGTATTATTTTTGGCCACTTGGGGTCGCCATCTCCACGTTCTGCACTATACGATCTGTGACTTCGGTGAGTGACGTGTGCGCCAATATTAGCTGTGGTTAGCCAGTCTGCGTGTTGAGTGTGTTGTGCTCACAGTAGCTCTGTATGAACGCATTTTGTTATCGCAATCTTTGATCACTCATGAGCACATTACTAGATGTTCCGTGTGGTAGGTATTAATTAGGTAAGCAATTTTTGCTTCACATTTGTTTTTTTTGAGGGGAATCTAATTCATCAAGGTAATAATTTCTGCGTTACATTACAGTACTATACTGTATAGGTGGTCTTTATTTTTTCCATGAGAGCCGCTGTAACTAGCTCCACATTTCCCTTAAATTTCCCCCATTGGCGAGCTGCACGTTGCTTTCTTTTTATAGTGGGTCCCCTGTTTCAAATTCAAATGGCTTTTCATCCGTTGCCTTTTGTCCATCCCCTGAAGTTTGTGGACTGGAAAAAGGAGACAAGAGGAGTAAGTGGCGTCCTCAAAGGGGTTGGAGCCCGAGTGTGAGAGAGCGAGCGATGAAGTAGACTCGGCCAACGGAATGACACCACCTAAAAACGACCGTTCTGTTGCGCGGAATGTGTCAATCAGTCTTTGCTAGACAAGAGTCTTTAAGTCCCCCCCCCCCCCCCATTCATTTTCTTCTTCTTGTCCTTTGGGCTGTCACCCAATTGAATCACAGACAGATAGATAGCTAGCTAGCTAGATGGACGGATAGCTTGTCAAATAGCTAGCTAGCTAGCTAGCTAGTCAGATATATAGACAGACTACACTTGTAATAAATAAATAATATTTTTCTGACCAATGAAATTGGATTTTCTTTCCTCCCTGGTGGCGCAGTGTTTGGAAAATTACATGTGATGGAGGTTCCACTGTTGATAAAAAAAATGGACATGATGTTCAGATCCCATCTTAAGTTGATCTGCTATACAGGTAAATTGACTTACAACGTTGGTCATGGAATGAATTCAACTCGGGTAGTGCCAAATAATCCGGATAGCCTACTTTGAGTGCAGCAGTGCCCCCCCCCCCTCCCTATTCCTCCCACCCCATCACTTAATTGCAAGAGACGCGCTATCAGAGGGAATGAATGAATAGACAACAGAGGGAAATACCTGCCTGATCGGATCTGTGATCTCCTCACGGGTTCAGGGTTTTTTAATTTGTTTAAAAGCAACAAACGCAATACCGTGCAATCTTGGATGGCTGCCGGGAGAAAACCCCACTGTGGTCTTTTAACCCTTTTTAAAGCGGCATTTTTGTGTGTGCTTGTTCTATGTTCGAGACTTATTTGGACAGACTCGCGTAGAAACAAACCGCGAATGTCGTGGTTGTAATTAGTTGGAGCGTTTGTTTCCTTTCAATGAGCTGATCTTGGGGCCACGAGAGACTTGACCCCCCCCCCCCCCCCCCCCCCCCCCCCAAGTGTGTTAAGTTACGTCCAGTCCAGTCCAGCCCTAAAATATTTTTATGTGCCCTGTTTGGGGACCACTGCCGGCGCTTCACATACGTTTTGAACCATGAATCATCATAAACACATCCAACTGAAGGCCTCTGTCAAGAGTTTAATTTCTTCTCACGGGCATGGCAAAGCATGTCTATTTTTCACAGGAATGACATAAATAACCCCGAACCCCTGTAGCATGCTCTCCTACTGCCTTAAGAAATGAGTCCGCGGCGGGCAAGACCATGGAGAACAATTGAAAAGGCGCAGTGGATGTGAGAAACGGAAAGTAAGAGTTGTGCAGAAAATGCTTAATTCAAGAGCACATTTTCATCTAAATGAGATAACAAGAGGACTGTGACCGGGTCGCTCCGCGCGGGGTTGCAGTCATCCAAGGTCGCGGTGCTTATTACACTTTTTTTGGCGGGATTTTTGTTCATCCCCCAGTGCTTCCTCTTCTCAAAGCTTAACAAAGCGCTCAGTGGAGCTTGGCTAATCCGGGCCGAGCGCTGCCCGGTGCTTTATTGTAAAGTTAGCTCATTTGAGGAGCTCTGCAACACGTCTCATCGTATGCGCCTCCCGTGACACATCCCTGGCTTTTTTGGTCAATTGCAGCTTTTTATTTTATTTTATTTTTTTTACTAGGGCTGTGTTTACAAAAATCGCTGAATCCTTATCAAATGGGTTTTCCTTTTCATAGCCCAATGTTGATTCATAAAACCATAAATCGATTATTTTAATGGCTTTTTCTTATAAATTCATGAGAAAATACAAATTTAAAAGCCAAGTATTTTCTTGCATTCACGAAAGACCTGACTCAGAAACTTTAATTAATTTACAATTATTGAATTACGATTATGCAAATAGTATTATTTTTATTATTATCTCATATTAACATCTAAGTGATTATAACACATGTCGCTTTTATTAGCAAAAAAACAAAACTAAATCATTTGACCAACTCCTGCCTTCATTGAAATCAAACTAAACTCTTGTGATTCGAAATCTAAGGGATTCAGAAAATTACTATTGATACCCAAACCCAGTTTTTACAATATACAAGTCAGAATTTTGAGTCTTTCGTGTAGTACCACTTTTTGCCACAACATGCCAGGCAGCACTGAGCTCTGGAAAAGGTGCAGTATATTTTAGAAGCAAGAAGATGAGGCAGGGAAGTTTCTCTACTAAAACTAAAGTCTAAAACCGTAAAATATTTATTCCAAGTATAGAGAATATATGTGTGATTACTGTTGTACGCTTCAAGTTGCTGCTCTGTGTGTTAAATTTGTTGGAAGGTTACCATAACATATTTGCTAATTTTGCTTAGCCCGCCTATTGTGTTTCACATTATATGTTAGCAGTAAGCTAACTCACTTAGATTCTATCCTGATGTCCCATACTTAAAAGTAAATTGCGTAAAATAATTAAACTTTTTTTTTTTTTGTGTTAAGACAATAGAGTGGCATTTTTTAAAAATATTAAAATCATGTAACTCCCAAAAGTTGTGATGTTTTTGTGGGGCCGGAATGGATTAATGGTAGTGCAATGTATTTAGTATTGCAATATGAAAACATCTAGTCGCGTACGCTATAACTTTTTCTCATTTATTTATAGCTTTATTTTGATATTCTGTTGCTACGCCGTCTTCCTATTGCGTCACCACTCTCTGGATCAGGCATGACAAATCCATTCAACATGTTCAGCAAATGTGACAGTTGACTCAAGCGTAGGTTGATTGGATAAGAGAAAACTAACACTACTTGCAATATTTCCGTTTATAACCTTCAAACTTTGCACTTCCAACTTGCTTTGTCAACAAGAGTTTGCTCTCCACTGATGGAGACACATGCGCTGCGTTGTGTTTTTTCTCACGCCAGCCGTCGCCCCCCGCACCCTTTGCCGTGGAGCAAATGTTGTAACACATTTGCCATAAAACAGGTGCTTTGGCGCGAGGATGTCATCGCTCATTGCCTCTCAATTTAGGCACCTGTTGGCCCGGGGTCGCTCAACAAGCGTTCCGTCGGAGACAAACGCGGCGGGCGTACTTACGGCGTGGATCCACGTTCTTGTAAATATTGGCCGGCTTAAACATCCTCCCATGAGTGCCTTTTTATTGATTGAATTCTCCTCGCCGCTACCTCATATTAGTCCACTTTGCAGCTTTACGTTCTCCAAACCTATTAGCTTTTCGGCCCCCTCCAAAATACACATTTCTATCTCCGCCGCAGTATATCAAGACACGCGCCGGGAGTTTTGGTTGTCTTTGCATTTTTCCGCCTCGTAAAAGCAAAAATGACTTTTAGAATTCCAAAGCCGTCCACCATCCAGAATGAGTCTCCGCTTTTTACTGTGGATAATCCCCGGGCCCTGCTGTCAGCGTTTCTTGCAGCGTTCGCTTGAAATAAGTCAAATGAATGCATTAGAAAAGGAAAGTGGCCGTAACACTTGAGGGTAAGTAAAGAAAACCGGGCCTTGCTTTTTGCTCCTTCTTGGAAAACGAGCCGTAAGGAGAAACATTCGCTTTGCGAATATACTGTCCGCAAACAGCCACTTGATGATGGTCTTCTGTTTTTGATGGGTTTCGGTCGAGGACGAAAGTATTGCGACACAACAAGTACGGTTAAATGAACCCCCGCTTTTTTGATGTATGATGATGATGATGCCTTGCTAATAGCGGCAATGGAAATGATGCATCTTGATTGCGTGACTAAAATCTTTGTTGGGGAGGAGCTAAGTTGAGTCTCGGTTTAGTCTATTAAAAAGACAACATCGCTATTTTTTTTATACTTTTAAAGGCCGTAGCCACACCCACTTATGGTGCATTTTTATTTATTTAGCTATTTTTTTTTGCTTAAATTTTGGCTTGTAACAAAAACGCGGTAGGGGAGAATTCAACCAAGCGGCACTTGTAAGTCTTAAAGATGGAGTAGTAATATTGAAGGCGAGTCAGGATTCTAGCCCCACCCCTTATTGATTTGATAGATTGATTTTAATGGATAAAGAGGTGGACCAAAGTGAGATCGACAAGGCCCGCTAGCGAACGCGGCGCAGCGCAGTGTGCTTGTTTTAAAACCTGCCGGCTCAGCTTCCTTCGGTCTTGTGGCGCTTTCGCTATGTTTTCTCCCTTCACACGTTCTGTCATCGCAGTGGACTCCTGTTACTTATTAAAACCCACTATTTGAAGTATTCCTCAGCGCCTGTTCTCACTTTTGCTGTCAAGACAACGGAGACTATCACGTGACATCACTTTTGAGGGAGCGGAAAAGAAAACTGTAGCAAATAAGTAGTCGTACTTCAAGCTGTTTGTCACTTTCAGTTGAAGTTTACTGTACAGCTGACACAGGAAAGACGTGAATAGTATTTAAACACTAAAATGTAGAATCGAACCATTTGAAACCTTAACTCAGACTTGAAACCTTTGAGTCATGGTTTGAAACCCTAATATGAAACCATAACCTTTCTTTGAAGCCCTAATTTAGGCTTGAAACTCTTTCTACAAAACCCTAACCCTAACTTCAAACCCTAACTTCCTCTTAAATTCACAATTCTGCCAAACTGAACCACATATATATTAGCTAGCTTGATGCTAACTGTAAGATAATTTTTGTTTTAAACTCTCTAAGAGACAGGACAAGTACTTTAACAGTAATATGACATACAACTGAAAAAGGAAAAAAAAAACTGGCATGCAAGGAGAAGGTTAAAATACATTTTCCTATTGAATTAAAAGGAAATGCTATCAAATTGTTCCAGAAAAAAATATATAATTCTAGAATACTGTACTTTATAAAAACATACAAAAATTACCACAATTAAGTAGAATGTAAAGAATAGATTTCGCAACACTTCTTGCCTCAATTCACTGGACATTGTGCTGCTCCTTCTGGCGTGCGCACCTTGGCCACCTGGGGGCAGTATACTACAGACATATAGATATGCAGTACAGGGAGATGGATTACATGTCACAACTCTTCAGCAGTAACATTAATAACTCTTCGCAGAGGATAAATAACATGCCTGTGAGTATTTTCTTTCTACATGTATTTAGATGCTAAATTCGATATTTCCAATATGAAATAGGGGATTTAAATGCTAAGCTAACACAAGGCATATTTTCTCTCTGCGCAGTGAAAACAAAAACTATTACTGGAGCGTAAAAAAAAGAAAGAAAAAAGACTAGATTACAAATCTGTGATCGAGCATGGCCGAAGAACATTTATTCTCTTTTCCTGTTTCCCACCTTTTTAGCCCTTCCCCTTTCTGTTCTCTGGCCCCCCTCCCTCCCTGCGCCCCCCTCCCTCCCTGCGCCCCCCCCCCCCCGGCCTTGATGTCAAGGCCTCGCAGGCAGTGTGGTCCCTGCCCACTGGGACTCTGAATGGGACAAATTGACCGTAACAATGTTCCCACTTAGCATGTGGCTCTGGGAGTGAAAAGGAAGGGACCCGATGATTGAGGGCTCGGTCAGCCGCAATGCAGGAGGGGGCGGGGTTGAAAAAGACGGACGATTATTTGGAAATGCCTCGCAAAGATAATAATCACATTTGATTGACACTGTCAGAGGTATTCATATAACAAGCGGTTTATTATTGCGCTTGTTGAAGGGCAGCTGGGTGTGAGGTTTTGGTTTATGAAGGACAAAATATTAGAAACGGCACATGTGATGATGATCCAGCTCTTGCATTGGGCCTTATTAGGACTGTGTCAGTGTACCTAATGTTCTGGCCTCTTGTTTCTCATGCTCTCCCACATGGTATTGTTTGTTGGTAATTTGCTCCAGGCTATACTGATGGGGTTGCCATAGCAGCAGGATAAACACTTGTGTCTGTGACCCTGCAAGGCCTTACACACACACACACACACACGCACACACACGCACACACATGCCTTCCAGGGGGCACTCAGTCAAGGATTTTTTTCCCCTGATCTACTCCAAGGTGTTGCTCAAATGGTTAAAGGTCACCAAGACCTCCTCCTCCTCGTTCAATTGCAATAAGACCCCAATGGGACCACCTCAATCGTTGAGTTATGTTGGCCACTCCACAGAACCGAAAGATGTTTTCACTCAGAAAGACGTCAACGTCGGATTGAACGCATTGGATATAAGGTGAGGGCAAAATAGGCTGACTGGAGACTTGGCTGGCACATTTTCTGCTCGCGTTTGTGATTTTTCTGTCTTTTTGAAAAAAAAAATTAAAAGTAAAAGCAAAAACTGCTACCGGGTGGTGCCAAGAACAAGAAAAATTCAAAATATTTTCCATATATATATAAATATAATCCAAAATGTTTCATGTCAAGTCACACATTTTATTAAAAAAAATAATAATAATAAATATTTTTTATATATATATATATATATATATATATATAAAAAAGTAAGGGTTAAAGAAAGTTTGTTGTACACTGCGCCAAGATCTCACAATACTTTTTATGTAAAGTTAGAATGTAGGGTTAATGGCTGTTTTACTTTAAAGAATAAATAAATAAGTTAAAATGACTAGATATGAGGCAGCTTTGTCAAGTAGAAGAAAACATTGCACATTTTATTTTATTAAAAAGGTTGAATGTTAAGATATTGCAATTTTTTATTTTTTTAAATAAAATATTTTGGGGATGTTAAAAGATCACACTAATACAAACTTTATACGTTTAAACTTTTACTTTTGTATTTATTTATTTAATTAATTTATTGTACCCCTTTTGAGTACTGCACATTTATTTGCTGAATACTTTTCAAGTTTTACGTGCCGCATGTTGACTGACCTCCAGTATATTTTTGTCTTTATTATATTTTATCCCAAGAGCGGTAGGAAATGGATGGGATGATATGTTTCACAAACATGATGTCGCGTGGCCCAACGAAAAAGCTTAAAAAGTAAGTAGATACTGTGCAGTGAAAATGTGGGGCATCACCATCGAACCCCACATTACGGTATTATGCTCTCCCTCCTTTGTATTTGAATCATTTGTTTCGCCATCTGATCCCGTCCCTTTTCTTAAAATCTGTCTTGCGCGTCCAGCACAACTAGAATAGACTTCCGCGAAAGAAGTCTCAACAATTTAAAGTCGGTAATAAGCACTTGTTCAAGTCCCCTCAACTTGAATGTCTTGGAAGAGTTGACTCAATCCTAGAATGCGACCGCTGTCGACGCGGGTTAAAGTGGCTGCTGAATATATACGTCGATACTTTCCTCTGATCAAACTGGCACCGCGTGGCGGGCCAATTCTGAAATGATCTTTATTTTATTTTTTAATTTTTTCCTCAAGACTTCAAAAAGTGTGTTTTAACAAGTTTGAATGCATTTTGAAGTGTGTAGGATGGGTACGTCGACCATACAAAAATTCCGTGTGATAAACGGGGCTTGTCTGCAAATCCATAAGGCATTTGTCCTTGCGTGTGTGTGTGTGCGTGCATATCGGAGGGACTATTTTATCCCCCGTGGGCCCTCGCTTTCACATTGACGAAGCCCCTGTGACAGCACAGCCTTGGCTTGTAAACGGGAGACTAATGAGGGGGCCGCAGTCAGGAAGTGAGAGGCCTGTCCCATACAACTTTCGATACAATCGGCAACTGTGGCACGAAGGCGCTGACACGCTGAAGCTGCCGCTTCACATGTTTCAGCTGTGTAAAGTCCCTGTAGAGCGCTTTCAGCTGTTTATCGAGCATAAATATGGTTTTTGATACGTGGGATTGAAAACGATTCAAGGGGCGGATTTGAAAATGGAACGATTCAATTTGGTCAGTTGGATTACGATTCCATTTGGTACGGCTCATTTCGAGAGGGTTAGCTGGAATGGCTAACTTGACACGTATCTTGATATTTTTCAAAGTGGAACGATTACATTTGGTTAAATTCCATGCACTCGCATCTTCCTGTACCATGCGTGGGCCAAATGGCCCAGATCCGGCGAGACCCAGGTCCGGGAAGTGAAAGGGGAGGAAATAACAATCTTGGAAAAAATCTTGGTATTGCTAGTGTTAAATCAAAAAAACGAATTTTTGGATCAAACCGGTTTTTGTTTACACCGCTGGAATGCAAAAAGATGTGGGAGCTAGTTTATTGTTCCAACTCGGTGCATCAATGATTCTATTGTGATTCAGTTCTGGCAGAAGTAAATGCAAGTTCATGCAGTTTAGCAAACGTGAGACAAATTGCAATGAATGATTTTGCATCTTGAAATACCGCACCTTGATCATTTTTGTTTCTGGCATTTCGAAAACTTTAGCTTTCGAAATGCCAGAAACAAAAATGATCACAACATATCTATTCAGCAAAGTGATTTTTGGAGCTTCTGACTTGGAGACAATCACAAGAAGAGGTCATGCCATATCGCCTATGAACCTTGATTTAGCCCGGTATTTCCTGCACTTAATTTTAAAGTCAAAAAAATAGAGTTAGCCTAGCCTAGTTCTCAATAACTCAATCATACATTGTACATTGTACAGTATGCGGGGAAAAAAAAAGAATTTGTAGACTATCCCAGTAGAGTACAGTAGCCAGAGTGTTGTGGTTGGTATCCTAATGGGACGTCTGCCAAACTCTCGTGGTCCATATACTGTAGTTAATAATTGTACTGCTTGCTGAAAACGGGGCTTGGAGTAACAAGCTACCATAAATGTAAAAGCCTGGGGCAGCATTTTAAACTGCTATGCCGCAGCTATTTTCATTTCCCCCCTCTGACAAGCTATAAATAGCAACACTTACCATCTCATTTTGCGCATCTTCTCTGGTTTATTTCCCACGCTAGGTTGCTATGATGGCCAGATGACTAATGGCGCTCTGTTAATGACGCTCGGGTACGTCGCTGAGAGGATGCCGGTCACGCTCTTACGGAATTGTAAACCCCCCCCCCCCCCCCTCCCTACTGTGAGCACAGCGGGATTCTAAAAAGACCCCACCACCTCACCTGGCGTGGGCTAAGCCGGCGTTATACGGCTGTTTTATAGCTGATTCATTTCTCGGGGGCGCAGAAGCTGAATGGCTCCAACCCGAGCTTTTATGGTCACAGAGAAGCTGTTAAAATGAAATGAGAGCGTTCTTAGTGACAGAATTGTTTCCTTGTACTGCTCATCGGGGTTGAAGTTGGCCAAAAGTCGGCTGCCAGGTGACTGCGTCTTTTGTGCTTTGTAATGAACTCCTTCACTCCCAGCCATTTTCACTGAAGCAACCCCCTTCGCTCCGGGCTGTTTTACTGGATTTTGGCAGATTTTGCAAGGCCCACAGAATATTGCATAAAAACATGGAACCTACCAAAAAAAAAAAAAAAAAAAAAAAATACAGCTGCTCAGGTGTCAAGTAACAACCAATCACAGCTCAGCTTCAGAAAACAGGTGAGCTGTGATTGGCCGTTGCCTGAGCTCTGAGCAACTTTTATGTCATCTTCAGTTGACAGCAAGTGGCAAAATGGCCGTCCCCTGAGATGGATTCAAATTGTTGACGGAAGTGGAGGCGGTCTTGAGAGGACGCTCGTTCGGCCTCTGTCGCAAAGTACGTCCTTCAACGCGCTCGCCGAAATGAATGACTCCGAAGCGCCAATTAATGGGCGGCCTCTCTTTGGGTCTCAAAGAACTGCTGTGCCTTTACGTCCTCTTATCTCTCTGCAGCAATATGGATGAGTGTGTGTGTGTGTGTGTGTGCGCGCGCACTCGCGCCTTCCTGCACAGAAGGGGATTTCAGCCATGAAAAAGGGAAGCCGCTGAGCGAGCAAAGAGGTGAGATGAAAGCGCGCGCGCGCGCCCGGCTTAAGGTTGAACGTCCGAGGGGTCACAAGAACAAGCCAAGCGCTGTTGATTAGCGGCGAGATGAAAAGGGAAAAGGTCAAGTCCCGTGTGATGGGAGGAGAGGATGACGAGATGAAGTCGGGGGGGTGAAGGACAGGGGAAGAGAGGACGCATTTGGGTTTGGCCCTGTCCAAACCCAAATGCGTCCTCTTGGGCTAATTTTTAATCCACCGTGTCACATACAATTATATAGACAAACTTGATTAGAAAATAAATACATACATACATATATATGTATATGTTTGTACACAACAAAATCCAATCAAATTGTTAGCTATGACAGCATTTTTGCTCTACTAGTATTCAATTTCAAGATAAGATTTAAAGAAGGAGTAAAATGAACAATTATGCGCATAAACCGTCAATAACATACGAGAGCGCAATACAACACAACATTTTCAAACAATATGAATCTCGTAACGGGACAAAACGGGGAAAACTTGTATAGATAAAACACCTACCAGAGATGCTAATTGATAAATGTGTAGCGATCACTAGTAGTTGGATATTTTCCAATTCACTTGAATTGCCTGAAAATTCTCAATTATTTGCTATCTATGCTAGTGACGTATAGTAATAGGCAGAACAAATAAATACCCTTCCACGTGCAACATCATTATTTCGGTATACTGTGATACCATGACTTGGGAATAAAAAAAAATTCCGTGCCAATTCAAAATACTAGCACCTCAAATCATCTTATCCTATTACAATGAATGAAAATGCAATTAATCGGTTCCAGCGCCGACCCAAGAAACACACATTTTTTGAAGAGATGCCCTGAGCACAACTCGAGACCAAAAAAATCAGCCTAGCTGGGTATCACTTTATACTTTTTGTGACGTTTATGCCCTGAGAGTTTTCTCATGTGTGCCTTAGCGCAATAAAGGCTGTGGGAAATGTTGCCATTTATGACCCAGCTGCTCTCACCATTTTCATGGAATTTAAATGTTCTAACTTCAACGCATGCGTCGCACGTTATGATTGATAAATCTGCACTTTGCGCTGATGCGCTCGATGGATGGCATCGTCTTCCTTTGGAAATCCATGCAAGGCGTACCTTATGTCCGAATCAGAACCCATCAGCAGGACTTCCATTCCAAATGAGGAGCTTGCAAAAGCTGTCACGAAAAAAACGCAAATGGCGGCAAAAGAAGCAAACGATACGGTGCGCGCGGAAATGCCGCTTTCAAAGGCTTGTGTGCCGGCGACAATGAGAGGCGCTGATTGACGCGTCCTCGGTGACGGCTTTTCTGTGGCCTGCCCCGCATTCACAGCGCCATCGCGAGCATCCCCGCAGGAAAGAGGGCCCTAATTTGAATTTGCATGTAAATGCTCTTCACCTCTCGGCTTGACTGGCGGGCCAATCAGAATGGCTGTGTGTGTGTGTGTGTGTGTGTGTGTGTGTCACATGCACTCGCTTGGCTGTGACAATTCAGCTCCAGCTCAGGCGGCACCCTTTTACTTTCCTCGCTGAAATGTGTTTTGAGGGTGGGGGTGGGCATGATGACAGGGTTCCCACGGGGGATGGAAGTGATGGAAAATGATTGCGTTTTACAGGCTTTGTGCTTTAAAAGTGCTTGGGATCGGAGATGTTGATTTCATAACAAAAATAGTGCTTCTAACTTCACTCACAAACTGAATTCATGCCGCGATGAAGTCAATTGTATAGATTTCTTGTTATATACGGCACTTTTCAGATGCGGTTTCAACACCCCACCCCCCCCCCCCCAAAAAAAATATAACAAATTTTTGTTACACTTTTCTAGAAAATAAAAAGTAGATAAAATATAAAAATACTGTGTATCTGATGTAAAACGCGTATTATACGATATAACGGCGTGAAGAGATGCTTGCATCAGATTGAGCAAAACAACTTCCATTTGTGGTCCTTCAATCTGTAGATTTCCCTCGTCCACTCGCTACTGAAACATTTTTAAAAAATGGAAAAAAAATCTGCTAATATGCCAATCTGCGAGTGCATTGTTGTCATACTAACAGATATTTTATGTGATATTTATTTAGATATTATTTAGCTTGGTTTTTTTGTAATAAAATAAAAGATCTACTTTGTGATCTAAAGAAAATATGTATTTTATAAATAATCGGAGAACATATGCCCCCCCAAAATTTACACTTACTTTGTGTGTTTTTAAAAAATGAGCAAAAAGTCTTGAATGATAATAATAATAATAAATATAGTTATGTGGATATAAAATTACCTGGATCGAGATTTTTGTCCCACATTTAAGGTGGCTCGATCATCTCGGCAAAGGAGAAGTGCTCATTGGCACAGTTTTACAAACAGACTTGTAAACAATATTTGAGAGAAATAGACCTTTTGTGTACATTGAAAAATTTCCCCCCCCCAAAAAAAGGATCAAAAACAAAAGTGTTGCATTTCTATTTTTGTTCATTAAATGTTAACGTTAACAACACAGACTTTTTTTTTTTTTTTTAGACAAATGATTAGGTTTGGTTCAAGGGTTTCTGCTGAAATGTGTTAAAGTAGCTTTTGTTTGAAGGATTCTAATTTCCATAATAACATCCATGCTAATTTCCGTTAGCCCGTCTATGACCTTTTACATGAGATATTTGCATTAAGCTAGCAGACGTTCATTAACTATCCAATATTTAATTCTCTTTAGTTTTATGGATCGGTTGCACAATACACCACAACTGGAAGAGACAAACGGCTTGAAGCGAGCACATCTTGCCTCTTATTTGGAGAGATGTGTGAGCAGTCGTTTTGTTTCCTCAGTAACGATATAAGATAAGGAAAACAAACTGGATTCACGTCTAAATCCAAACTTTGTTTCATGGAAATGTTTTACGTATAGTTGAAAAATTGTTCTGTTTTTATGCTTGGCGGAGGTACAATAAGTGTTCTCCCCCAAAAGTCTCCATTACTCCTCCTCCATCCTACCACGCTCAGATGTACCTTTTCCACAGCTTTCTTTTTGTTGTTGTTGTGGACTCGGTAGCACACAGGCAGGCTGGCTCGCCTCCCACACGCCGCTGACGACGAGTCGGCGTGATGGAGGAGTGTTTGTGCTGCGCTCATGTTAGCACATCCACACAGTTTGGCAGCATGTCAAGGCATCTGTCAAGGCTCTTGTCACCAAGTGACTCGCGACGCCGTAAATCTCTCAGCGGGGACGGCGAGTGAGTTCTGAAAAGAACACCCCAAAACCAGTTGGGTCAAAAGTAACCCAAATATGGACCGATCCTCTTTATGGGTCAATTTGACCCAAATTTCTGGGTTGTTTTATACAAAATGACCTATTTTTTTGACCCGAGTAACCAATATTTATGAGTTGTTTTACACTAAAAGACCCATTTGTTGACTCAAAGTAGGATCGGTCCATTTTTGACCCATAGTTGGTCTGCTGAGTCACTTGCGGTGGTTGTGAAACTCTTCTTCTTTTATGGATCTCTAACTGTATGATACTGCCCACGGTGGCCAAGTTGCACACACCACACTGAGCTGTAATGAATACATTTTAATGCACAATCTGTTTAATTCTTTAAGCACTATTTAACTCATTTGCTCCCCAAAACGTATTTAAAATGATTATATACTTTTTTTTTTTAATGTTTTTTTTTATGCTAGAGCATACAGAAGGTTTTGATGCAGCCTCTGAACTGAAGAGAATGCTTGAAGCAATGGTAGTAATTACAAAAACGGCCAGCAGGTAGCAGCAGAGTATAAGAGATCAACGAGGGCCATGTGGGAAAAAGCTATTTCCCCGTGAATAATGAGGAAACTTAGCTATTATCTAATGCTAAACAGAAACAGATAAAAATTTACTTTTTTTTCCTGATGAAAGAATGGATGCTAATCTTTTTTTTTTTTTTAATTAGGTTCCATGTTTTTATATAATAGAACACAATGTTCTGCGGGCCTTGCAAAATCAGTCAAAATCCAGTAAAACAGCCGGGAGCGAAGGGGATTGCTTCAGTGAAAATGTCTGCGAGTGAAAGAGTTCATTGCTGTTACTGTATGTTTTTATGCTAGAGTTCTGATTATAAAAAAAAACAATCTTTATTTTTTATTTTTTTATTATTATTTTTTTTTTAGGGGCAGGCTGGAACGGACTACTGACAATTTTGAAAAATAATCTCAATGTGATTTATGAATTTTTTCTCAATCTTGCAATTGTGATTTTTTAATATGTGACAACAATATTGTAATCAAATCTGTGGCTTTATCACTCCAAATGTCCACGTTTCATGAAACAATATGTAAACAAACAAGTGGACTGCACTCCCTGACTTATATAGACACAATATAAGAATTGACTTTGCGATTTGGAAATGACATTCTACTACCCTTTTTTTTTCTACATGAGTTTTGAGTGGAAAAATAAGCATAAGGCGTCGAGATTGCCGGTTCTTTTGATCTGTGAAGGAGTGCCGACCAGACAACTCATTCGCACACCGTCTTTTCGCATCGGCGCCGGCTGCGCTTCCTTGACATCCTCTCGTGATGATGTTCACGTCAACACTCGACCTCCGGAACCTTTTCCCTCCCAATTACCCACGCGTCTCCTCTAACTAACCTCGCTCCGGCTGTCCGCTTCCATTTCAAAAACCTGACGGCAGCGTTCTGCCACAACACGCCGGCTTTGGCGCGAGAATCGTCACGTAGAAAACATCAAGGCTAAAAGATGAGGAAAAAAACGGCTACGACTCACTTTTTCCATTCATCTCGCAAGAGCGTTGGAACCAAAAGCCTGTTGTTGCCGCGAAGGCAAGTAAACAAAAACGCTCGCCAAAAGAACCACACGCACACAAAAAAAAATCGCATTGTCCTCCTGGCTTCTCTGCTTGTAATGGATTTTCTCCATTTTGATGTTATTGATGAGCGGTGAGCGAGTGCTCCTTTAATTGCGTGGTACCCCGAAGGCGAGAGTGCTGAGTGCCTACTTACCCAAAAGCTGGCCAAATACTAAAGATGGCAATTTATTGTTGAGTGAAAGTTTTGCACTCCCAGTAGGAGAACAAAAGAAGGCAAAATATTCCAAATCGCTCCGTGTGATGCAATATTTATATCTATAAACACAAACGCATAACCAGGGCCTTCCTGGCTCGAATCGTTTTCCCTGCATTTGATTGCTATTAAGTGCCAATGCTTTGCAATGAATCGAATTTTGATTGCGATAGCGATTTGTGCTGCCACAAATGAGTGAACGAGATTGTCGGACATATTTATTGTACATTTCACATGCAGGACCTGCTGGTTATCTATCAAACACGTTTTTTAACCAGTAATCGTCCACCACTAGGGGGCGAACACATTGTTATGGCTTCATTCAGCTGCCTAAACAACAGTGACGTAACTGTGGTCTGATGAGAGCGTAATTGCACCCTGGTCTTTGTAAATTTGAAATTCTTGATGAAATTATCTTTTTTCCCCTCCGTTATTTATTATTTTCTCAGTTTGCACTGTGAACTGTTTACATATATTTTTTAGAGTCACAATACAAATGTTGGCCCTAAATTAATTAAATATTGTGATTACAAAAATAATCGTGATTATCATTTTAGTCATAATCATGCAGCCCTTCTATGTACATTACCATTCAAAAGTTTTGTGACTATTTTGAATATTTTTTTTATTTATGTATTTTTTAGCAACATTTACAATGTCTTTCTTCTTTTCGAAAATATGAGCCATCGTTTGCCAATATTTTTGCTTTGCCAATTTATTTTTTGCAAAAATTTGAGATACAAGCACTGTAAGGTGGCAAATGACTCGTTTCACAATAAACTGCAGTTTTGCTGAAAAAAAGATCCAAAACGATGCTTCAAGCTGTTTAATGGCTCGCCCCAGTTCAAGTTTACCGTCAAATTTAGCATTAAACAAATAGAATACAATGTTGTGTGTTTTTAAAACTACTACATAGACTTTGCTTAGCTTAATGCTAATACATAATAGGAAACACCATACACGGGCTAATGAAATTAGCATGGGTGGTGTGTTGTTCTATTTATTTAAGCAAGAAATACTTCAATGCAAAAAGTGGAGCGGCACATGCATATATTCTTCATCATCTGCGAAGAATGACTAACATTACTGCAGTTTACTGAGAAATTGTGACCCCCCCCCCTCCTTCGTATCCCAAAACTGTTTAATTCTTTACATTATGTTTAATGATGTCACCTCTGCATATCTGAGCCTAGCAAATTAGCTTTGTGCTTTTGGGGAAAGGGTTAGGATATGCACTTTACTGACTTTGTCTTGCAGTTCTGTTTTTTTTTTTTTGCTCTTTTCCACCCCCTCCTCCTCCTCCTCCCTTTTGGCTGTGATGCATCACCAGGGGTTGAGAATCCAGTGTGCCATCATCGGCACCATTAACGGGCACAACAAAGTGGCTTTGAAGCTCTCTGCGGGGTTTTGGCAGTAATAGGACATACTGTAATGTAGAGTACGCACACGGGCCCCGCTCTCGCCTTCTTCCGTCACCCTCAACTGCCATCTATGTATAGTGGCTACAAAAGTCTACACACCCCCTGGTCTTTTATGGCACCAAGATAAGTCATTTCTAAACCCGTTTGTGACATATAAGTCATTTGTAATCTTTTAAGATCGCGCAGAGATTTTCGATTGAACTGTTCATAATTCCAAGAGCCCCACTTCCTAAATAATAATAATAATAATTGTAAAAAAAAAAAAAGGAAAAGAAAAAAAGAGTACTTTTGTCAATTGGATTCCCCCCCTCCCTCCAATTTTACATTATAATCAAATGTTAAATTGACCCTGCTGATTTCCCACATGAACCCATTTACGCTCCAGTTAGCCAAGGTTGTTAGGTTAATATTCCAGCTCCCGCCTTCAACACATTACATTTTGCAAGGCCAATCGAAATGTAGCGTTGTCTGCAGAGTTTGTACCGAGCGCATTCACGTCGTCGAAAGGAAGTCTTTCTCATTCCATTTTACTAAAATAACATTCCACATTCCTTCCTTGGCAATCTCGACGGCACGCGAGAGCGAATCCACCCGCGCCGAGACCTCGACCGGACGCTTCCTTATCGCCGCGCCTCGCTCCTTATTTTCCTTTGCCACTTCGTCGTCCGCCAAATCCCTAAAAAGGCAACGAGGCTGATGATGCCGTGCACATTCTTTTGTGGCTTGTGTTTTATGGAGCGTCCGCTCAGCATTTCCTATTGTCAAGTTTGTTCCCCCGCCGCAGATAAGGAATAATTACCAGCACGTCGGTTTCGACTCGCGTCCTCCTTGAGAGTTGCCGCGCAGGCTGAAAACGAGCATCGGGACGCTGTTTGTTCCCCGAGTCAAGTCTACATCGATATCTTTGTCTGGAGGTGGAGAAGCTGGCATCTGATAATCTCCCCTTTTCTACTCCTGAAATTAGTTTCTCGCTCTCTCTCTCGAGGCCAACGGGCAAAATGACAGTAAGCGAGGGGAACAAAATAAAACCAATGAAAGGCTTTGCAGCGATATGCTCACTTTACTCGCAAGTTAAGACGTACTTACCCCCCCAAAAAAAAAATCTGACGTGGCGTAAGTCCTCCTCAGCAGTAGTTGGCGCTATATTGCGGCAGTTTGACACAAGGTGACTTTCTTGGGAGTCATAGTTAAGGCTAAAACAAGCATAGTTCATATTTGCCTAAGAAATGTGTTTGACGCACTTTAGTTGATCTAATTTTCAGTTGACCTGTTGCTAGCTTTACGCTAACTTGCTAACTAACTTACATTGCTCGCAAGTCAAAGCAACCCCCCCCCAAAAAAACAAAAAAACAAAAACACCACAACTCTCGTCGGGACTTCCGTAAATTGAGGTACTACTATATGTTGATCTGTAAGGTCGTAAGCTAACTCAAGGACAGACCGATGTAGCGATGTAGCGTCGCTAATGATCGACGTTTCCTCCGAGGGGCTAATATTGCGCTGATATCCAATTTAAACTTCAGGCTTCTGAATTCTTATGTGAACTTCTTCTCCGTCACACACACACACGAGAGTTATAGAAATAGCCCGTCTTTGTATACATCAACACAAAAGGCGACCTGGTTGTCTGCCGTCTTTCGTTGACGAGTTCTTTTTCATCCTCGCAAGACAGCCGGCGTGGCCTGCGTGATTATCAGGAGAGCAATATTGATTTTGTCAGAGTCGTTTCGGAGGCGAAATATTGCCGGCTGTGTTTTGTGACAGAGCATTTAGTTTTTTTTGTTGCCGAGGCGGCTCTGCAGGAAAACTAAACCCTGACAATAACTCTCAAAGCCGAAGCTTTATGTTCAAAGGATATATGGCTCATAGAATAAATAGAGACCGCATAAACTGAAGCATGTTTTCTATTTTGACCATTTTTCAAATATGTGCTCTCAATAATATTTTTGCTTTTGGAGTTGTTTTGTGTTCTTAAGCTTTTTTGTACTAAGTACCACCTAAAAAAAAAATATATAATACTTACTTGACTGGCATTAAATAAGGATACATATATGGGAAATAAAATACTACTTAAAAAATGATTCCATTTAAATGTATTACACATGAAACTCTTCTAAACGATTGAACTACAAAAAAATGAATGGATGCAATGGAAGTCAATTTATCCCAATATATGGGGTCTGTAGGGTATTCATAATAATTGGGGCCCCCCCAATGCATTTCATGTGCCCCCCCCCCCCCCCTTAAGCCTGAGCTCTGGCGATGGGTCTGCCACTGTATATGCAAATTTTCTTGGTGGGGGGGTTCCGTATTCTGGGGGTGTCCATTTTCAAAGCGATTCCTATTCCAGACTACTCGGCGTCCATCTCGCCGCTTATTTTTTTTAGTAGCCCATCGAGTTTCTCCTCCACTAATTGCAATTGCATCACATTCCGCTCCTCATTACTACGTCTGATGACGCTCTTGGCAGCGGGCGGGCCGTGCCGGAGGGCTCAGCGGGCCAGCTGTAGTGTTTACTGAAGGATCCCGAGTTCCCACTCGCCGTTGAGTCATTCGGTGTCTCGGATCGTCCCGACGACGGACGCGTGGGAAACTCTTTTGATGTCTCGTCAGCCACGGTCCGCCTCTCGTACTTGCTGCGCTTTTGTGAAAAGGGGAACGGCGACGTTGGTGATAATGGAACGCCTGCGCCCAGACTGTGGAAATGGCGAGAATTTTGAGGGTCGCCGCCGTTCTCTGCCCCGCTTGTATGGCTGACAGTCAGTCAGTCGGTCATCCCGGTTTATTTTTAATCAGTGTTGTCCTTTTCATACGCCGCCGCTTCCTATCATCGTGAGATGGACTCAACACAGATCTCATCTTCTTAATTCGGCGAGAACCCACTCCTGTGTTTACACACGAGGGGCCCTCGTCAAAGACTGAACGATAATGCCAGACACTCAAAGCCGTAACACGGGAGGAGGATTTGAATGGCTCAGGATCAGCCTCGTCTCTTATGCCTTTTGGCTTCGCTTAATCCGCTTCTAATGCGTTTCGGCAACATTTTGGAAGCCACTTGAAATCAGATGTTTAGTTTGCGTAGTGCTTATCGGCAATGCAGTGGCTTTTACTCTCAGGTGGAACTTTAATGGTTGACGGAAGAACATTTGGCCTGTCACTTCTATCATCAAAACTATCAAAGTGAATTCAGACGTTTACGTTTCTAAAAATAGTGAAAGCTCAGTTTACCAACACAATTTATGAACAATTTGATCTATGATTTTTGTTGTTGTAAATGTTTGCTATCAAAGAAACGATATACTGTACTAAATGTACAATAAAATACTTTTCCCCTAAGTTTTCATATTCTTAACACAAAAGTGGTAAAAACAAAAAAAGTTAAACTAATAGAAATATGGCTGCATCATTTAGTAATAATTAATAAAACTGAGTTAAAATTAAGTGTACTATACTGTAAAAAAAAAAAGAAGAAGTGTGACATTGATTTGTGTTGAGATAATTTTTCCGCCACTAGATGGCATAATTGCATTTGTAAGACATTGGTGACAGCTCAGTGCAAGTAACTTGTGAAATTCTGCACATTTTTAAAATGGTAAAATACGACTTGACCCCAGTCTCCACAAATATATGCATCATTATAAAATGTATTACTGCTCAATTTTGACGTGGATGTGTCTGCTCCGTTGTGACTGGAATTCCCCCTGCACAGGCTTTCCAAGTAAGGGGTGGTCATTAATAGCGTGTTAAAATATATATATATATTTTTTTAATTGGTGTTGATGTTGCAAATGTGATCGGTGAAATCTGTTGTAATAATTAATAATTAAAACAAAAATAGTGGCGTGAAGGGAACTTTAAATTAACTCAAAATTAACTCATTCACTGCCATAAATTCATTAAAAAAAAAAATTGAGGCGACAAGCAATTAAAACATTTTTTTTAATTAATCACAAAACTTAACTAGTTAACTAATGATTCATCACAAATTTTATATCTGTTCTAAATGTACAATAAAAAAAATCTAGGTTTTCATACTCAAACAAAAGTAGAAAAAAATGTTAAACTAATAGAAATAGTTTTAATGATTTTTTTACGTTTATAGCCGTCAATGGCAGTGAATGAGTTAACTCACAAATTTTGACACCCCTAATGCAAAAAGCGGTAAGTAATTTTTGCACGGAAATTTTGTGCTTAACCTGAATTGTTTTGTGAATTTGGACGTTCGCAACTTGACTTTCCACTGTACAAGTAACGTTAATAGGACGGGTTCCGCTGCCCTCTTTTGTTCTTCCGCAGTCTTGTTGACAGTAAACGATGCACTCGTCAGCGTTTGAGCGTTTGCCAGCCTTGCTTGCCCGTTGACCCGAGTGAAAGCCACAGGCTGTCAGAAGCACTTAGCCGGTTTGTTTCAACCGAGCCCGTCCACAAGGTGAACGCAGCAGCAGCAGCAGCAGCAGCATCTCAGGTCAGCGCCGGCCCGACTAACGCTAATGGGCTTCTTCTCTTCACTCCGGCTGGAAAACGAGCCCGGCCAGAGTGGAAGCTGCGCGCCTCTCCACGGGGGGGATGTTTGCGCCAAACCGTTCCGACAGCGTTTGACAAGCAACAAAGCTCGGTGTTTGCCTGCGCGTGAGTTTAACAGCTCGGACCGCAGTCCGAGCTGACCTGGAGCCGACCCAAAGGCCACACTCGGAGAATGTTCTCTTTTTCTTTCCTGTGTGAATCGCTTGGGTCTCCTCCAAGATGATTTTTCTTTTCCACGGTTGCACAAGAGGCTGCGGAGGAATGCGACTCGGTTTGTGCCAGGAAAAGAGGTAGGGCCGGGGCCGGGGCGGGGGAGGGGGTGTGGGCGGGGGGTGGGGTGGGGGGTTAAATGACCCTCAAGCGAGAGCTCGACGTGGGCCAATGGAAGTTTGGCCGCAGCGAAGAAGAAGAGGTGATTGCTTCTTGTCACGATCCAGCGGGACTGAATTTAGAATGCTGCGAGGCGCAGTGGATTGCTAAAGTTTGGACGCTAGATGGTCGCAGTCGCACCTGAGACGGACTAATGGCGCCTTTCAACCAGGGCTAGGACAGTTAAAAAAATTTTTTTTTTAACTTCCGTTAGTTTTAATTAGTTTACAGAGCAGGTTTGTTAGTTTTTATTTTAAATTTTGAATGTGTTTTGAATGAGTATTTGTCGAATGCAATATAAAAAAAAAAAAGTCACAAAATATTGTGTGTTCGATCTTCCTTTTTCCGTATGAACGACGTGCAGAAATACAAAAATAAGTACCTTTTAAAATGTCAACATTTTCATGGATGGGCAAGTCTAGTTAAGCATGTAAATTTGAAAGATACGCTACGCCTCACTGGGTGTTCCGGCGGATGCTGAATTTGGTGACAAAAAGTAGATTCTATTTTAGATTGTCAAAAAACAGGTGCTGCAACGCGATTTTTGGTGGATTTGTGTGGTCGATGTCATCGTTTTTCGTTCCTAAATGTGACAACAGCGTGGGATAATCCCTCTGAATCATTGCAGAAATAAATTATTTGAGCGAACTGTTGTCATTATCATCTTAAATATATTTGATAATGAGGGGAGCCGCTTCGATTGGCAAGGAGTTGGCTGCATTCCATCCGACAATGGCGCACAACGGGGCAAATGCAAATTCGACCTGTGAAAAAGGAAAATAGCAAAAGACAGAAGTCTCCACCCATGCGCACAGTTTGACTGGGCTTGGCGCTGGGCATGAAAATGGGGCCCATTGTCTTCCTTCCTGGTTTGAGGAATTCCTGGTTAGACTTAATGTGCGGCCGCATGTCTTTTTTTTTTGTTTTGTTTTGTTTTTGTTGTATTGACCGCAGTGCAGTATTTCAAGTGTTTTGCGCACATACTAACAAAGACACTCAAACCCTTTGACATCATTTGGATGGCATCAGTTACACGCCAGCAAACATGGTGGTCCCCTCGTGCCTTCAAAATTCATTTTGGGATGATAAAGTACTTTTATAAGAACAGTGGATCCTTTTTATACCCTTAATGAAGTTTAAGGACACTATGATGTCGTTTTTAACCATCAAGTGACTTTTCAAACATTTGGCACAGAATCATATTTTAAACACAGAATAGTATTTTTTTTTTTCAAACTGCCCTGAGATGACAAAAGATGTTTTGTATTATTAGAGCTTAACTCATTTAATTTAGTGCAATGACAAAACATTGAGAACAAAACCTTTCAGACGGCAGTAGAGCGCCAACTACTGCCGAGGATGTCTTACTCCATGTCAAGTTGTCTTATCGGCAGCCTCCGTGAGTACCCGATTGTGAAGATTCAGCGTTAAACTATTTTTCATTTCATCATGAATTAATTTTTTTTTTCCCCCCCGCCGCTCTCTCACTACATAGCAAGTTGAGTGCTGTCGTTTGCATCGATGGTTATTAGGTACAATTGTGATGTGCAGTTAGCTAGCTAGCTATGCCTACAACCCGCAAAATGTGTCTTGTCTGTTGGTGTGACCACTTTAGAGCGCCTCGTTGTTGTGGCATGGTGGCTTTAAGTTTATATATGGTACGTGGGACATGATTTCAACATATTTAGTGGACAAGCACGCATTTGAATATTCACAATTTAGAAGCCTCATGTTACATACTTGACTTTTTTTTTCTTTCTTAGTCATTTAAATTTAGCTGTGCTAACCACACACGTCTGTTATGCCTCAAAATGACAAGACTTTAATTTTCATTTTACAGGAACTTGAAGTATTAGCGATGAGGTGCACATCTGGGAAGATGTCTTGTTTCAGGCTATTTGCTTTTCTCGCTCCATAAAAAAAATAAAAAATAATGAATTTGCTTGTCATCGAAGGCGATTTATTGTTCCCGCGGACATATTACACGGAAGATCCAAGCATGTCTAATAGTTTATCCAGACAAACGGGATGGTTTGCATCGGAATTGGCTATTTGCCTTGCTTGTTTATTCCCCGTGTCATGCCTCGCTGTGCGAGTGCGCGTCTGGTTGATGAGAGGGGCCAAATGAATAGCAGACGAGGCGCGCAAGACGACTTGTTGTAAAGCGGCGGCGGCGGCGGCAAATGACTCACATGTGCGACGGACGGCCTGGCGTGAACCCGAGCCGACCGCGTCTCATTAGCCGCTAGGCTACGTGTCAGTCTAACCACCTCATTGTTTTCCAGCAACAATCCGTCTCCCATCTTTTTCAACGTGAGATTCGTTACGGATAGCGTGAATTTTGGCTTATTTAAGGGTCTTAAAGCAATCGAGGCAGAATGTGTACCGATGAAAGATGACGAACACGCCAATTAGTTTGTAAGACCGTTTCACGGCGTAATTAGCGGCGATATGCTTCGGAGAGTAAATGTTGGTTACTGATGGATTATGGCATGTCCCGAATGTCTGTTTGAATAATTGTAGTTTCTAATCGAATGATTGCATTGGCGCCATCTTGTGGCATCTTGGGGTTCAGGAAGTATTGATGGGAGGGGAGATCTTCATTTAATCATGCCACAGCCTTGTCTAATGCATAAAAAGTGCTTTGTTGCCATCCTGTGGCATATAAAAGTAATTACAAACCTTTTTGAGTGGGGGTCAATTACAGATTTTCACGATTACTGTTGAGAGGCAAAATTAAAGTTACTAGTGAGTAGGACTGGGCGATATAATAATGTATAAAGCCCATTATGACATTTTTACGAATTAACTGCAAATCAAATTTAAATTATTCCTGTGCAAAATTTTCAGACAACAATGATGTATACTGATTTTAAATCACTTTTAAAGTAAATGTAAAATTCAAAGCTGGTACTTAAATACCACAATTGAGCAGCTGGTAGTTATTGTCAACACGTCTTGTCAACCAGCCACCCAACATTATGCCACTTGTGCAAAACTACAACACACAATAACATTTGAATATTACAGAATTTAAGAACATCTTTTAATAATCAACAAGAAGACAGGAGTGTATATATATACATATCTAGACAGAACAGTACTTATTGTCATACATTCTTTATCCTCTGCGAAGAACGACTAATATCAATGTAAAATTTTTATGGATTTTTCCCATATAAAAAATACACAACAAATAATGACTCCTAAGACAATCTATACGTGGCCAGCAATTGTGTGGTGATCCCGCCTACCCCGTTTTCTCGTCTTTTTGACCGCACAGTGGCTTGAGGAGACAGATGATGCAACACTCCCTGTTTGTTTTGACTATCGCTTCTGACCTTGTGTGCTAGGATCCAGTGGCCACCAAACCACTAACCCCCCCCACCACATTTTATGGCCTCTCACACATTGTCATGCCGGCATCGCGAGTCGCCTTGTGCCCTGCACTCTGACATTTCAGCTTTGCCCTCCTCTTCGCCCTGTCCCTTCTCGTTATGAGGCGCCAGCCATTCCTGTCACAATGGCTCTTTCAGCAGCATGTGCAGCTCCAGATTTTGTGTGTGTGTGTGTGTGTGTGTGTGTGTGTCCATGCTTTCCCGTCTATCAAATAATGTACATTTTTCATCAGTGAAAGTCCATAACTTCAAAAAGACAACTCACCTTCACCTGTAACCCTAATGAGGGTATAAGTGACATAGACAATGGATGCACATTTCCTTTACTGTCATGAATATTTAGGCTGGATGCAAATGGTTAGAAAAGCCTTGCTCTAAACACTTAGCTTAACTTTGAGCTTTTCACCATTCGGCGTCTCAAAAGCGCTCCTCCTGCCCCGCACGGCACGGCCGCAGTCTGTCGATCTTTCAAGTTTGCCTTCATTAGACTCGGCCGTGTTGCGGCTGCTCTGCAAATTGGCCTCCAAAGGAACGAAGCGCCGGCTGTGTTGATGTCGGGAGCTGCAGTGTCAGTAATCATTGACTGGCACTGGCTTTTCTCTCCCACAAAGGTAATTGATACAAGGGGGCGGGGCGATCGAGAAATGATGAAAACGCACACCGCCACGACATGGAGGTTGCCATGTCGTCCGTCATTTTACATGTCTTGGCGCATATTCGATTATTATTTTTTTTTTTAAGAGAAACATTCTTTGCAGAATAATAAATTCACATACAGTAACAGTGAACCCTCACCTATTCACGTATGAATATTTTTGTGCTTTTTCTGCCACAAGATGGCACCCATGCCTTCGCTAATTAGAAAGTAGTAAGTAGTGGGCACTTCGAAATTAAGTCATCTGTAAAACATTTATTTTTAATGCTAACGTTTTGTAAAATACGCATCAGGATGTGGCATATTTACTGTTTAAGCAATTAACTAATTTACTCCCAAAAACATATAAATGTTGTTCTATTTTAAATACCATGGTCCAAAAAACGTGTTTATACGTTTAAAATAAATAAATAAATAAATAAATAAATATATATTTGCTAGAGCATACAGAATGCTTTGATGCAGCCTCTGAAGAGAAAGCTTAAAGCAATGGTAGTTATTACAAAAACGGCCAGCAGGTGGCAGCCAAGTATAAGAGATCAACCAGGGCCATGTTGCAAAAAGGCTTCCCCCCCCAGTGGGTTAAACAGATTTGTGAATATTGATGAAACTTAGCTATATTCTTATGCTAATTGCTGGGACATTTCTGTATTTGACTTTTTCAGGGCAACAAAATGTCTCCCTGTGCATCCAAAGAACTTTACTTCAATGTCATCTCATTTAAAGTACAATATCATAAACAGGGTTATTGTAGTAGTTGATTTCTATCCTTAAGGTCCAATCTAATTTCTCTAATATAGCATAATATACCCCATGAGGCTCATTATTGGACTCCAAGGTAACTGTTTGGAGCTAGAAATGTTATGGCCTCTAGCTGCAATAATGTACTTTTTAATGGGAGTAATATTTTTACCATTTTAACGGCAGTGTAACACAAAGGAATCGCATGTTGTTGCTGAATGGCTCCCTCTATAATTTGAAATTTGGGCTGATGAAGTTGTTGCTTTTGATTGTGACGCCTGCAACCGGCTCTTTTGTTCCATCTTATTTTGGGAACTGTTTTTAAACGATAGCAGTTTTTAGCTTCTAAAATGTTCATCATTTCAATTTGCAATAAACCACTGCTATGGAATTATTTTATTTTTTTACAGAAATGTATGAAGATTTGAACATTGAGAATGTTTAAACGAGAGAAATGTGAGAAAATGTCTCGATGAGAAAAGTGTATAAACTGTGTGGTGAGGGGTTTTAGAGCCTTAAAATATTTATCATAAATGTAAATCATACAATGAGGGAAAACTGCACTTATTTTTTTTTTTTGTTAAATGTAAAAATAATGAAACATTTTGGAGTTATTTTTTCCCGGATCACCGCCGTTGTACAAACGTGTTTTATATGGAGTGGTATGTGTGACTGCAGTAACATTTTTTACTTGTTGAAAACGGATCCCTTCAAGGCCGAGAATTAGTGTCGACATATTTTCTAATCATATTATTCAAATGATTTGATTAAGCCTCGCAGCCTTAAATAAATGCTGTTAATTTGTTATCCAATTTGGGATTTTGACCAAAAAGCGTGTCAGTCATTTTATAAAGACACAGTGGAACGCTTCTAATTTGTGGAAAAATGTCACCATTTGTAAAGTGTTTTGAATAAGATGAGGTAAAAGTAGAGCAATAAAAGTAATTGCTTCAAAGTGTGAAACGATGCCTGGCGTCTTTTATAAAGCAACTGTAAACAGTGCTGGGGTGATCATGAGCTACACTTCCATCAGTTTAAGGTCTTTTCACATCTCGCCTGTAAATGCTTCAGAAACCCGAAAAAAGGCCGACGTGTGCTCGCTCACCACAGAAAGACGAGAGAGAGAGAGCCTTCGGCAAATGATCACCACGCAGAAGACTTGAAGTCGTGTTGCCGTCCAAACGCGCAAGAGAGGCTGGCCGAGGCCTCTTGAGCATTTCTCACCCGGGCGCATATCCCACACACTTAAGTCTCAATCCAATTGACAGTGGGAATGGAAAGGCCCCAGACACTTTAACATGGTGTGAGTGTTTTTAAATGGGAGGGGGGGGGTGGTGTTGGGGGGCTCGCTCGCTTCTTTATTAAACACCTCGCAGGCGAGACAAAGACATAAACACAGCGTCGCCGCTTCGAGATCCATTTAGGACGGGCGCCCGTATATCATCTGACGTTATTCCCGGCACGTCGGCTTCGCCTTTGTAAAAGGATCCGATGGCCACCCAGTCGAGTTATTATATGGAAGCACTTATCAATTTGGAAACGGCTAACAATAGATGATTTGTAGTCTCTCGCTGCACTGCAGCAATCGGATTCTCTGGCTGCAATTGCGGAACGCAAAGAGTTGTTGCAATTAGATCAAACGCAAAAAGCATTAGGACGTTTTCGACGTAAGGTTTGAAAACACGCGTATTGATTTTTGATGCCTTGGAATTAAAAGCCGCTCGTCTTGTTCTTATAGGCTGATGGCTTCCTAATCGTTTGCAGCGGAGGCGAAGAGCTGCGCTGCTCGGAGGAATATTTTGTTGGATGTGTTCCAGACCGACACCCATTTGGTGAAAATCCGTAATATAGTCACCATATCGATAATGCCAGGCGGAAAGCCCTAATTTCCAAATATGATGAATTTCATACTTATTGCACAAATCAATACTTTGCCTACTTTGTCTATTATTTTACACATTATTAACCAATTCAAAGTGTTGAAATTTTCCTGAGAACAAATCTATTAACTTTCTTGGACTCTTGATGTAAAACTCAGCCTCTTGCTCACTCCATGGGAGCCATGCAACAAACATTATGTTGCCTCAAGATTAGAGTCTTTTTTTTCCCCTACCATTGTGCATTTAAATTTTCAAGAATTGTGAAAACAAACCTAAATGGAAACGCTAGAAATTTGAAAAAGGGCCAAAAATTCGCCCCCCAAAAAAATTTACGCTTGGAGGGTTGGATTTTATGAATATCGATAAAAGGGAAATGGAAATGTTGGCTTTGGCAACAGGTTTTGCGAATAAACAATGACAGGACTGGATACACGTCGCACGTTTTTGACCGGATATTAGGTCACAAAAAAACGGCAGCGAACGATAAAGTGAGGTAGGTTTGGGGGGGTCGAAGACATTGAAATATTTCTGGAATTTATAAAAGAAGCAATCATTAATGCTTTGTTGACAATCAGACAGACGCTCTCGTATGATGTCAACTCATGGCGTCAATCTCCTCTTCTCATAATCGCAAAATAATAACAAATGGAAATGGGCATAGGTCAAAGTCACTAAATTTGCTTAAAACATTCAAACTATTAGGATGGAAACTCCATAAATTACGAGTGAAGGTACACTTAAGTAAGCTTGTTTTGTGAAAATGAATTTTTCGGTGCAGAAGGAAACGCGTCAGCCATGATTGTGAGTTTGCTTAATAATCTCCTCATCGTATTTTAACTCATGGCTCTTCGAATTTGAATTTGAAAAATAATTTGAGGTGTAACGTCGTATATTTATAAACATCACAAACCATATCATTTTGTCAAATGAAAATCCTCTGCCTTAATGCTAACGTATAATACGAAATGCAGGCCAACAAAAATGAGCATTGATGTTATAGCCTTCTGCGCAGCATTTCCACTACAGCGTTTGTGCGGTTTTTGAGGGATTTCTATTTTGCGAGTAATATTCCGCTTGTGATACAAAGTCAGGAAAGTGAATTCATCCTGGGCAGGTCAGATTTGTGCTCCGTTTGAATTCCGTTCTGGTGGGCTGTGTTGTGTTTGGCCGGTGCTCAGGAGCAGAGTTGTTGTCGGGATGTTTGCCAAAGAAATACCACAGAGCTAAACAACTGCAACCGCTGGAAAACACAGATGTCTTCCTCTGGCTCGTATCAAGTGATTTCCATCAGATGCTGCAAAGGGGCGGAACCGCCAGAAACGACGCTGGTCCAGGACTTTTGGTTCGCTTTCCACGACATTCCCACACGTTTTTTTTACTTCCTTGGTGAATAATGCATGAAACTTTACGTCAGGTGGTTACAGCATGCTGCTTTTTTTTTATGACTCAGCGGACGGAGGTGGGGTACTGGAGTAGAGACTAGGGGGTGCACCGATGCATCGGTAACGGTACTGAGTTACTTTTTTTTTTTTTTTTTGCTCAGTATTGTTCATTCGGAAATGTCATCATCATTGCTCTTTTTTTTTTTTTTTTTTTTTAAATATATATATATATATATATATATATATAGGCGGCACGGTGGCTGACTGGTTAGCACGACCGCCTCCCAGTGCAAAGGTTGTGAGATCAAGTCCGGGTTTCGGCCTTCCTGGGTGGAGTTTGCATGTTCTCCCCGTGCCTGCGTGGGTTTTCTCCGGGTACTCCGGTTTCCTCCCACATTCCAAAAACATGCATGGCAGGTGAATTGGACACTCCAAATTGTCCATAGGTGCGATTGTGAGTATGGTTGTTCGTCTCTGTGTGCCCTGCGATTGGCTGGCAACCAGTTCAGGGTGTACCCCGCCTACTGCCCGAAGCCAGCTGGGATAGGCTCCAGCAACCCCCGCGACCCTTGTGAGGACAAGCGGTACAGAAAATGGATGGATGGATATATATATATATATTATTATTATTATTTTTTTTTGTGTGTGTGGGTGAGTATGTGTATGTGCGTGCGTGCGTGCGTGCGTGTATTTGTTAGCTCACCAGAAAACCTATTAGAAAAAATCTCATACCGTTCACCTAAACCGAACACCAGGAGACCCGAGGGGACCGAAGAAAACCAAGGAAGGTGAAATCCAGCACCGACCAGACACCCCCCACCAGAACTCCTCCCCAGCCCAAGAAACATCCAGACCCCAACAAATCCAAAAAACATAAAATCAGGGAGGCCTCAAGAGACCAAAGGAGAGACCGAGAAAAGGAAGGAAGGAAGGACAGACGAAGCCGCGTGAGATCCGGTACTGAGTTACTTAATTTTGAGGGACCGGTGGTAGGCTGATCCCTTGAGCTAAAACAGATCTTGTCTACCAAGCTCATCTGCTTCCTCTGTATCATTGAAGGTTTGTCGGGATTGGCCGGTCACGGGTGCAACGGCTTCAGATTTTGGTCTAGGATTATTGTCTGAGGGAAAAAAAAACGCGGTTTACCATTTCAAGCATACTTGCAGGTCAAATGTTTGTCCACAGCCTTTAAACTGGCGACCCGTGGCTTCAAAACGGCCGGGGATGGCGGGGCTTGCGGGGGGGAGCTCCCCGCCCTGCCGCAGACCGGAGCCCCAAGGTTGGGGAGGCGGCCGTCGGTCGGTCAGTGGCGGCGCGGCGAGCGATGTTACCGGTGGTTCCTGGCGGCAGCGACGGCCGAGAGGCCTGACTGTCACGCCCCGCGAGGCCTCCGCCAAACTTGCCGCCGCCTCGTTCCGGCCTCGCCTTTCCCCCCACGTCCACTCAACCTGGTTCAGGCCGGGCCGCGGCCGGCGCGGGGACGCGGAAATAACCGGTGTTGTTAAACTGCTGTGGTTATTTAAATAAAAACCACGTTCACCTTCCTTGGTTTTCTTCGGTCCCCTCGGGTCTCCTGGTGTTCGATTTAGGTGAACGGTATGAGATTTTTTTTTCTAATAGGTTTTCTGGTGAGCTAACAAACACACGCACGCACGCACGCACGCACGCACGCACACACACATACTCACCCAAACACACACAAAAAAAAAAAATGTATGTATGTATGTATGTATATATGTATATATGTATGTATATATGTGTATATATATATATATATATATATTTAAAAAAAAAAAAAAAAAAAAAGAGCAATGATGATGACATTTCCGAATGAACAATACTGAGCTCTTAAAAACAGAAAAAATAGAAGAAGAAAAGAACAAGAAGAAAAAAAAGTAAAAAAGGGAAAAAAAAAAAAAAAAGGAAAAAAAAATAAAATAAATAAATAAATAAATAAATAAAAACCACGGTTATTTGCTGCACCCCGAGACTCGACTGGAGTCGGGCTTAAATCTGCAGTTTTCGGACTAAAAATTCTGAAGGACTCAACTTGACTGACGTGGTATTCATGGCCTCGATTTTACTTGACTTTGATGACTTGGCGAGTCTTGCCCGTTCACATATGAAAAACGTTTTCTGTAGTGTAACCTTTTGTTTTGTTTACGAAAGAAAGTTTCCGTGGAAAAGGGGTCACAACTTGTTGCTGATTCACATTAAGATTCTTCGGGCTTTGGCATTCTAGTGTCTTTGTAGTTCCGCTTAAATGTGTTCGGGGCTGTTTGGACACCTGGCAGATAAGGCAGCTTATCTCCATGGCTTAACATTTTATAGGAACATTCAATCATCTCGCAGGAATTGTGTCTATTTGTCTGACAGCCATCAGAGCGCGTTATTTTCAGCACACCTCAGTCTCGTACCTTTTCCATCTACCCGATCAACCGGGATGTTTTTGGGGGAGCACACGGACTGTCAGCCAGATGCGGTATTGAGAAAACAAAAAACAAAAAAAAAACCAAGGGTCACAGTTGGTGTTTACGCAGCAAATCCTTCATTTCCCTCGTGTCACATCGAACGGGAAGAAGACCGAAGACTGGCTTTCATTTTCACTTTCTCGATTGCTGTCGCACATTTTGATTGCAGGGCGTCGACACGACCTGTCACGTGCTGGCAACTCATAAATTGCCATGTGCCCTGTGGCTGTGCATTAATAGCGTTTAAAATCAGGTGACTGTTGGAAGAACATGGACAGTTTTTTTTTTTAATTATCACACCTTTTTTTTTTCTCGTCACTTCGGCTTCTCAAAGGCATCCAATAGGAGAGACAAAATACCTGCTAATGTTTTCGTCCTGATATGATAAAGAGCTACGGTGATTGATTTCCACGCTGCCATGCCCGCGTTCCCTGAATGAATTAGACTCTTGTCTCTTGCTTCTTGACTCAACCCCCCCCCCCCCCCCCCCTCCCTCCTTCCTGACTCTGTTGTGTTCGCAGAGCTCATTTGAAATAGCTTCATGCTACTGGCAATCGTCTGTGTTTCGCTGGTGGCGCTTTGGCACCGGCAGATGTTGGGATTTTCAGCAGCCTCGGAGACAGCGAATGCCTCTCAAGCAGCTTTTAGGAGAGTCAGTTTGGGCATAAAGTCTTTTTTTTTGTTTTGTTTGTTTTTTTTGGGTTGAGAAACATCATCATGCAATTTGACTTTCTCCACTTGGGTATTCTCTAACACAGCTGAGCTCAGCACTGGAGATTACGGCGGAGAATATCTTTGATTTTTTTTTTTTTTTTTTGTGTGTGATCGCCCTTTAATCCCTTTCAGGTTAAGAAGAAGGGGGAAAGGTTTATCTTTGAGCTTTTTGCAGGCAACAACGGAGGTGAGGCAGAGAGGATTGGTCCAAGTAGTTGGCTCGGATGAAGGTCGCAGCACAGAAGCTCCTGCGGCTGTTAGGGTGAAGACAGGTTCACTTCTAAATCATAAATGCCTGCGCCAAAGTTCTCGTTTTTTTGTTTGTGTTTTATGACCCTGGTGGAAGGTTGTTGTTGTTGTTGTCGAAGTCTACAAGGTTTCAGGTTTGATCTTTGGCTGTCCTTCAAAGTATCCCGGGGAAAGATTCTGAAAGCTCAATTCTGAGGAGTCTGTGTCTGAATGAACCTTGTTACCTTGGTTCCAGTTCGAGTCAAACCCCGTTTTTAAGAAGTAGTCCAGTCTGTTTTTTGGATTTGTTGGGGTCTGGATGTTTCTTGGGCTGGGGAGGAGTTCTGGTGGGGGGTGTCTGGTCGGTGCTGGATTTCACCTTCCTTGGTTTTCTTCGGTCCCCTCGGGTCTCCTGGTGTTCGGTTTAGGTGAACGGTATGAGATTTTTTTCTAATAGGTTTTCTGGTGAGCTAACAAATACACACACGCACGCACGCACGCACGCACATACACATACTCACCCACACACACAAAAAAAAAAAAAAAATATATATATATATATATATATATATATATTAAAAAAAAAAGAAAAAAAAAAAAGAGCAATGATGATGACATTTCCGAATGAACAATACTGAGCTCTTAAAAAAAATAAAAAAAAAATAAAAATAAAAATAAAAAAGAAGTAGTCCAGTCTGTTTTAGATGGTTCTTGGTTTAAATTGTCAAAACTGTACAGGGTACCAAAGCTACATATTTGTACAGTACCACTTTTTCATACCTATCCGTGTCAGTAGCTTTTCCCAACCTTCCATACCTACGGGGGAAGCCCAGACTTCCCTCTCCCCAGCCACTTCAACCAGCTCCTCTGGCGGGATCCCAAGGCGTTCTCAGGCCAGCCGAGAGACATAGTCTCTCCAGCTTGTCCTGGGTCGACCCCGGGGCCTCCCGCCAGTGGGACGGGCTCGGAACACCTCTCCAGGGGGAGGCGTCCAGGAGGCATCCGAACCCGATACCTAAGCCACCTGGTTCCTCTCAACGCCTTTTACCTTCCTTCTAATTCAAGTTGAACCTCATCTCTACTAAATAGTCCAGTTTTTTAAAAATGGGTTTGGTTTCCATTGTCAAAACTGTAAGGGGTACCAAAAGAACCCACCCAGACTCTGTTGGAAGCTTTTTATTGAGTGTGGTCATTTAGAAGGTTTCATGCTTGATCACTGGCTGTCACTCAAAGTATCCCTGAGGAAGATTCTGAATGCTCAGTTGCGCTTGAGGCATCGGTTTCTGAATGAACCTTGTACATTCCTTACAATTGTAACTTTGTCCCGTCCTTCTCGTAGCCGATTCTTTTTTATCAACTAGTCCAGTCTGGTTTAGATGGGGTTTGGCTTCCATTGTCAAAACTGTAAGGGGTACCAAACCAATGGATGATGAATACCACCATCGTTAAGTGAATGAGGCAACCTTGAATTCACATAAGAGTTTCTGGCCACTTTTAAAACTTCATTCTATTTCTGAATGAATGGGAGGCAACACCAGTCGACATATGAGAGAACAGTTAAAAAGTTCTTCAGGTCTCAATGCAGAACCCCCCCCCCCCCCCTCCTCCTCCTCCTTCCCACTCATCCTTTCTTGCAAACTTAAGAGGAGCGCTGCAGGCAGAACAAGCAGACGGGCTTTTTGATCTCCATCATGGTGGCTACCAACTCCTCGCCTCCCTCCTCTGCTCGGCTCTCACCCCAGCCAGCCGCGGCGCGTCTTCCGTAGACATGCGAGTAATCACAGTCTAGCCAAGCAATCAGACGCACCTTCTTTTTTTCTCCCGTCCTTCTCGTGGCCGATTATGCTCTCCGCCATTACGTGCTGCCCCCCTTTTCCATCTCGGCGTGACTTTTTGAGCGGAGTAAACACAAGCCCAGCTGACACTTTCATAACGCGTTGTGTCCTGGACGGGCGGTCGGCGGGTGGTCTGGAGCAACAAACAAGGGATTTTAGCTTCTCTGAGAACAAAAAAGTTTGAAGACTGCCTTTAAGAACCAAATTAAATGCAATGAGTTGTCACCTATTCACAAATAGTTTTGGGCAACTCCATTATTAACAAAAAAAACCTACTTGTGCTCAGGCCAACAGGACAGCACCATTATTTACTTATTTAAAGCCATCCATCCATCCATCCATTATCTAGCGGAGGCAGCAGCTTTCCAGCATTCCCATCTCCCCCAGCCGCTTCATCCAGCTCCTCCGGCAGGATCATTAGACGTTCCCATGTCAGCTGGAGAGACAGAGTCTCTCCAGCATGTCCTGGGTCGTCCGCGGACCTTCTGCCAGTGGGACATACCCACGGAGGTATCCAGGCAGGCATCCGGACCAGATGCCCGAGCCACCTCAGCTGGCCCAAGTCCCATCCAAATGACCAAGCTTGTTCTTTCGATCCTGCGATTCTGATTACTAAACTGTTTGTCACGACTCTGTTCTGCCTCATTGTTCTTTAGGAGATCCCTTCAATCTTCTGCCTTAGCAAGTTTGTTCTGTTTGTTGATTTGCTACAACAACAAAGCGTGACCCCCCCCCCCCCCCCCCTCATCCTGCTATCTGTGGATTAGGGCCATTACATGACCCCTTCCCATTCTTCAAAGACTCTTTATCTGGACGTTGACATAAACGTCTCTTTATCTGGACGTTGAAGTTAACTGACTTGCTACTCGCCCGTTTGTTGCTTGATTTGTCTTAGTTGCTATCATGAAAAAAAAGTCATTTCCATTTATTTCTGTGGCTCGGCATTCTGCATTTGGGTTCTAAAAATGCTCAAAAATTGTGAAATCTCTGATGCATATGCTGGCAAATCTCGGGCGTACCCACAACCTCCTACACAAAGTCAGCTGAGGTCGACTCCAGCTTGCCCGTAACGATAATGAGGACGAGCGATTATAGATCATTGATAGATGGGCGAATGGAATGATTTATATGTACAAGTCGCTATTAAACTTCGACCTTGTCTGTTGATTACAATTTTATTTACCTCTGTTCAAATCCCTCCCTTCCCCGAAGACCTGCTTGCCACTAATCTACTGTATTTATTGAAGCGCTGCACTGTAACTAAGAAAGAGGACTCCACCACTGCGTGTGTGCGTGCGTGTGTGTCCAATGAACTCCCAACACGTCATATTCCGACGCTTGGTCAATCGGCCCACACATTTGCACTTGGCAAAGAGCAAAGCAACAGCTGTCGGATTTGTAACATGTGACTGGAAACCGGTCCGGACTGGCCAAATGAGACTCGAACAACGGGTCTCGGGTTACTTTGACCCGCCCGACCTACCCAAATGTTCAGTGGGCGTACTTGTAACCACACTCCGCTTTTGTTTAACAACCCCCGCACCTGCAAAGCCAACTGCACTCTTTGATATGTGGAAAGTGAGAATGGGCTTGTTGCACTGTTGGAATTTGTCACAATTTCTAGCGTCACTGTTGGTTTGAAGTTGACGTTTAAATATAGGTTCGGTTTGTAAAAGGTGAGGCAAGCAGTAGGCCGCCATTTTCCTTTCTCTATTATGGCTCATCAAGCATTTAGTCTTGTAACATTTTTTTTGCATTAAATTAACCAATTTCCCCAATACAATTGGTAAAAAAAATTCCAATGGTTTTTCACTTATTTGAAGGATTTTTTGTTCTCATTAAATAGTTAATTAATTGATTTACTTTTGGTTAATTTATATATACAGTTGTTATTGACTTATTTACTCGCAGCCATTTTCACTGAAGCAACCCCCTTCACTCCCGGCTGTTTTACTGGATTTTGACTGATTTTGCAAGGCCCACAGAATATTGTGTTCTATTGCTATAAAAACATGGAACATGCCAAAAGAAAGATTAGAGTCTCTTGTTTCATCAGGAAAAAAATAATATTTGTATCCGTTTCAGCATTTGGCATTAGAATATAGCTAAAATTCATCATTATTCACAAATCTGTTTAAAACGCTGGGGAAAAGAGCATTTTTGCAACATGGCAATGGTTGATCTCTTATACTCTTCTGCCACCTGTTAGAATGTTTTTATATGTTTTTGGGAGCAAATGAGTTAAAAGTCTACACGACCCCTTTTGGAATGCTAGGTTTTTGTGATATTAGAAAAATGGGACTAAGATAAATCATTTCAAAACGTTTTCCACCATTTAATGTACCTGTACAATATAATTGAGAGAGAGAAAAAACTTCCCGAGAGTTGAAGTAAAAAAACAGAGCTAATGTGATTGCATAAGTGTGCACACCCTTTTATAAGTGGGTTGTATGTATAGAATTAATCAATCCCATTCACACCCCTGCCACCTTTTTAAAGTGCCTCTGATTAACCTGAAATCTAGTTCAGATGTTTTAGTAGGCTTTTCCTGCCTTTTTCTTTGCTTACTTTTATTTTGCTTTATTCATTAGTTTACTGTTACTTGGTTCCAAGTAGTATCAGTAGTGAAGTTATTTAATTACAGTTTCTTACTCAGTTACAGTAACTTCGTTATAAAAGGTGACTGCTACCGTTTAAAGTTCCTCTAATGAACCACATTTAAACTTTTTGTTGTTGTTGGGCTTTCTAGCGTTTGTGCTAACATCGACTAGCAATAGGAACCGTTAATAATTTCCTCCGCCTTGGCTTTAGGCCGCAGTTGTTCCATCACCCAAACATGTTTTGTTTTGTAAATATCGATTCCAAAGACTATTTCCATTAAGGTTATTGTACTCGCAGTCAGCAATGCTATCAAGCGCCGGGTGTTTTGCTTTTAGTATTCTACGCCTTCCATTCACTTGAATGAAAACAGGTTGGTGCTGTCGGGATTCAAGTGGGATAACAGGGTAGGACCGTGTCTTTTCCTCTTGGCTTCCTATCTCTTACTGATTGGGCCTTGCTCGCATTTTGCTTTACCTTTCTTCCTCTTTAAAAACCTTCCTTCGCTTGTTTTGGTCTATATGCCGTGAGAGTGCTGTTTAGACTCGCCAAAGCCCCTCCATTAGTGGGGGGGGGGGGGGGTGTACGTGCGAAAAAAAGGTCGCTGTGTTTTTCTATTTCCTCGCCTGAATGAGGATGGGATAAACAGACCAACAGGTTAAATGCAAGCAGGTTTCAGCGTCTGCTTTCAAGAATAAATTGTACAAATCGGGGTGGCTTTCAAACTTTTTAAAAGTACAACCCAAGAAAATAGGTAACTGTTCAAGTACAATATGTTCATGCGAACAGTCAAATTTATGCATTCTTGGAGGAGTAGATGCAAATAACTGAAATTAGCATGTGCGATGTGATTTGCAAATTTAAAAATTGCAATGAATAAAATTATTATTTTTTTAAATACAGCACCTGAAAGGCAGAAGCAAATCAGAACCGCTGAGACGCAGGCAAAATGAAAACAGATGTTTTCCACTTCTGTAAAGATTTTTGAAATGCCAGAAACAAAAATGATTGCGCAGGAAAGCTTCCAAAAGATCTAAGTCAGTGATGCCCAAGTCCGGTCCTTGAGAACCCCTATCCAGCCTTTTTTTTCCCCATGTTTCCCTCCTGCAGCGCAGGTGAATTGAATGATCAGCTAATCAGCAAGCTTTGCCTGATAAACGATTCTGATCATGAATCAGGTGTGTTAGTGGAAAGAAACATGGAAAAAGACTGGATAGGTGCTCTCGAGGATCGAACTTGAGCACCCCTGATCTAAGGGCTGATTGGAGACATTCACAAGAAGGAGTCATGCCATAGCTTCTATGATAAACTTTGCATTTGCATTTCCTTGCATCCGGGTCGTTTCAGCAACGCTGAGTTTTAAACACAATGTTACACACGTTAACACGAGTTAAATCAAACAAAACATTTCTTGGTCCCTGAACAGTTCTAATTCAATCACTTTATTCATAGTCTAAATTTGTAGAATATCCACAGTCAGATTATCTGCCGCAAATGAATCTATGGAACCTTATTTGGGTCTTTCTCGGATGGCAACACAAGTACCCAAGAAGAGCAGAAACAATAGTTGCCGAGAGTGACCTGGTTTATCCGTGCAGGAGCAGGTGAAGTGAGAGAGAGAGAGAGAGAGAGAGAGAGAGCGAGAGAGCGAGCGAGCGAGTAGTTAATGTGACAGTCCGAGGCAGGCTCGGCCATCAGGATGAGGCGAGGTGAGCACCTCGACGTTAATGCGGGCCGCTGGCGAGCTCGCGGAGCTGCGAGTCGCGTATCAAAGCAACGCCACGCGTAGGCCGGAAAGCGCAGACGGGGTGTTCATTAGTCAAGAAACAAATTCCCTCCAACTTTTCCCTCCAACACGCACACCCTCAATTTAAAGTTGGAAGACACGGAAAGAGGTTAGAGATAAACTCTCCCGAGAGTTGCGCTCGCTTCTTCTGTTATGTGCCACCTTTTCGCTCCGACTCCTTCCTTCTCCACCCGGTCTATCCGTCAGTCTAAGTAGTCTCGCGCTGACATTTCCGAACGGCGTCTTTTTTTGTATTTCTTCCAAATGCCACCCCGCGCTTGAGCTTTCCGTACCAACAGTTGTAATTGCGTTTGCACTCGCTTTCTGAGTGCTATTTTGTTTGTAATTATGATATGAATGCGACACGCTTTCCTTTGTTCTCAGCAGAATTCTATTCGCTATCGATGCTTTTTCCATTTGTAGTACAGTAAAACCCGCTGGTCCCTGCCGGGAATAGTAAAAAAAAAAACAGCAAATCGTCCTCAAAAACATATTTCTGGTGGGGGGTGTCTGGTCGGTGCTGGATTTCACCTTCCTTGGTTTTCTTCGGTCCCCTCGGGTCTCCTGGTGTTCGGTTTAGGTGAACGGTATGAGATTTTTTCTAATAGGTTTTCTGGTGAGCTAACAAATACACGCACGCAGGCACGCACGCACGCACGCACGCACGCACGCACGCACGCACATACACATACTCACCCACACACACACACACACAAAAAAAAAAATATATATATATATATATATATTAAAAAAAAAAAAAAAAAAAAAGAGCAATGATGATGACATTTTCGAATGAACAATACTGAGCTCTTAAGAAAAAAAAAAAAAAAAAAAAAAAAACATATTTCCAAAACAGTATTAGTAGTATTTTAAACTTATAACCTTGTTTGAATTCAGTCTGACCTTTTTAGAAAAGAGAAAGTTGTGGACACCAACTGACATGGTTTTCCCCAATTTTGAAGCGCTTTACGTCCGGCTTCGATAATTAAACATGTGTTGCCTATTGGAAAACGCGCACTTTTTATTTATCCGTCTGTCTCCCTCACGCAGACGCTCTCGCTGTTTAGAGTAAACTTCTCTCATTCAATTTGAAACGCCAACTCTCAGTGGCCGCAATATTAGGTACACCCGCCCTAATCTAATCGGATCCAGTTCCAGATTCGGATCCAGCTTGCGATTTAATATCGCTCATTCGGTAGGATGCAATGGAGACGTGTCAGACATCGGCGAAAGTTTTATTTTGATCTTTGGACAGGTTACTAATGGCGAAAAGCGCACTGGCATAACGAAAAGGAGTTTCATTTTGAAAATCCGGCGTGACCGCCCGTGGCTCTCCAGACATGTCACTTGATTCGGTACTATAAAAAAAAAAAAAAAAAAGTAAGCCTGCAGGCGAGCAGAAAAGTGTAAAAAAAAAAAAAGCGTTTTTATAGAGCTTCTTCAGAAAGGGGACAAAGGCCAAATGCTGAGACAGAAGATGAAAAGACGACTTTCAAGAAAAAGAAAGATTAATTTCAGAGACGGTATCAGCAGTTCTACTAAAATACGGGGGATTCTCACACATCAAGCCTGTTCAGCAAAATTCAAATAAAGTCTTCAAAACTTCCAAAAAAAAAGCACTGCATAACCATTTCCAACATCTTGGTAAAGTTTATTTTGTTTTTGTTTTGTTTTCAATGATTGCAATTAAAACAGAATTACAAATAGGCTGGACCAAGTTTATTATGGTTAATGAAAACTGACTAAATTACTAAATACTTTTTTTTTTTTTAAATGTTGCACGTGAAAAATACTCTTAAAAAAACAAAACTAAACTAAAATGAATACTAAAAATAATCAAAACCAAGCTAAAAGGAAAGATTCCAAAAAATAAAGTAAGAAAAACTGAACCCCCCTCGGTAAATAAATACATGCATTTACATAAATTTCCCCCCAAAAAGATTGAGGGCGACCGATACTGTCGTGAGTACAGATACCTTGATATAAGGCCGTGTATTGGCCCGATACTACTGATACCTGGCATCGGTACTTGCCCATTCCTAATTATAACCCTGGGCTGGACATTGAGTCTAATGGTTAGTTGCACTTTTAAAAATTTGTTTTTATTTGTTTCAATTTTACTTTGATTTACAGAATCTTCTGCCAAAGGTTGAACTCCTCCACCATGTGCTGTTTTCTTACAGAAGCGGCCCAAACCAAACCAGTGTTGAATCTTCCTGCAATGACGGAATTCTTTTGACACTGATCGAATTATCTTCGGCTTGAACCAGACGACAAAACAATAAGCGGGTTAACGTTTCCGAGCGGATCTTTGATGCCGCGACGGCCCCTCCGTCAAATCACCTCGCAGCAACGTCGGCAACCCGACCCTCAAAAAGCTCGCCCGAATCAAATTTCCAATCTTTTGAAGCACAACACTTTGCGACAGGGTTCGAACATCTTTTTTTTTTTTTTTTTTTTTTTTTAAGAGCTCAGTATTGTTCATTCGGAAATGTCATCATCATTGCTCTTTTTTTTTTTTATATATATATATATATATATATATATATATATATATATTTTTTTTTTTATTTTTTTTTTGTGTGTGTGTGTGTGTGGGTGAGTATGTGTATGTGCGTGCGTGCGTGCGTGCGTGTATTTGTTAGCTCACCAGAAAACCTATTAGAAAAAATCTCATACCGTTCACCTAAACCGAACACCAGGAGACCCGAGGGGACCGAAGAAAACCAAGGAAGGTGAAATCCAGCACCGACCAGACACTCCCCACCAGAACTCCTCCCCAGCCCAAGAAACATCCAGACCCCAACAAATCCAAAAAACATAAGGGTTCGAACATCTAATCGGGTGTTGCCCGTCCGAAGCCTGGGGGCCTCCATTGTGCAACTTCACTCCGTCGCACAAAAGGGCTGACGTGGGTTTAGCAGGAGTAACGTGAGCCCGGTCTGGAATTGCGGTCTGGCGCTGCTCTGCTTTACTTGGCGGTGTCGTATACCAAATAACAAAGTAAGCCGGCCATAAAGCAGCCGGTAACGTAATACGGCCTTGCGATGATTCCCAAGAACGCCCGGGGTCACGCACGTCACCGCGTCTTCAACGTCGCCGTTCGGACGGACGGAGGAAGAAGAGAAACCCGATCGGCAAAAGTGCACTTTGACACCGACGCGGTCGCCAGAGTGTGAAAAAGCGTAACTGAGTGGAGAGCGAGCGAGCGAGCTTGTGTTGGATATCGATTAGTATTTGATCCATGTCAGTCGCTCGCCCTTTTCCCGCGGGCTCCGCGTTGACCTTCACTCGCTGTCTGCTAGCTAGCGCGCCAGCTTTGTCGCTTGGCACGAGCGTGATGGCTGAGACGGCGTGGGGGGTGGAGGGAGGGAGGGGGGTGGGGGGGGGGGCGAAAAAAACAAAAGGGAGTGTAAAGAAAGGATTTGGCTTTGGGCAAATGATGGAAGACAAATGGAGTGAGTGAAAAAGTCAGGGCGGGGAGGAGGGACGGATGGCAAGGGACGGATGGCAAAAGACGGAGCTGTGAATACATTTAGGGAAGCCTCGTTGGATCGGGTCGTCTGCTGGAGCAACTTATTGCCCCTGGCCGTCTTCCAGAGCCTCGGTCCACTTTGGCCGTGTAATCAGACGCACTTTGATAACAGTTGTTATCAGAACGGTGCCAAGTGCGCATTAGCCGTCGACGCTAATGTTGTTGCTGGGCAGACTCCTCACTCTCCTCTTGCGTATGTGAGGTAGCCACAAAATGAGAGTAACTCTGGTCCCCTGCTGCATATTCTTGCGCAATCTTTACATTTCTCAACAGTAGTGTAGCAGCAGTGAGTCTATTGAATGTTTTCAGCATTTATTGAGGGTTTTTTTTTGGGGGGGGGGGGGGTGGGGGGTTAATTATTCAGATTCAGATTACAGTGCTTTATTGATCCCTAAAAGGGCAATTACCCCAGTAACAACCCGTCCAAGAAAAATGAAAATGACAATAGTGGGGTATCTATCTCCGCTGCTGTAGGTGGCAGTATACACCATAGAGATGTGATCCACCGTGCGATGACGTCATATGAGTTTGCTGTTTTTCATCTAAAATTGCATTAATATTCGATTCTTAAATTAATAACAAAAAAAAATTCAGTTTCGTCGTCCCCACAAACATACCTTGCTTTATCGTCCGACATTGCTTTGTGACTACAAACGTGTACGTGTGACGCAATATCCGGTCAAAACGTGCGACGTGCATCCGGTCTTGTTTCCATAACCAAAATTCATTTTCTTTTTTCGATACACTTCAAAATCCACTCCCTCCAAGAGTAAAAACTTCTTTGCGAATTTTGAGCCCTTTTTCAAATTTCTAGCGTTTCCATTCGGTTTTATTTTCGCATTTCTTGAAAATTCGAATAAAAATGGGTGGATGGAAACCCACTTACTGACCAACAGGGGGAGACAGAACAGGAAGCCTGGCGGGTCACCTTTCAGCGCCTCGAATTTCTCAGATAAAAAACAAACAAAACATAAGCAAGTGGGTAAAATAATTGCAGATTTTTGCTGTTTTTGAAAATGTATTACATCGTTTGAATGTCATTGAATGTTGTAATTTATGTGTTGGATGTGTGCCTTTAAGGGGCGTGACCTGTGCATCCATCCATCCATCCATTTTCTTAAAGTCAGTGATATAAGGAGCTGGAGTCTGTTATAGTTTCTTATTTTCATTTTGTATTTGACTGTCCAGTTTTTTTCAACAGCTGAAAAGTGTGACTGTGGCTCTCCTTGCCCACATGCGAGGTCATCACAGTACTCTAATCGCTCCCATTTTTCTACTTCATTCCAGTGTGGGTGTACCTGAAGATGGCTCGTTCATGACAGGCCCGGTCTCTGGACTCCAAAAGTTTGAGAACCCCTGGGTTCAGGGGTGAAAACTTGGACCTCCACCGACCTGCTGTCCGTCTCCACCGGCTCGCCCCCCCCCCCCCCCCCCCCTCTCCAGTGCCGGCTCCCCATCTCGTCGGTCTGTATGTTTGCTTTTCCACTTCCTTCCGCTCTGCCTGTAAGTGTTAAGTCATGTTTCCTCGTTGCATTTGCTGGCCGGCCCAGTTTCTCTAATAGAATTGCCTCTTTCCGACACGGACAACTGTTTCCACGGTAACCGAGACAGGAAGGCGACGGCCGGAATGTTGTTATCCGCTTCCTGATACGCGCCGCCGTCCTTCGTTGTGCGCTTTGGTCACGACAGTGACGGACGGCCGTGTTACTATCGGTCGCAAAAAAACGCTATACGCTCTGCTATGCTTCACTATACGACCGCGCTGTACTGTACTTTCGTCGACGATAGTTTTTTCCCGTGGCTGTTTTTCCATTTTCTATTTGCATCTTTGAGTCGATGAGTTCAACGTGAGCCGATGCTGCTTTCATTTAGAGGTTGAGCAGGTGACGCATTGTGCATTGACACGAGGGGTAGCCCTGGCTGGCATTTGTAAGGAGAACGGGCAGCCCTGCAGCCGGCATTTGCCTAATCACTTAATCTTATCTTTTATTACCCCGGGAAGCGATGGCGGTGCTGCCACTGCGGACCTTCCCACTCACTGCCTGCAGTGTTGGACGCTTTGCCAGAGAGGAGGCTGACAATCATAAGACTGTCTCTTAAACATTCTCACGTTGCTCCTGGGAATTCTTTTTATTTTTATTTTTAGGTCCAATGTTTTAGGAAAATATTATTTTTCCCCACATCCTAGCTCAGTACATAATCGCGAAGCGAAGGCGTGACTGCTTTGCCATAATCATCGCACAAACTCTGGAACAGGATCAAGCAAAGCATCCAGGCATCGCACTGACTGACTCTAAGATGCTTTTCGCTGACTTTGTGACTGGGGAAAAGAGCGCATGTATTCAAATTCCGACTTAGCTCCCAAAGAGCCGGCGAAAAAAAGCTTACTTTTATTTCACCCCTGAGCACTTCTGGATTAAAAACACACAACATTTATACTAAATAAGTTCTAATGATATTACTTTCATTTAGATGTATATGCTACTGTACTATACAGTACATTATATGGTAGTATACTTCAAGTATATATATAAAAAAAAAATAAATAATAATAATAATAAATTTGCAACGCTCCAGTATACAGTACTAAACTGTGCCATGTAATATACCATATTGTAGTATACGAACTAAACTATGCTATACCGTTGAATGCTATCCACCATACTTTAAGCTACTGTTTTGTGCTACGCTGCACTATAGTATAGATGTACAGAATATACATGCGCAATACTATCAAAGGGCTTGCATGAAATGGTGGGCCTACGTGTCATCTCGTGCTAATGCTAAAGTTTGCTAGCTGGCGGGCTAGCTAGCATTAGCAACAAGGCAACAGCAAAAAGAAACTTCTTGGCTGGAAAAATAAAACTTATTTGTACAATTTAGTGCTGTTGCTATCGAGTATTTTTTTTGTATGCAATCAAATAACCAAATCCCTTTTTTTTGCTTTACAAGTGTATTACAAAAACTTTTTACCCAATGACTGTTTATTAACTAATGATTGATGTTTATTTCGTATTTTTTAGTGATTAAAAAAGCATAATAATGGAGCAAATATCAGTCTGCTTTCATGAAGGACTACAGAAATCGGAGAGTAATTACTGTGGAGAGGCTGAAATCAGAGCATTAGGACAATTTTAAGTTCAACAGTAGCTCCAAGCGATTACTCGATTATTAAAACACTTGTTGATTAATTTCATTATCGATTACTTGTTGATTAATTTTGACAGTTCTAGTACAATTGCATTTGCAGCCTCACTAAAAATCATCATATTAATGAAATATTTGCTGACATTCCAACAATGCATACGCTAAAATAAAAATATGCAGGATCACTCATGTATAATAATAATAATAATAATAATAATGTACAAGGTCGCTGAAAGATTGAACAGTTTAGCATGCTAACTGAAAACAGGCAATTGTAATTGCTGAAAAAAATCTTCTTATCGGCTGGCATAATGTTGGCCGCCCTCCAACCTGAGAATCGCAAAATTTGTAACGTTAACGCAGTGTCAGCGCAGTACTTCGAGATTACCACGAACATTCTTGTTTTTTTGTAGCAGATAAACCGACGCCCACTACATTGCAACTCTAATCAGAGAGGACATTTGGCGGCTGCCTCTTGGGTGCCAATAGATTCCTGTTTGTTATTCATGTCCTGCCTCGTGTCACGACGGTGTTCCTTTTAAAAGGGGGCTGAGATGAGACTGCGGGGGGGGGGGGGGGGGGTGGCAGGCCGGCTCTCTGTACATAGTTTGCTGCACATTAGGACGGAGGCGGCGTGATGCTGCCGTTTGGTGCTTGCGACGGAGAGAGGGGGGAGCTATATTTAGTCTGACCTGGGTGGTCGGGCCGGGGAGGTTTGGGTGGGCGGTAGGTCAGGGAGGGAGGCAGGGGAGACAGGTGTAAGGGGGGGGGGGGGGTCATTATAGGAGAACACAAAAGCTTCGTAGTCAGCCGCCCATAACGACAACCACCTATGGGCCCCACCTAAGCGTCTATATTTAGCTCCCATTTGAGCTTTGGGATGGATGCATCATTAATCATTCCAAAAGTTCAACGTTTTGACCCCGTACCTATTTTCCTAAAATATGTTGGAGAAATAATAATTCCCACTCGGACCTTCTTGCGGTTACCGCTTCAAAGGGAATTTCCTTGATCTGGTCTTTCTTTTTCAGATTATTTTCAATGAGATGGAAGGACTCATTGAAATAATTCATAACGATTTAACAACTGGATTATTATGCCCACATCGAGTTGAAAGCAGACCATTTTGCTCCCCTCCGTGGATATTTGACTACATTTCCTTGATCTTCATTTTCTTTGAAATGAATGGGATGGGAGAATATTTCTGCATGTTCTGAAGTTCAGTTTCTGTGGCCATCTTGGATTAATCAGAAAAATGTTGGCCGGAGGAGTTCTGCCTGGATTGTAGATCAACTTCCCGTAGCCAACATGACGGTTTATTTTGTGACCAATCAAAAATTTATCCCACGCAATTGTCAGAATTATTCATCAATGAATGGATTATTATGCCAATCCCAAATTGAGAATTGTACCATTTTGCAAATGTCTATGGAGATTTGATTAGATTGATTTCCTTGATCTTGATCTTAATCTTCTCTTAAATATAATTTTTTTTCATGGGTAGCAAAATATTTATGCCAATCTGAACTCCTGCTTCTCTGGTTTTGTTTTATTTATCAGATTTTATTATATTTTTTACGCAGAAGGAACATTTGTATGTAGCTCAACTTTCCAAAGCTAAATTTGTGATTTTATTAAAAAATCGAATTGCAAGCACCATCCCACACTACCAATGGTGGGGTTTCCATCCAGCCATTTTTATTCGAATTTTCAAGAAATGCGAAAATAAAACAGAATGGAAACGCTAGCAATTCGAAAAAGGGCCCAAAATTCGCCAAAAAAGGTTTTTACGCTTGAAACGGGGTGGATTTAGAAGCAAAAAAAGGAAAATGCAAATTTTGGCTATGAAAACAGGTTTTGCAAATAAACGCTGGAAAGATTTTGATGTTTTGGACTTTTTATTTTTTAAAGCTTTTATGTACTCATTTTATCATTGTCTTCGATTTTTATATATATATTTTCTTACTTTCTGTGAAGAGTCTTTGAGTACCTTGAAAAGCGCTATACAAAATAAATGCATTATTATTATTATTATTATTATTATTATTATTATTATTAAAGACAAGATACATGTCGCACGTTTTGACCGGATATTACGTCATAAGTCGCATGTCCGTTTTGCGCATTTTCAGTAAATTTGCTTTTTTTTTTTTAAAACAATTGGATGGAAACCTGACCAGTGATTTATTTCTATTTTTCCCCCCCAGGCCCGGGGCGGGGGTTGCACACTATTTTCACTGCAGTAAATTAGCCGATGTGTCTTTTTTTGCAGAGTTCCTTTATGCGCTTCTCAGTTTGCATTATTTTGTTGCCAAACGGGGAAGGACTCTGTTGAGGAAGCAGAATGTCATCTGAGATAGCATTTTTCCTTCTTTTTTTTTTTTATCCGCCTCCTGCCTGCTTGCCGTCGATTGCAACAGACGAATAATTCCGAGCGTTTGATGTCGTCTCTCCGAAAGCTCTTGCCTTTTGCGCTTGTGAGAGGAATTTCTAAGTTTATGATGAAAGCGCTTCACAAGTTGCTCTGTGTTTACTGTTGCTAAGTGAGCCTCGGTAATTGGGCCGAGTTGACCTCAAGTTGAACCGTAAATTGACAGCCGGACCTTTCACCTTAGCCTCCTGTTCTTGATCTGATGGGGGGGAATGCATCATTTAACCGTTTGAGAGTAAAATGCTTGCTGTAAATGCGGGGATGGGCTCCTTTTTTTTTTTTTTTTAAAAATAAATAAAAAAATCTTTCTTTGGAGTTCAGAAAAGCAAGGTCAGCACGTCTTGAGACACTTTGCATTCTGGATGTAGAGATCACAGTGTGGTCTAAAGATGGCATTGTGGGGAAATGGAGGTTTTATCTTGGGAGTGGAGGTCTTACTTGCCTAAGGCTAAGGAAAGAAGAAGGGAGGATGGGTGTTTTTAAGTTGGCGCCATTTCTTAGGAAACGGGGTCAGTTTTTGAACAGTTTTCAGGTGATTATAAATTTTTGTAATGTGTTTATTAATGGGATTAAAGAATCACATAATTGAATAGAATGATACAGTTTTGGTCACAATTTTACTTGAGTTTGAATGGAAATTGTGCTGCTCAGCAGCAAGACACAAGAATATTAGCTATTCTTCGCAGAGGATAAAGCATACATGCTCAACTGTGAGTATTGTTATTACGCTGGTCAACAGCAAACTTTAATCGTAGATCATTTAATGTGTCCCTAAACGTATATTTTACATGGTTTAAATTGTCTTTACTTTTTTTTCTAGCACGTCAGACAGATTCAGAATTAAAAAAAAATAGATTTACTTGCATCTTTGATAAAAAAAGAAAGAAAAAGAAGAAAAAAAAGCCCATTGCTTAATGGCTTATAAAACTGCAACTACTGATGCTATTCATTAGCCTGTTAATGGCATTTCCTGTTTGCATGTTAGCATTAAGCTAACATAGGCTATATGGTTGTTTTAAACCAAGGATGGAAACTGGTTGCCCATCAATGTTCAATATTCTTGAGAATGAAAAGTTAATTGCGCTTAAAAAAAACATGTACAAACTTTATAATATCCTTTTATCTGTGGCATAAAAAAACATCGATACAATCATTTATTATATTATGATATAATACAATACTATACTATAAAACTATAATATTATATTATATTTATTTTGCCTTTCAATTGTGAGCTTTTGTTTGCTAGGGTCCATTAACACAAAATTGCCTTGTTTTACTTGCACCTTTAAAAGAAAAAAAGGAGGCGATAAAATCAAAAGTGAATTTTTTCAATTATTTTGCTTGCCATGAATGTTGAAAGGTAGATCAACATAATGACTTTCATAAAGTTTCCCCGGAGAAATGTACCAAATGACCAAAACGCAACAAAAAAAAAACAAATGCTACAACCACTGCGGTTTGTTGGATCCTGTCGAGGAAACCCAGCAGAGATGTTTTCTGTTCCCGCAACACGATTATGTTGAAATATCGTCTCGTCGTAAAAAAGGACTTGAGAGCTCAACGTGGGCCAATAACAGGACCTCCATTTTCACTCTTTTTGTTTTCTTGTGGACTCTCTTCTCTTCTCATTCAGCAGACACTTTTCATTGGAGCCGACCTTATTACTCAAATTTGATTGTCATGGCGTGCCTTTCCAATGTGTCCGGTCGGCTGAAACTGTAGAAATAATGACAATTTCAATGCATTGTCTGTGGTCATCCACATGGCCACACATTTGTAGTTTTTTTTTTTTTTTTGTCATAACATAATTAATGCTACTTGTTGCTAGGCAGAATTCATCCAGTGTCATCCTATTGCCCTTAGGCTCAATTAAAAACAAAAAACTTTTCCTTCTCCTTTAAAATAAATCTGCGTGCCTTGTTTGTGGTTCAAAGGGTTTCACGGTTGTTCATTTTGGACACAATCGATGCCGCTGCTGCTCGATGCAATCGAGACGAGCATTTGATTAAGTGGTCTATGTTTAAAGACCATTTTTTTGCAGCTTTGTGTGAATGGAGGTTGCTTTAAAAATGTCGTCGTGTGTATGTGAAATGTTCCGAAAACACAAATAATCTAGACAACAATTCCGGAGAAAAAGATTGAAGAGCTTGAAGGTGAAGGAATGGATGGGATGCATTCGGAATACGATTACATTTTGGAATCGTTTTTCATGGCGTTTTAAAGGCTGAATTGACGCCACGTAATTATTTTTCCCCCCCTCGGTTTGTTTATGCGAAGTCAAAGTGCACTATTACAATAACCTTAAATGAGATAAACAGATGCATGTGTTGCTGTAAAACGCACATAAGAGACCAATTAAGGGAGTTGATACAATATGCATATGACTGATTTATTTGTTTTGTTTCTATTTGGATTATTGATTTACACGCTCCATCTTTGCAGGCAATTACGATTTTAAGCGTCCCAGTTTTGTCTTAAGACAATCTTACCACGCACACGCAACAACAAAAGCTCCTTCCCAGTAGCTACTCCATGCACATTTTCTTACTGTGAGACCGTCTCAATACTTGTTGGCTTCACTCGTAAAGTGACTCGTACTAAGAAATTATTGCAATTATTTCTCATGGTTATACTGAAAGCAAATCATATCTGACATATCAACAATAAAAAAACACACACACATGAGGACAGTATAACATTACTCACGAGCATATATTCTTTATCCTCTGGAAAAAATTAACTATAACTATTATTGCAGCTTACTGAGAAGCTGACCCAACTTTCTGGGTTGTTTAATACCAAATGACCCAATTTTTGTCACCCAAGTAAAGGATCTGACCAATATTTATCAGTTGTTTTACACTAAAAGACTCATTTCTTGACTCAAAGTTGGGTCAGATTAACCCAAGTAAAGGATCGGTCCATTTTTGACCCATATTTGGGTTATTTTGGACCCAACTGTTTTTGGAGTGTGGCCAAGGCGCTCACAACAAAATGAGCACAATGTTAATCAAATTTAAGCAAAAAAAAAAAAAGTTCCACATATTTTTTTTAGGTTGGAACAAATTAATATATTTTCCATTCATTTCAATAGGGAACGATATTTGAGATACAAATGTTTTGAGTTGTGATCATAGTTGTGGAATGAATTACTCATAAGTCAAGGTGCTACTGTATCGATATAGACAATTGTATTTTTTTATTATTATTATTTTTTTTGTGTGGTCACTATTCTCCAAAATCAGCACATTTTTGCTGCACTAATTGTCTCGGTACCAAAAGCGAAACATGCAAACAGGCCTTTGGAGACATCTGCCTCCTTCCATTTAAGGCCGAACCACTCGGCCGCATCTTGCTCTATTGAACAAAACCCTCAACAGGATATGAAACACTTCAGGACCACATTTGCGCAGTGTACAGCGAAGACGGCGGCTACAAACAAACAATATACGCCGCGAATATAAGATTCCGTCTCAAATCCGCGCCATTTCCTCCGCTTGTCACTCGGTGGCGCTAAAAAGCGGCTGAGGAAGCACGCGACGCGACGGAGACGGTGAAATTGAAACCCATCGCAGGGTGACGCAATCTGCCCTTCCCTCCTCCGAATCTCTTTTCCCTCTCTTCCCCCATTTATATAGGACGAGCGCGAGCGCGAGGGCGAGGGCCCCCGCGCTCGGATAATTAGCCGCTCTTTATTAATTATGAATAAGAGCTGGTTCTGCGGGAGCCGGGGAGAAGTGGGCCCTCTCGTAGCGACTCATAAATTAAACAACAGAGTTTCCCGGTCTTTTGATTAAAGATAAAGAGGGAAACGGCGATGATCAATAGAGACCCGTTAAGAGACTGGCACTGCGGAGGGATAAAATGCACGGCGGAGAGGAGGTAAAAAAAATATGGAGGACGGACGGACGGACGGACATAAAGCATTCAGACTGCGCCGCCGTTAGCTTTTGGAGAAGTGGCCGCACGCTTGCGAATGTGGGAGGTATGAAAGACGTGCGTTGGAGTGTGAACTTTTTATGTCATCATCGACAAGGTGGGAAAAGCCTCGCCATCAGTCGGCATCCATCATCGCGTCGCCCACGCACGCGCCGCTGCTTCCTCTTTTTACATGGAGGAAAAATTACCGGAGCAAAACCAAACCAAAGGCGCCGTTAGTTTTCTAATGTCTCTTTACGTGGTTCAGAAGATCCTGAGCAGATTAGATCGACATGGCAGGCACATAGGATGAAATCTGATTGGACAAAAAAAACGGCGAGTTACGGTTCCTAAATACATGAAATGTTGTACATAAAGACCGTATCATAAACTTGGACAGAGCATTGCCATCGTCCACAACCACTCATTTGTACATTTTCTTGATCACGTATGCCGCTTGTTGCTAGGCAGATTTGAAAAAAAAAAAAAAGCATTGTCAATGGGCACAATTAAAAACTTGGAGATGGGGTTAGAGTTGGTCTTCTGGTTTGGCTGAGGCTCAGGTTTAGTTTTAGGAATTGGGTTTAGGGTATGTGATCTTTATTTTTGGGGTTCAGGTTATTAATATGATTAAGGTTGGGGTTTGGGTTGGAGTTAGGCTTTGTGGTAAAGGTTGGCCTTCTGGTTTGGGGTTGGATTTAGGGTTTGGGATTAGAAATGGTTTTGTGGTTTGGAGTTCTGGTCTTAGTTTTACTGTTTGGTTTTGTGCTTTTAATTCAGTTTTGGTGTTAGTTCTTTAGGTTTGGGGTTAGGATTTGGGATGCATGCTTAAGGTTGGGTTTAGGGTTTGGAAATAGAAATGGTTTTGTGGAGTTCTGGTTCTGGTTTAATGTTTCGTTTTGGGGTTTCAACTCCGGTTTGAGATTTGAGATTTTGGGTTAGGGCTGTTCTATAGGTTTGGGGTTAGGATTTGGATGTGGGTTTTAAGGTTGGGGTTAAGATTTGTTGTTGGGTTTGGTCTCTTGCTTAGCACTGGAGTTAGACTCTGAGACCTGGAAGAAACAGTCTGTTAAAATAAAATAAAAAAAAGAATCAAATAAAGTTCAAAAAGTACCATTTTTCAGTTAAACACCTTCTTGTGCGTGTGGTCGGGCATTTTTGCAAAATCACCACAAAGGGCCTCCTTTTCGAATCGGGGCAGTTAAAACTCACTCCAAAGCCTTTTTTTCATTCATTTGCAGGAAGTATTTTGTTTGAAATTTGACAACACAGCAGCAGCTTTTGCCTTTGGAGCTTCAAGCCCACACGACCACCGCCGGGGCAGCCCCGCACCAGAGAAGGGATTACGCCCGCGTATGAAGCACGCTAACTGTTTCGCAACATATGGACTTGTCGTTTGGCCTCCCACGTGTCGCCCCCCCCCCTCTTGAAGTTGAAGCCAAGTGTGCGATTAAAGAGCCTCTGATGGTCTGCCCGAGTCACTGGTACTGTTAATTGACAACATGTCCGATTACAGGCCTTGACTGCCGTCCAATAATTGGTACTATAAAAGTGTACAAACTCGCTGCCGATCAGATTAAAAACCCAAAGCCAATCTTTCCTTTCAGGTGAAGGGGAAATGAGCCTTAGCGGTATTTTTTAGCTCATAAGGATAAATGGAAAGATAAATGAATTTGTCGAGGTTGTCGCACTTCAATTAGTTCATGTTAAAAAATGAAAAAGTCTTTAACATTAAACGACACTTCCAAGGACTTATTAACTACGCAGACAGCAAAGACAACATAATCAGTTGGCGGCTAGTGGTAAATGCTAACATAGCGGTCTTCATCATCAATCTGGACTCCTTTTTGTTGAACTCTACAAAATGATTCACCAGTCACCCAAGAACCAAATCGAAATCTCCCTTGCCTTTTTGTTTTCAAGCGACAAGCACATGGCAGCTAACCAGTTGGTGGCTAATGGGAGTGGCTAACGTAAAAGTGCCCATTTTCAATCTCAGTCCTCCTTCTTGTCAGACAACACAAACCTATCGATTCAAATTCTCGACACTAGTCACATAAGATCCCAATTCAAATCTCGCTTTGCTTTTGATCACTAGTGACAAACATATGGCAGCTAACCAGCTGGTGGCTAATGGGAGATGCTAACGTAGCAGTCTGCGTTTTTACTTGGTGCCCTTACCAAGAGATTCATGACACCCATCACGTAATATCCAAATCAAAGTCATTCCTAACTTTTGATAACGAGTGACAAACATGACAGTTTACCAAATCTGTGATGCTAACGACGCTAACGTGACTCGCTACATCTCCAGTGACTGAGTTGTGCTGATGTAAACACATATTGCCAGTTTGCATGGCAACAGAAGCGTTTCAAAAGTTTGCACTTTAGACCCCCCCCCCCCCCCCTTCCTCAAACACTCTTCATCTCGACAAATTGCCAGAAAATCATGATGGTGAGTGAACATTACCTGTGGTTTGTTCCAAAACGATGCGGAGAAGAAAAAAAAACATCCCGCTGAAAGATTGCTGACAATTCTTCCACCGCAGGACACATCACTAAATTATCTCGAACCAACCTTGTCGCAATAATAAGTAGTCTACTTCTTTGTTGGAGGTTTTTCAGTGGTTTTCATAACCAAGTAGAAGAGTCCTCCTTAGTGGGACGACACTCTAGAGCCATTTAAGACATTTTGTTTGGTTTAGTGGGAAACCAGTTCTCGTCTCATCTTCAGCTTTGAGGGATAAAAAAATCAATCAATTGAAAAGCACCTGCTATGTTGATCAAGTTGTGTGCGTGCTAGTGTCAATCGTTTTTAGCTGTCAGTGGTGGGAAAGCACAAAAACCAAGTACAAATACTTAGCTAACATACAAACACTTTTCTGCTGAACTTTTGTCAGATCTCGTCGGATGATGCTGAGAGCTAAAAAAAAGTGTAGACCAGGAAGTATACAGAGGACGGATTAGAAAGCATTTAGGTTGCTTAGCAACTTCAGGAGTGTTAACTGTGCTGATGCATTTTGCCGCAGGTCTTAACAGCCAATTGCCACTTAGTAGCAGCATCCCTTTTTTTTTTTTTTTTTTAATCGGAAGACGGTACATTTACATGCGCAAATTAATCTGGTTGCTCATATAGTCTGAACGCTCCCACAGTGTTTCAGTTCAGCACTTTGACACTTTGCTGTTCTTGGAATTATTAAACAGTAGGAAAAATCAATCTATTGTTTTATATGACCATAACGGCAATGCCAATGGCCTAAATAGATGTGCGCATATTAAAAGAGACAGAGTAATTTTTTTGTTTCTCTCTCTCTTTTCTTTGATCCTTCCTCGGGTCTCCTGACAACCTCACGACGAAATATTCGGTTTAGGTGAACGGTATGGGATTTTTAATAGGTTTTAGGTGAACTAATGAATACACGCACACACACACGCACACGCACATGCACATGCACATACTCACCCACATACAAAATAAAAATTAATAAAAAATTAAATGAAAAAAAAGGGAGCAATGATGATGACATGTCAAATCTGTAAAATTACCGAATGAACAATACTGAGCTCTCCAGAAAAAAAATGAAAAAGAGACCGACTAATTTCTACATTTCCTATAATATAAATTGATGCCTTGTTGCCGTAGCGCCTGCTGATAATTAGGGAGGCAGGCCGCGGATGTCCACAGTAAAGAAATGAGTAAGCCGAACATGAAGGTGATGTCGAGGTTAATGAGCCAACCGTAATGCTTAATGTTAGGCCATTTCAACTTGTATTGATGCTCGCTTTCTCCTACGTCGCCTCCCTCACCCGCACCCGCACCTTCATTTTATTTCTGGGATTTACCAGAAGCACTTATTCTGATTAGCAGCTACTCGGGCGGTGACGTATGACCCGTACCGTACTGCAGCACAGGAAGGAATAAGTATGATGCTCTCCGATTGATGAAAGTCAGAATGTGACGTTTGCGTTTATACGTTGAAAGGATGCGATAAAATAAGAGCGCTGGCGAGTTCAACTGGCATCTGGCGCTCGTTATCTTGACCCGATCCGGCAAGAGAAGCCGCTTTGACGCTATCATGCGATTTTTTTTGTCTCCAGCCGCTTCGACCCGACTTGTTATTTTCTTCTTCCGTTTATTTCGCCGTGTCATCTTGTGCCAGCTGTAAAATTCATTAAAACGACCTCTTACTCCCCAGATTCACTCCTCGACCCCCTACAGTCCATCTTTCTCCACAATCTACGTGTCTCTTTTAAAGCCGTCATGACTGCCAAATGAATCCTAATGATGTTTTTCGCGTTCATGTAAAAAAAAAAAAAAAAAAAAAAAAAAGGGGGGTTTCCAGATTTGACAGATGTCCTTCAGTTTTGCTCATATTGGCTGCAGATGGAGAATGTTTGGCCAAGTAGGACTGGAACTGAATAAACACAGCTACTGAATGTCGACGGGGCTGCCTCATTACTAGTGTGGTGTCTCCGATTCATTCAAACCCGAGTTCATGATCTCATTTTGGAGGTGCCAAGGACCTTATCAAAATTGCTTTTTTGGGACAATAAAAACTCGGCAAATTTAGCTAACATGTTCATCCTGGTAAGTTTAAGCTGTCTCCGCAAACGGCAATCTTGATCAAAAAGTAATGTCTATGAAGAAGGTTTCACGACTTGGATCATTCTCTAACTTGGCAATGGACACATTTGACAGTGACTCATATTTCGCCGGCTAAATCGGAATACGGTGAAATAGTCGCTGTGTTGTATTAGTGCAGCAATGCCTCCCATAATCACAAAGGGAAAAAAAAAGTTGACAACGGACAAAGTTTTCTCGGCGGAAGGCGGAGGAAAAGCCTCGTTTCAGGGCTCACAAAGAGATGTCGGATGGCTTGCTTGTCAGCTGTAAGATGGAGGGGGGAAAAAAAAAATCCGGTTGACAAGATTCCGTCAACGGTAAGAGTTTGCTCTGTGTATTTTCCTCATGGAAACTTAAAAAAAAATAAAGTTCAGATGTCTTGCTTTTCTTTATTTATTACATGCACGGTCATTACGAATAGAAATAGGCCGATATGTTTTTCTTCCAGGGCCGATACCGATATAGTAGTCAAGGAGGCCGATAACTGATATTTGGAGCCGATATTCACTTTTACTAAAAGTGAAACTATAGGCGTCAAAATAAAGAAAAATATGAATTATAACTGATGAAATGTCTTAAGTCATGTGCTTTTTGAACAACTTTTCAGATTTGTAAAAATGTAATATATATTTTTTAAAAGTGTATATATATAAATATTTTCACAACTCTTCTGATGAAACATCGACTTAAAACGAGTTGAATGGCTTTGCCATGGCTTTGAGGAGGTCTCTTATCATTTTTCCGGTCACTAAGCAACTTTGAAGAGGATCATATCCATAATTAACATAAACTGAAAGTTGCTTTAAATCTTAGACAATAGACATCTTCGTCTTAAAATTCTTAACAAAAAGGTCAGGAAGCTCCCAGGATCATCAGCAAACAAAAACAAAAGGTGCACAGTTCCCAGGCAGTGCAGCATCTCATATCAAGCTAATTCAATATGTGTCTGGTCGGTGCTGGATTTCACTTTCCTTTCCTTTCTTTGGTCCTTCCTCGGGTCTCCTGACGGCCTCACGACTCTGGCTGGATTCTGAAGTGTTCGGTTTAGGTGAAACGGTATGGGATTTTTTTTTAATAGGTTTTAGGTGAACTAATGAATACACACTCACACGCACGCGCACACGCACGCACACACGCACGTGCACATACACACCCACATACAAAATACAAATTAATAAAAAAAAAAAAAAAAAAAAGATCAAATCGGTAAAATTACCGAATGAACTGAGCTCTCCAGGAAAAAAAAAAAAAAGAATATGTAAAGGCGAGGCCATATTACACAACATGTTGCTTCTCACAAAGCCCAGCGAAGTGGCCTCTAGGCTTGTGTAAGGCAAAGAAACCCCGGAGAGCTGTCAATAAACAGTCAGGCTGTTGTTGCACGATCAATCCTCGCACAGAGCATTTGCTTTGCTTTTTAATTGGCAGCCTAACAAATGCTCCCTGCTTTTCCATTTTCACATTGCCTTCATGTTTGTTTTCAAGCAAGAAGAAGCCGTTTTCTTTTTACATTGTTGCAGAAAATGCAGGCTAAACAGTCGAGGTCTTCAGTTTGCGGCTTGTTGAGATGCAAGTAGTTGAAAAGCTGAGCTGGAGTCGCGCCGAGGAGCTCCTCATAAGTTGATGGTGTGGCCTCATTGCGAGCTGTAAACGAATCTTTAAATAAATCTGATTCATTTGATTCCCATGGCATCGATCTGTTTTTGCCAAGCGCTAGGCGCTAAATTAGCCGCCCGGATTTAGCCTTGAAGAATCACATTCAACTCTGTTTGACTTCAAAATTAAACCATGACCAGAATATCTTGGAGTTGAATGACTGTTGATCCAAGGCAAGCAAAACATTGCCGGGGGGGGGGGGGGGCGACAGAGGGACAGAGGCAAAACTACAAAATTCTCTATTGATTGTTGCCAATAAGCATCAGCCTCAGGCCGCATTGTGTTTTCGGGGGGGGGTTAGATTACACATTTGTGTGTGCAACGTGACTCGCAAACTTCAAGCAGAAGTAGATCAAAAATGAGTGTGAGGAAAGCCGATACGTGCCGAGAACATCTCTTGGAATGAGTGAACAGAAGAGAAAGAGAAATTTTCTTTTAATGCATATTGGACAACAAAAGCCTTTAGCATTCCAGTTTTTTTTTCCCGGGGTGTTTTATTAGACTGCTGGAAAAGAAACATCCAGGAGAAACTAAGCAGTGTTTCCGCAGCGGTTTTATGGTTTGGGTCGTCTTCTTCTTTTAAAGGGCAGCATTCAGCATGTGGTTACATCTGTTTACTACTCAAAAGCCCAGAGAAAATTCACCGTCGAATAAGGGACGGGTGCAAAAAGCAGCAGAATATAAATATATCTAGATCACAAATGTAATTAAAAAAAAAAAAAAGTCACTAACTGTTGGGGTTTCCTGTAACACTAAACAAAAAACAGAAACTTGCACCCTGGGAATTTAAAAGTACCACCTAATTTAGCACTGCTAGCTTAATGCTATCACGTAACCGCCATAGAGGGGCTAATAATGAATAGCATCACGTGTCTGTGACTGCTCAGCGAATTTCGTAGAGCACATTTTACTCTGAAAAGACTAACCTCCAGCCAGTGTAAAATTTGCAGTTGGAAGAGCGTCAAATGTCCAGAGAAAATGTAAATTTGCCGTACCTAGTTTGAACATTTTGGGCAAAAAGAGGCGTGGCCGCCTTCCTTTGAACCATTCAAAAAAGCCATATGGTTAGAAAGGAAATTCAACAAGGATTCAAAATCTGGTGCATATTTAAGGAACCTTTTTGACCTTTTTGTTTTTAGTTGACCTTGAAATTGACCTTGTGCATCATGTGACCTTAGTAAAAAAAAAATTCATGAAATGTAATCTCTCATGTTCTCTAAAAGAAAAACGTGTTTCAGAAAGGCAAATGTTTTTATTTAGCAGCATTGACGAGTTAAAGCATCCATGCCCTCAGATATCCACTGAATATTTAAAATCGAACTATTGGTATGCAAACGATCAAAAAGTCCGTTTTCCATAATATTTGCCGGTTTTTTTTTCTATTGCAAGGACTGATCCCTCAAGCGTCATTCTAGGACATTCTTTCCTGTCTGCGTTTTATTGAATCAACCGCCTTCCGATGGAAATGCCGTCGTTTTTATTGATTCCATTCGTCCCCACGAGAGCCACTAAGTGACATTGTCGGAAGCAGCGCCGCAGCCGGCGACAGCTTACGAGCTTTTTACCCTGAGCGTGTTTCATGCAAATCAGTCAGGATGGATGTTCCTGGATGACTGAGCCCGGCCCACGGCATTGAGATGTTATCTGTGAAAGTGTGTCATGTCAATGCATTTAATTGTACGTGCGACACGACGGCCCTTCACAAAAAGAGTCAATCACGCGTGACGCGATTTCTTTGACTTGCCGCCAGGGTCGTTCGGGGCCAAGGCGCGAGCGGCATCTCTTTTTAATTTGTGATGTCGGCCATCACGCCTTTTGTCTAATAACGCAAAAGGCCTCTTTTTGTGGCGGGGCTCTTCACATGCGGAGCCATTGAACGCGTCCACTTTGCGTTCACTGAGGTCGGAACGACGTGCGGCGATGTTTTCAAACTGTAAGTAAGCTCGCGTCTTCTTCGCTGGCGGTTTTAGGAGGGATGGCAATTTCCAATTAATACTCTATTTTAGAATCCCAACTTTTTAAAATCGATTATTTAATCAAATATTTGCTTTCTGATTTTATTTCTTCCATTGCTTGACTGCAGTGTCAACTTCCCACCCGTAGGGGGCAGGTATTAGACTATTATAGTACGTAGACTGGAAATGTCTGTGTATATGCCGTAACATGATGACGGGGAATATTTGGGGCAAAAATTTTGTACTCGACTTATCTTACATAATTGACTCTTTTTTTTTTTTGCCACCCAAGCCCTTTTCACGATATTAGCTGAATAACTCATCAACTCAAGATGCCACTAAATAGGAAATCTGTCTAAATGTCAAAGAAATACACTGAACCCCCGTTTATTGCAGGAAATGTGTTCCCGATCCCCACATAATGTGCCACACAATCCATAACATTTTTCATATACAGTAGTTCTACCCTAAAGGTAACTGAAGTAATTAAAATTGTATCTCAAGGCACCAATGCAAACTGTAAAAATCCATAACCCACTATCAAAAACATTATTTTTTTGTTGTTTTTTAAATTTAATAATTTTTTCCAAAATGCTTCGTTTTTAGTTTAGTTCTTATTAGTTTTACTATTTATTATTATTATTATTATTATTATTATTATTATTTTAATTTAGTGTACTACTTGTGTGCAACATTAAAAAAAACATCACAGTAAATATTGTGTAGTATTTTAACGGCTTATTAGGGTCACGTACAAATATATATTTTTAAGAGGGCGGGGGCAATATTCTGAGAAAAAACTCGCAAATTTGCCACTTTATAAACTAAAGAAATATTTTTATTTTTTTTAACTACTATTTACAAATCAAATACTAGTACTGCATAACGTTCCCCAGAGTTTGAAGTACAATTAAGTGCAGTGCATAATTGTTCTTCTAAATTTAGATGCATCACAAGTTGCTAACGGTCTCGCTTGTCATTCCTTGTTTGACAAGTTGCCAACTTCTGAATTGCATTTATGGCTTGAATTCCCGCTGAGAATTATTCCACACACAGCACTAACAAGCCACTTGCTTTTATCTGTGAGTCAAATTGGATGGATGGACGGATGATGGTTGGACGGATGGTTTAGTTTAAACTAAGCTAAGTTTAGCCTGGGTTAGAGTCTTCATTGCTTCTTTCGATGCATTAAAAAAAAAAAAAAAAAAATCTGTAAAATGTTATTTTTCTAAATTAATGACATGAGAGGAGCTTAAAAGTTTGTTTGTTTTGCATTTACGTGTCAAAATACGAATATTCTAAATATGTTTGGGGGGGGGGGGGGTGGGGTTACTTGCCAGGTTTGAAAACCTCCCTCCAGGAGCCGTCTCTGTAAGCTCACACCCGACTTATATCTCCCTCACCTTCAGCTTTCAAAGCTCCTCACGCCGCAGCAGCCGCCTTCCAGCCAACCCCCCCCCCCCCCCCCCCGTGCGAAAACCACAACCGAATCCACTTTGACAAACAGATCCTAAAGCCTCGAAGCGGCGGGAGTGTAAAATGTCAGGCTTGCGGCAAAAAAAAGAAAAAAAAAGAAATCACGGCACTTTGGAAATAGACGTGGCCTTTAGGTTCTCAAATCCCGTCAAATGCATCTCGGAGGTCGACTTAATTTGTTGTGATGGGATGCAAGCAGGGAAAGGAGGGAGTGTGTGAGAGGGAGGTAGAAGCAGTGGTTTGACGCAAGCTGCACATAAACGCTGTGGATGGAGACATATGCGGCTGACTTGGCAGCCTCGGCCTCTGATTAACATGCTCCTCAGACACGGCGGTGGGGGATCGAACCCCGCGCACAGCCCGGACTCGCGCCTCCGCCGTGCACGTGTGTTTGTTTCTCGTTGTTTTGATGGCTTGAACCCAGCTGCATGCGCGCGCACGTGCATCTCTTTGTTGGCAGCCTGCGTGATTGACACCGCAGCGGCGTGTGTCTCTATTGCCACACGAGGCGTGACATTCAAAAGAGATAAAAGCAGCAAAAATAAAAAGGAGCCCAGAAAAATGATACAGGTGGAATAGTTGGCAGCGAATTGGAAGGCGAGCGAGGTGGTGGCGGGCGATCGAGATTGAGGGCGTGAAGGTGAAGCGGCTTTGAAAGAGATTCACGGGATGACTCATGCAAATGGCCGTCTCCGGCGCTTGCCTTCGCTTTTCCTCCCGGGTGCGTTTTTAAAATTGCATCGCAATGCTGTTTATGACGGGGGGGGGGGGTGGAGCTCTTGGCGTGGTTATCGTCCTGTGAGATTGCTGAACACAGCTGCGGGACACGTCGTGGTGCGAATGCCGCGTTCGCGTCTCGGCCGCGTTCCGCTACAAAAAATATCGAAATTCCGCCATTCGGGTTCTGTGACGAGGCGGCATGCGGTCTGATTTTCCTCGGGCGTCGTCCCGATGTGGATTCAAAACTGGCAGGAAATTGTGTACCTGCAGCGGGTAGTCGCCCGCATAGTGCGCTGAAATGCACTGAATCCATCCACCCAACATTTGCCAACCAATTAGCATCCATCATTTGCAAATAAAGTATCCATCTATTATTTGCTATCCATCCATCCATCCATCCATCCATCCATCATTTGTCAATCAAGTATCCATCATTTGTCATCCATCTATCTCTCATTTGCCATCCGTCCATCCATCATTTGCCAATCAACTATCCACCCATCCATCCATCCGCCAGTCAACTATCCGTCCATTCTTACATAATCCATAATTTGTCAATCAACTATCCATCCATCCATCCAACTCTAATTTGCCATCCATCCATCCTTCTTTAATTTGCTATCCATCCAATCATCCATCTCTCATTTTCCATCCATCCATCATTTGCCAATCAACTATCCATCCATTCTTACATAAACCATAATTTGTCAATCAAGTATCCATCCATCATTTGCCATCCTTCCAACATCTGCCAATCAACTATCCATCCATCCAACTCTAATTTGCCATCCATCCATCCAACTCTAATTTGCCATCCATCCATCCAACTCTAATTTGCCATCCATCCATCCAACTCTAATTTGCCATCCATCCATCCAACTCTAATTTGCCATCCATCCATCCAACTCTAATTTGCCATCCATCCATCCATCTTTAATTTGCTATCCATCCAATCATCCATCTCTCATTTTCCATCCATCCATCATTTGCCAATCAACTATCCATCCATTCTTACATAAACCATAATTTGTCAATCAAGTATCCATCCATCATTTGCCATCCATCCATCATCTGCCAATCAACTATCCATCCATCCATTCAACTCTAATTTGCTATCCATCCAATCATCCATCTCTCATTTGCCATCCATCCATCTGTCTGTCCGTCTATCCATCCGTCTATCCCAGCTAACTTTGGGTGAGAGGTGGGTTGCAACCTCGAGTGGCTGCCAAATTGAGCCGTCCTCAAATCCCTAAGAATCCAAGGATCTACTATGTCTGTCCATCCATGGATCAAATCAGATTACTCTAATGCGTCCAAAGTGTGAGTCATCAACTTTTCATTTCTTCTTTTTCATGATGGACTTTGTCTCTACTTGCATAATCTGGAACTAATTTATGCACAATAATTTATGTCCTCAGCGATACGCTAGCCAAATAATAACATCAATAGTGGTTCTGTCTTCCCATAGAACTGTTTTCTTGGCATTAGCAAAGTTTCTGTATTATTTATAACAATGTTGGAAATAACCACCGCGTGTGTGTATATTTTTTTCCGTTATTGACTTCACACAAAGCCTCTCTCCGCAATTGTGACGGATGGATTTGCTTTTAGCCTCCCGTCAGTCTCAGAGTGTGTTTTCTTTCCATGGTTAATGCAGTGACGCTGGATTCCTCCTGCGTCGCTGGTTTGAAGAGTGATTTATGGCCTTGGCCCCCCCTGACCCCCCCCCCCCCTGACCCCTGACCCGCTAATGACGCTTGTAAACCGGGAGAGAAGCCGAAGGTCGGGGGCCTATCTCCGCTGCCGTGATGTCACCGAATGCTTCGTACCCGTCTCGTGCTTTGCGGGTCGGATCAGAGCCGGCGCTGTCGAGAAGGCGTTAAAGATGAATGAATCATCATATGAAAGTCGCGTGGAGGGTCGGCAAATAAAAGGGAATCGGATAAAAAACCCCGATCTCAGCTTTTTATGCTTCACTCCCCTGAAACATAGACCGCTAATTAACACAGAGACACGGACAGAATGTCTTTTGTTCTCCTCCCGCGACACGGCGACGACAGATGCTTTGTTGCCCGGCGTCTCGCCAGCTCTAATTCGGAGGCTTGTGAAGGTTAATGACGGCGACTCGACGCCAACGAGAGCGCCGGTTAACGCTCCAAGATATCCATCAACAGTTTTCTGTTACATTACTGCACGTTTGGAACTCTTAATAGGACATCGACGATGATCTTATTCCAGCGTCAACCTTCAAGGCAGATCCCCCCCCCCCCCCCCCCCCCCCGCAGGTCCCACGGTGGCGTTCGTGGAAAAGTGGGAAGTCGGGGTTTTCCGACTTCACGCCAGTAATCGTGCACTGGGAACGTCTCTTTGAACTCGGGCACCCGAGTTACGAAGTCGGAATTTAGAAAAAAAAAAAGGATCCGGACTCAACAATGGTGACCTCCATGGAGAAACAGACCGTGAATTATTGGTTGTTTAATTTAGTAGCAACGGGATTTGGAATGACTGCGTTAACCAGGACGACAAACAATCTATCGGAATCAGCCATCTTTGTTGTTTATTTGCCTCGAACGGTTTGAGGTCGGAACTCGGGCAATCCAAGCGGGATAAATAGGACTCCCCACCTTCCTCGAACGCAGCACAAGTCTGATCGAATGTTTATATGCTATACGTCTCTGTTAGCCGGAGGTGATGGGACTCGAACTTAGAACTTAGAACTTAGGACTCGACTTGACTTGAACTACATCACTTGAAAGGGTCTTGCTGTTTAAAAATCTACATTTTTAAAGATTGTCAGTCATTCAAGTTTTAGCCAAGTTTTAGTCCCAAGTGCTAAAACTGGCTCACATCGAGCTCAAGTCAGGCCATGCAACTCGAGTCCGCTACCTCGGGTTTTCATGATCAAACTGGGGTTCTCGGATATCGGAAACATCCCGAATTTTATCCCCATTTGGAAGAGGCCTGCTTCCGCTCTCAGGATCCTTCATTTTCACGTTTTCTTTCTATAACAACGTTGCCTCTCAAGAGCGCGGAGACGAGATCCGGATGCGTCGTCGAGAGTTATGTGTTTTTGTCCTGTTGCGCACCCTCCAAATATGTTCCACGTCGGGCAGTGTGATCTGTGGCGCTGCATGGGAAAACGCGGCGGTCGGAACGCGAAAGGTCACCCCTCATTTTTCATCTTCCGTGCACGCCTGCCCTCTTTTTCTGCGCTCAACCTTTTCTCACCCTCCCCCCTCTGCTCTTGATGCGTGCGATGATGTTATTGGGGGCGCCAAGGTTTCGCGGCCATGCAAATATGGCGTAAACCAAAAAGCTGGCTCGCTGGCGTCTCATGCAAAGGAGAAATAAATCATACGGACACACGCGTGTCCGGGGGAGGCCCGTTGTTTTATCACTTCAGCCTTGCGAAGGAGATAAAGGGAACACTCTGTAATTTTTCTAATCAAAATGGCAGCACCAGATGCCTGAGGATGTCCAGTAGATAAGCGGGCGAGAATGATGGCGGCTGTGGCGAAAGGTCATACGGCTTTTAGTAGACAACAAGTAACATTTTGTGGCGAAATCGAAATAAAGTGACCCACGAGCACATGAGAAAACATGAATGATGAGGAAAATCTTGCAAATTCAAAGCGTGGGTTTGTCTTTCTGAGATCTCCCACGGTCAGCTGGTGGCAAAGGACATTTTTTTCCCACTGAATAGAAGTTTTTTTTTTTAAGGTAAAAAAACAACAACAAAAAAACAAATATATTTTTACCTTCAACAAGTGAACTGTTTGAAAGTATTTTTTTTATATACATTTGAACGTAATCGCAAACAACGTTCGAATAGAATCGCAAGTTGGTTCGAATGTAATCGCAAATACGTTCGACTATAATTACAAATGCGTTTGAACGCACTCCCAACGTAATCGCAAATACGGTCGAACATACTTGTAAGTACGTTTCAGCATAGCATATTTTCTCATGCCGTGGAATACTTGAACGTGCGAGTGGGGGAAAAAAAATGTTTGGGAACGTTATACCAATATTTTTTAAATGGAAGTAAAAACATTGTTTATTTATAACTTTTATTATTTATTATTATTATGTCTGCAGTGCATGATTTAGGTTCGGCATTTTGCCCCCCAAAATGCAACGGGGTATTGACTTGCGCATGCGCGAGTATGTGAGTGCGTTCGAACATATTTAAAGGGATAATTCACTCATTTTGCATTTCAGAAGTAAGAAGATAACATTTTGTCTATAATTGTGATAACTTAATTAAATTAAGACCTTTAAAAGCCCATTTTTCTACTTGCTGTCGACCGAAGATGACATCACGCATGCTGAGAAAACGGGTAACGACCAATCGTGGCTCATTTTGCTAACGTCACATGACTAAACCCAGAAACTAGACTCGCTGTCATTGGTCGTTAAAAATAATGAAGCTATCAAATAAATTCTGGACAAAATATGAACTTTTTACTGCTGAAAAATGGTTCAATGAGTCAAGTAGCCCATTAACTACGTTTGAACGCACGCACGCACATACACATACTCACCCACACACACACACACACAAAAAAAATAAATAAAAAAAATAAAATAAAAAATAAAAAAAATAAATAAAAGAGCAATGATGATGACATTTCCGAATAAACAATACTGAGCTCTAAAAAAAAAAAGAAAAAAAAAAAAAGAAGAAAAAAAAAGAAAAAAACTACGTTTGAACGTACTTGCAAATACATTGAAATGTACTTTCCAGTCAAAAATATTTACTCCACATTGGCAGTTCCGTGTGAGCCCATTTTGCAGCAAATTTGCAATAAAATAGCAAATAATATATTCCTGCCCATCTCTTACAAACGCGTTTCGTCACTCCCCCGTGAGTTACAAATAAGTCGGCCACGTTGTATGGACTCAAGTCTGAATAGTTTTAAGATCTTCCTACTATTATTTGGTACGGTCGAATCATTGAACTCAGAGGTACGCTTCATTCATCAAAAGTTGAAATCGAAGTATTCTCCGCTCACTGTACAACGGTCTGTTTCTTTGTCTTTTTCTGCCTCTCTCATTCCGTACATTTTTTGGCCTCGCCGGCTTTATATCCGCTGCAACTCCCCCTCGCTATGTTGAATGCCTTACTTGTATCCCTCACGCTCTCTCACCTCTCTTTCTCTTCAGCGCTGCCTGCCATGCTGCATTGTTTTTGTCATTTCCATTTTCCTCGCTCGCCCTCTTCCTACACTTCCACCGTTTTTTTTTTTTTTTTTTTTTTTTTTTTCTCTCTCGTCTTTGCCTTAAATCCGCCTGAATCCTCCCAACTCATTTCATTCCCCGCTCGGCACGTCCCGGCTGCTCATCGCGTCATTTGTTATCTGTGATCCGAGTAGCATCCGGCTATCATCTGCCCGTGATTGCACACTCTCCATAAAGCAGCCTCTCCACGCTCGCTAACATGACAATTAAGCCGAGCTCTGGGAAATCTGTTGGGTGTCTTTTAAGCTCACATAAAGTAAATGGAACAATGGAACAAGCGTCCATGGCTTACTTTATATCCTATTACGCATATGCTCGTAATTCTCAGCTGTGTAAAAGTCTGAAGGTTGTCAATGCGGGCCGGATGCTAAATCACTCTTTGGAGGTTGTGTGTGACATCATAGAACCTTGAAACCTCAGCTCAGCGACCCTCGCCGCTTGTTTTGATACAATGCAGTGCTGTTTTTCTTAAAAAAATGCTTTAAATTAGGCTGGAACCGATTAATGGCATTGACATTCATTTCAATGGGAGAACTTGATTTGATATAAGTACAGTAAACTGAGTAACAAGCAAATTCAAGGTCCAATGCATTTCAATTCCATCTTTTCTCTCAACATTTTAATTAAATTAATAATTTTACGAGGGTTGTCAGCCGATTAAATTTTTTAATCGCACGTTTTATCCGTTCTAAATGTTCAATAAAGTGTGCAGTAATTTTTTTTCTAAGTTTCATACTCCTGTTAACATAAAAGTAGGAAAAAATGTTAAATTAAAAGAAATATGGCTGCATCTTTTAGTCATTGAGCTGTACTGTAAAAAACAAAACAAAACAAAAAACTAGTGTAATATTGCTTTGTGTTGAGGTCAAATTTTTGCCACGAGATGGCATCATTGCATTTGTAAGACATTGGTGACAGCTCAGTGCATTTTTCTTTTCATATTAAGAGCTATCTAATCTTTAACATGAAGTAACTTGTGAAATTCTGTAGATTTTTAAAATTGTAAACTACAACTTGACCCCAGTCTCCACAATATACTGTATATGCATTATTATGAAATTTATTACTACTAAATTTTGACGTGGACGTGTCTGCTGCGTTGCGACTGGAATTCCCCCAGTACAGGCTTTCCAAGTAAGGGGCGGTCATTAATCGCACGTTTAAAAAAAAAAATGGTGGTGTTAAAGGAACTTTAAATTAACTCTTAATTACGGCACTAATCTTGACTGTGATGAATCACTGTTTCCATTTTCAAAGCAATTATTAAAAGTCCATCAAAAACTACCCAACAAATTCAGTTCAATTGTTACAAAATGAGCAGACCATTCAGCGCCATTAACTGCTTTAATGTGAACTCTTTCCATTTTTATGTGCTGTTGATGTTATGGAAGAGAAATGAGTCATTTCAAATCTCATTTTGTAGTCAAATCAGGGCCAGCTCACCGGGGGGGAGCCAGGATTTAATCAACCATGAAAACAAATTTACTTTCTAAATAAATAACTGCAATTATACATTTTAATCAAGAAATAACAATGTGCCCTTGTAGCTTTTTAGTATTCATCCCATTTACGTAATAAATAAAATAAATAATCGTCTTTATCTGGAGGAGTTCTGTTTTGCTCGTTATGAGACATCCCCTGCTGCTGTTGTTGCGAAACAATAGAAGTGGGGGGGGGGGGGGGGGGGGGGGGAGAAAACGAAACGAGTGAAAACATTTTCTAATGGAAACTTTTGCTCATTTGAGCTCGTTCGCGATCGCCAGTGCATTCCGAGTCGTCACGTCTGGCATCCGATGTCGTGCAAGTGTAAGGCGGACGCTTCCTGCTGTCAAATTCTGCTTTTTTTGTGCGTGTGGCAGCACTTTGACAAAATTCCAGACAGGAAAGTGGGAGGTTGCGGTACAAATTGAAGGTGTTGTTTGAGAGCCGTTTGTCATCATTCGGAGCCATAAAAATCCAATTAAGCGTTTCAAATATTTCCTCAAATAGCCAGGGGTGTCATCCACTTATAAACCCCCCCACCCCCACACCCCCTCTCTCAGTAGTGACACATTTGATTGGTTCATTGATTGATGTTGATTTAACTCCAAAATAAGAAAATGACACAGGTGTCAAAAATACTCACATGCTGTACTTAAGTAGTCATCGCAGCATTGGATACCAATCCGGTAACTTTCCTGACACACCTGCTTGTCGATTGGATCCGGAGCCATACAAACAAACTCCGCATTGTAAAGTTGATTTGCTGTTGAGAAGTCAAGGTCGGCCCGTTCCACATTCATTAGCATTTTTTTTTTATATAGATTTTTCTTTCCTTTTTTTTTCCTTTTTTGTATCAGCGTTATATATGAAAGCAGAAAATATAGGGCGCATTGCTAAAAGGATGACGTGTGGGCCTTGGAAGTGTGAAAGGAGATTATTAAATGTACTTTGTTGTATTATAATACTGTGACACGTCTGTGTAATATTTCACAGCTACTCGAGTTTCATCAAAAATCCTGTGAAGGCTGTCAATTTTATACAACAGGAAAAATGCACTTTTGAACCTGTGATTATAATTTTTTGTTGTGTAATTTTTCCGCAAGCAGGCTGCTACAGTCCATGTGTTCAGATAGTTATGTCCTGGTGAAGCAGCATGTGGCTTTTTGTGTGATTTCGTGTAAAATGATGACTTTTTATGAGTACCATTATCATCCATTACGTTTGGCCTTTTAAAAAAATATTTAAATTTATATATATATTTTTTTTTAATTACGTAATCTTCAACTGTGACTCATTATTATAATGAATGCAGGTTATTTTTATTGTATTTTGTACTATTATAATAGTTTCAAAAATAACTTTTATGAGAGACGTACACCAGTTCTAAATCAGTTTGACATTGCTGATGCTTTCATGTTGTTGCACTTTAATGAACATTACAAAAAGCCGTACCATGTCTAATCGTAACTCCACTGAACCGAACCCAATCGAATCGTTACATTTGAAAATCCTTACATCGTTGAAATCGTATATCTTACCTCATGTATGGAGAATCATATCGAATTGGCTATACGTGCAGTGTGACGGCCATAAAGCCTTCTCCGATTGCTGCTGATCTGCCCTTAGGGGACAGACAAACTTCAAAAAAGGACTGATGTGTTTTGGAAAAACCGCAAAGCCGAATTTGCCATCAAAAGCTTGATGGCCTGAGGTCCGTCCAATTGATACCTGAAACCAAAAGGAGGTGAATCGTCACTTTTTGGGTTACCCTGTCAGAACATGAAGCGTGACAACTGAGGACCAAAACTGCTAACATTAGACATAAATAAATGAATAAATATTTTTTTAAGTGAAAATAAAATCAGATCTACAAATATATGTATATGTTGTTTTTGTATTTATCCATCCATCCATCCATCCATCCATCCATCCATTTTCTGTACCGCTTGTCCTCACAAGGGTCGCGGGGTTGCTGGAGCCTATCCCAGCTGGCTTCGGGCAGTAGGCGGGGTACACCCTGTACTGGTTGCCAGCCAATTGCAGGGCAAGAACATGCAAACTCCACCCAGGAAGGTCGAAGCCCGGACTTGATCTCACAACCTTTGCACTGGGAGGCGGACGTGCTAACCAGTCAGCCACCGTGCCGCCATTTTTTTTTTTCAAACAGTTTTTGTATTTATTTCCACGTTTATTTTTTGTTTATTTACATTTTTTTGAATCTCGTTTTTTTTATGTTTCGTATAAAATTTTTGAATTCTATTTTTATATCCTTATTTATTTATTTATTTATTTGTAATTTGGGCAGGTTTGGTCCTCCATAGGAGGACGTGTGCCACGGCAGCGTCAAATGTGATCAAAACCAGCGTCCTGATTGGCTGACTGGCCTTACACAGCGGCAAATTTCCGAGTTTCCCCTCCATTCCATTTCCCCTCCTTTTTCAACCTTCCCGGGCTCCGGCGGAATCACCTTGAATTAAAAAGCTGGCTAAGGAACGAGCGACATCATTGATTGCCCGGCGATTTGATGCCTTCGCTATCCAACTTTATTATGGCGGTGACAGCTCAATGTTTCCTCTGTGACTTTGCCAGGAGTGGGACAAATTGCCGCGTTAAATCCCCTCGTCGGAAGACAAGCTGAGCGTGTTGCTGACTTTACAAGTCCAATTTCATTAGTCGCAGGCGCGCATCCCCGCGGCCGGGGTTTTGCGGTTTTCCACGTTTCCCCTCCGCTATCGTCACAACGCCATCTGTATTGCGCCGGCGCTTGCTCGACGCCGTCAATCAATCTGGGAAGATGTCGGTCGCAACGCCGGAAAGCGCTCGATCTCGCCCGTGATTCTGTTGTCCTTACATTGCTCGCTTTTTTTTATGAGCACATTTCTTTCATGTAGCTCATTGCGGAGGGAACGGCACGCCGCTTGCACCCGAGACATTTGTCATCATTACTGAAATGTGTGCGCACGTACGCGCAAAATGCTCACATCTGAGGGATTTTTTTTTCTTTTTCTTTTTTTTCAATCTAATTGTAACTATCTATTACATTATAGCTCCTGGCTGTGTTGGGAAGTAGCCAAGTACAAAGACTTTGTTGTGTTATCTTTTCATGGGACAACACTGAAGAAATGACACTGACACAATAACCGGTAGTCAGTGTACAGCTTCCTTAGAAGTGTAAATTGATCGTTCCCTCGACATAACTCAAAATACAGCCATTAATAGATAATCCCCTAGCAACAAAAGTGAGCACACCCCTAAGTGAAAATGCTCAGTGCTGCTGACTACTCACTACTACGAGTACTTTTGCCGCTTATGGTTATTTTTTATTTTATTGTTATTTTTTTTTTGCTTGTAATTAACTCATTCACTGCCATTGACGGTTATAAACGTCAAAAATTCATTTGAACTATTTCTATTAGTTTAACATTTTTTTTGCACTTTTGTTAAGAGTATGAAAACCTATAAAAAAAAAATTCAGAAATACAGATAGAAATGTGTGATTAATGGTGAGTTAACTATTGAAGTCATGCGATTAATTACAATTAAAAAAATTATCGCCTGACGCGACTTAAAGATTATAAAAAAATTCAGGGCATCAGGCGATTAAATTTTTTTAACGTAATTAATCGCATGACTTCACTTGTTAACTCACAATTAATCACAAATGTTATATCTGTTCTAAATGTACAATAAAACAATTATAGGTTTTCATACTCTTGTTAACAAAAGTAGAATTTTTTTTAAACTAATAGAAATAGTTCAAATAGCTGTCATTGACGTCTATAGCCGTCAATGGCAGCGAATGACTTAAGTAAATTTAAGTAATTTGCCACCTCTGTTGACTTTTAACATTTTTACTTACGTGCAAGAGTTGAAACTATTTCTTCTTTCTTTTCCAAGTATTGTTTTAAACATACTGTCTGCATCTGTACTTCTACTTATGTAAGTATAGCGTGTTGTACTTTTGAAGTGTAAGTCCAATAAGTACTTCGACTTTTACTTCTTTTTTTTTTAAACATTTATTTATTTTATACACGTAAAGTGTAAAATTTCTTGACAAGAATGTTATAAAAGCCTCACTCGTCTACTCTAAACATGACATTTTGATTAATATTACATTTGTGGAATTTGAGTTATGAAGCAAAATCCAGCCATTTTTATCCATCTCATATGCTGTCGACTGAAGATGACATCAATGTTGCTCAGGAAACGACCAATCTGTGATTGGTTGTTACCTGAGACCTGAGCAACTGTGATGTAATTTTCACACGACAGCAAGTGGCAAAATGGCCGTCCTCTGATATTGTTAAAAACGACTGGATTTTGCTGCTGAATTTTAAGTACAGAGTTGTGCAAAGTTCCCAAAATGATACTTTAATAATGTACAGTCCAAAATTGTATTTTGTTCTTAAGTACATTTCAGCTTCAGTATTTTATATTTTACTTAAGTAAAGGAGTCAAATCAGTGTTTTGTTTAGTTTTCCCCCACATAAGTATCAGTACTTCTACCTCAGCATCGACTGAGAGTACTTTATGCCACCACTGTTTTTGATGGAACCATCCATGAAACCATTTTCTTTGTGCATCCATTATGTATAAGTGCACCAATGGCATGTGTGATGGCAAAGGTCGTCGTCTCATTGTGGCGCCGCTTATCGCCGGCCCAATCGGTGATGCTATCGGGCCAGCGCGTGACGCCGTCGCCTTCACCTGACCCCGATGACGCCGATGCGGGTGCGGAGTCATTTGCTGCACCCGCAGCCCCACTTTGATGCGAATGTGACGGCAGTGAATGTGAGAAAATTCCCCATCGAGATGACGCGTCCCGATAAGGTTTCAGTATGTGCGAACGCCATAAAAGAGATGTCGCCACAATGTCGCTTTGTGTGCCTGGAAATGAAAAAAAAAAGAATTTGCGTGGAGTGAAATAGATCAGCTCACTCCTTTTTATCATTTATATTAGGACCTAAGGTCAAACTTTTGTAATCCTAAAACATTTTTTGACTGTACGAAATTCATAATCAATTCTTCAGTGTTGTGCCATGAAAAGATGTAATTACATATGAACTCACTTTTGTGAGATGGCAACTAAATCACCGCATCACCGTAAGCAGAGCCGTTCCAGAAATGGAGTCAAAAGATTTTCCAAAAGTGCCCGCTGACTATTTTTCTCAATTTTGTGGATGTTGTCATTGTTTTTTTCCGCTTCGATTAGTTACATAGCCGAATTGGATTAGAGTTAATTCGCTTACACGCAGAAATGTAATGCGCACCACTTAGGCGCTGCTAAAATGAACGTGAACGAGCGACAGATGTGGAAAGAGGCTTTTGCTGGTGGCTGCATTTGATGCCATATGCTCGCAATGTGCGGGCATTAAACGCTCGCACAATCGCACACTCGCACACTCACACAATCGCACACACATTTTGTTTTTGTAATTCTACGACTTTCAGTAAAATTCTGATTGCCCCCCTACCCCTGTAGTTACACAATCAAAATTCTGTTCTTTTTTTTTTTGTAATTATTCTTGTAATTTTTTATTTATTTTTTTATCCCAGCAATACTTTGACTTTATTTTTGTAAAATTCACATTTTGTAAAAGGTATGTTTATGTTCTAGAAAAAACTGACTTTATTCTTTACAAAAAAAAAAAGTTATGATCTTATTCTTGCAATTTTATGACTTTATCTTTGTGAAATATTATATATATATATTTTTTTTTTTTGTAAGATTAATTTTATTCGTGTAATATCACAACTTCATTCTTGGAAAATACGGATTTTTTTTTGCTGTCATTTTACAAGTGATGATTATAAAATTTGGATTCATTGTTTTGAAGTATTTATGTTCCTCCTGTAACTACTCTTAAATGTCTCATTTTGTTCTTGTAATTTTACGACTTTTGCAAAATTCTGACTTATTTTCTTGTAAATTACATCTTTGTTAAAAATCTTTTTGCCCCATAAGACTTTAAAATTAAGATGTTTTCTTGTAATCTGAAGTTATTCTCCAACAACCTCATGACTTTTTTTTTTTTAACAAAATTCAGGTTTTTTAAAATATATTTTTTTTAAACTTTTTTTCTTGTAAATCCAATTTAATTTAGAATTTAATATAGCAACTTTACTCTTTTAAATGTAAGTTTCTTTTATCCTTCTTTTCTTAAATAATTCAAATAAGTAAATTGGATTTTGTGCTTGACTTTTATTAAAATTGTGACTTTTTTTTCCTTATTTCATCTTAATTCAAATTTGTTTCTTGCACTCTAAAATAGTTGAGTCAACAATCTGCTAATCCCTAGAGTCAATTATTTTGTACAAAACAACCCAATTTTGAGGGGTTGGGGGTTGTTTTGCACCGTACAACCCAATTTTTGGTTAGGGTTAAGCTTGGGATGACTGACTTATTCCCACTTCGTTCTTGTAAATGAATACACGTGAAATAAAGATATCTGAAAAATCAGTAGAAAAGCAAATATCTGTCATTTTTTTCCTCCTCACTGCTGGCGTTTGCTTTTGCCTCGTGTCATCCAGCGGGCGATCTGCGGTCCCACTCAAACGTGCCGAATTGTATTTATTTACTTTTTTGCTTAAGTATGTCCCTCCTAACACGAGGGTCTTCAATGGTGCGTGGAGGGAAAGGCGAGCTCCATTGTTTGAAGCCGGCGGGTCGGCTTGAAAGCCTCGTTGACGCGGTGACTCATCCCCGGCGCTCATTGGAACAAGATGTTGCTTTGGATTCTTTTTTTTTGGAAAGGATGTTTGTGAAATTTCCAGAGAAGAGCTATTAGCGTAACGTGCAAACACGCACTACAAGGAAAGTGATGATTACAAATGAGGCAATAAACACACTGTGGATTCCAGCGCTTTGCACGCAGCGGACGGTCGTAAAGCCTTTGGAGGTTTGCGGCTTAAGTAATAAAGATTCCGTTGATGCGGATCTTAACGGCTGATAGGGGGGGGGGGGGGGGGAAATAAATTTATGTCTGGTGACTGAAGTAAACTTTGTGGCTTGCTTGTACTCAACACTTAGACTCTTTCATATCCTGTACAATATCCGAGGCTTAAGATGTTGCACGCTCAGTTTATGGCGCGTCTTTGTTGGCATCCCAATACAGCACAGTTTTTTTTTTTTTATGTATTTTTTGTCTGTGTATGTATGTATGTGTGTGTACTGTCCGTTTAGTAAAGTACATAGCTCTTGTTTAAAGGTTGGTAGTTACTGTAACAAATCGACAGTATGCTAATTTGTTAGCATTATGCTAGTTTAATTAGCTTTTGTTTTATTTGTCATTTTTACAGTACAGTGGTACTTCCACTTACGAATGATACAATTAATGATTTTTTTTTAAGATACGAGCAGTCGCCAGCTGATGTCTGATTTGATGGGAAAAAAATTTACGTTACGAGCACTAGATGGAGAATTGATGGGCAGATTGTAATCAATTCTTCCCCCCCCAAAAAAGTAATCGAGCTGTTTATTACTACTCCCAGTTCGTTTACTGTAATCTTAATTAGAAAGCACAAAGAATTACATGTTGTGCCACGTAACGCAAGTCTGCTAGCTTGAGGCTAATGCACAATACAAATTGCAATAGAGGGGCTTACGAAACTAGCATACATTTTGCCATGTGCAAGCAGTGGATATTTAAACGTACGTAAACCTTGCAGCAACACATTTAGACCAACAGAAGAATACTCACAAGCATATATTCTTTATCCTCTGCCAAAAGAAGCTAATATAACTGCAGATTATATGTTACCGTATGTATTATACTGCCCCTTGATGGCAGCACAATAATCTTTATTTTTTTTTAATGAAATAAAATACTGTATAGTGCTATTTGAAAACATGTTTGAACATTTTTGCTGGTGGCCTTGGATTGACATAAAAACAGCTTCACTTTTAAACCGTCACTGCACTGCCCATAAAACGGAATTTTCAATGAAATATGTCGTATTTGACAAAATCCTCCATCTTGATTGAGTTCATGTTTGTGTGTTTGCTCTTCACATTCCTCCGCTTCATTTGGCAAACACTCATTCCTCCCTCTCTCTCTCTCTCTATTATTTCTCTTTTGTGCACAGGCTCCGCAACTCTGTTGCCATGGCGACAGCGGCCCCTCCCTCCCTCTTCCTGCTCTGCTGGCTGCTCCGAACAGCCTGCTCTGCGTTCCCCGAGGAACCCGGCCCTTTAAACTTCATCCCTACCGAAGGTATGGACGTTCTTGCATCTCCCTTCCAGCGCTGGCAAAATTATTCATGCTCTGTACATGCTCTTGAGTAGAAGTACAAAAATAAAAAAATAAAAAAAAGAGTGAAAAAGTAAAAGGTACTACAGGGTTTTCCCTCAGAAAACTTGGTGAGCCTGGTGGTCAGGCCTGGTCAATTATTAGTCAATGGGGCTCGTGATTTCGATTACTTGTTAAAAATTAATTTGACGTATTCACTGTTGGCCCAATTAAAATGGATCGTTGACGTCTATAGCCGTCAATGGCAGTGAACGAGTTAATCTGAAATAATACATTGCACTCCAATTTTTCGAATAAATACAGATGAGTACATAAAAAAAACAACTTCTCAGTTCCCTTGCTGAGGTCTCAGCCTCACACTTAAGGTGTTGAATATGGGGTAAGGGCGTACAGGTGGTGCCGGGTTCGCTATGCGTGGGTTGTGAAGGTCAGACACGACAGGGCCTGATCGGGGTCGGATGTGGAAAGGTGGCTGCGCGCATTTACGACTTTCCCACACACATTCTGAGCGTCTCTGGAGATGCTGCCCCTTCCACACTCAGACTCGGAGTCTCCATTGCAGCTCAGCAGTTTCCGGCGAGCACCGGACCCGGGATCGATTGCGGTTCAATAGTATTGACTGATGGCTTCCGAGTCTTCTTAAATGATCAATAGCAAATGGGAGGCCACAGAGACGGTCAAGCCCTTACTAGCAGCAGACTTTCCCACACTTCACCAGTCCAGGATGCTAATAAATAGCAAGTAGCAGGGGCGGAGCTACATGGTGGCCAGGCCACTCTCCAGCCACCCCAGGTAGCCAATCACAAGGGGGGATATTTTTCAATACCCCCCTTCCCCCCGAGTTGAGAGGACTTGTTTGCTCTGTATGTATGTGTTCAAATATTAGTTGCATAAATCTTTATAGTTACCCTGTATCGATGCTTCATTTCGTTTAGTGTTAGCATTAAACTAGAGGACTTATGAAAAAAGACATTTGCTTGGTTTTGCACTTGTGTAAATGGGCATTGGAGAGACCCAAATATGCATTCATAGAAATAATAATAATAATTGCATGTATGTATTGTAGATCCTGCATACATGATCAAAAGACTTGAGAATGAAGACACATCATGCCATAGAATTGTGATTTCCCGGAAAATAACAGGAAATTGCCATCGCTTGTTAGGAGAGAGAATAATTATCTGCTATCAATTATAATTACAGTAATTTCTGGACTATAAGCCGCTACCTTTTTCACTTGCATTCGACCCTGCGGCTAATACAAAGGTGCGGCTTATCCATCAGATCACAAGGGGGCGCACTATAAAGGAACGAAAGTGAGACAATTTGCGCCCTCATTATGGAAAACGGTAACATTAAAACACCTGCAGCTTACAGGCGGGTGCGGCTTATATGTGTAACAAACTCAAGCATTCCCCAAATTTAGCTAGCGCGGCTTATAGTCAGGTGCGCCTTATAGTCCAGAAATTACTGTGCATGACATCAGCGCCACTGCTTGGTGTGACACGTACTTTAAAAAAACGTGCCAGACTGTGACAATTGTGTTCATCTCATAAAAATCATCATTTTCCACATTTCCCTCTTGACTAACACATTTGGACATGTGCAATGTGTAAAGCAGGTATAGCTTAAAATTCAAATTAGACAGGAAGAAGACCATGACTGGCAGTGGAGAATATGATGGATCCATGTGAATAAAAATAATTAGGGTAACAGATGAGCACGAATGGCTAAATATAGACCCGAAGAGGAAATCTGATCAAAGTGGCGTATAAAGAAGTAATGGCGCGGAAGGAGAGCGTCGACGGGAGGATATTGGGCAATAACACACTCATCGGCTCGGACATGAGGTCGTACGTCCGTGGGTACGTTTATGCAACCGTGAACAAAAACACGACACCAATGTAAGCCTGCAGTCAAATTTAGCAGAAGCAAAATCGACATTCAAATTTGTTCCATGAAATGTTATGAACTAATCTGATCTATTCTCTTCGAAGCTTTGCATTTAATCAAACAAAGTGCATTTCTTATTTGATTTGTAGGAGCAAAACTTGTCATAGTCAAGTTTGACAAAAAACAAATACAAAACATTTTTTCCTAAAATAATTTTTTTAATGTTTTGCCACTTTTTATTTATTTATTTTTTTAGTTTGAACCGCTTCAGCTGCATGATGCTATATTGTTGTTGTTTTTTTTATAGCACGCATGATTTTTTTTCCTAACATTTTTTGCATTCTTTTTTCAATTATACACTTCCCATGAAATATATTCATCACGGGGATGCACTTTGTGCATTTGCTTTTTGATGAGTATCTGCAAAGATTTACAATTTGGTGACAATCTCAATTGGGATTGTCGGCCGTGGGGGAAGGTTGCGTGTCGTAGCGAGCGCCGTTCTATCTCCCGGATCGCATTACAAATGACTCCCGTGTCTCCAAATCGGATGTGGCTCAACATAAATGTTCCAAAAATGAATGCCAGATTGGGATCAGTAATTATGCGTGTGTGTCTTCCGCCTCGTTAATAGTGTCGAGACGCTATCCGGTGTTTCTGGGCCGACCGCACCACACGTGGCAGCGGCAAGAGCCTCTACACATCCAGAGGGTCATCCAAGTCAACCGAACACTCTACATTGGAGCAAGGTACGTACGGCACCTTTGAAGCTTGCCATGACTGCAATTTTCCTGACTTTATGGATTATTTCGAGTTGTGTTGATTTCCCGTTGTGTCAAGAAGAAACCTTGAGGAGGGACCACAGTTGGAGAACATTTAACGCATATTGTGGTGCTATGCAAAGTTAACTAAAGTCATTTTTGATGAGATGAAATACTGGTCCACCTCAGAATCCATATGGCAAAAAGCCCTCAGATTCAGTCATCGCCAACTAGCCCCGCCTTCAAGCAGGGAGAGGTTGGAGTAAGAAAGGAGAAGTGGCAGTAAAACAGGCCAACGTAGTTGAACTAAATGCAAGAGTATAAAAATGAAGTTTTAAGGCCTATATGTTGAACTGTTCTCCTGGTCAATAAACGGTTTCAAAGTGTATCGGCGTCTGCCCAAAGGTACGAAAATAAGCTGGTGGTTCGCTAGCTTATGCTACTCCAATCACCGCTAGTCTTGAAAGATTCACACCGGTGGTACGTCGACAGGACTGTCGCAAAGTAAATACTCGGGTTGGGCGACTACTGGCGACTTATTTCAAGGTATCGGGTACTCGCGAACGTGGCCACTGGATTGCATCATTTATTTTGATTGATTGATTTAAATTGATTTTATTGTGTGTTCTATACAAAATAAATATTTTTTATGAATAAATGCAAAACAAGACATTTCCATTAATTTTATGCAATACTGCAAATGCTGTATTGGTCTGGGAAAAAAAAGTGGTTTCAAACATCCCTACTAAAAATTTAATAGTGATTAAATATTAAAAATTAAAAATACATTTTTCCAAAAGAACACATACCGTGCCTTTAATCTGAGGAACAGAAACGTCAGTTAACTCGCCAATACTCTCAATGACCACGTTAACTAAATGTGAAGTTTTATCGTCTGTTTTTGAATCAACTTACCTTAAAATTTAAATTACGCACTGAACGTATTTTTCAAGGGATTGACCTCAACTTTTCAACTCTGCCCTGGTCATAGTTTGTTTACTCGTGGCGACATAGAACGGGAGTACGTGTGATGTCACCATGCGGTGAAAAGGTCATTACAAGATCGTTATAGTAAAAAAGAAAGTGATGAATTTATTATGCAACATAAAATCCCGACATGACATCAGAGTCACTGGAAATATTTTTTGTGTGAAGTCATCCCAACTAATAATGTCAAATGTCTGCTCGACGATAACTCTTAATGTGCGACTCGTACAAGACAAGAGCTCGGCGGTCCCGTTTTGTCCGTCAGTCTGATGAATTTGCTGATCCCGGACGCCCTAAAAAAAAAGCCTGCTCAGCTGCATTAGCTTTCGACTCTTCAACCGCTTTGGTCGCTCCCTGGAGGCGCTCAGCAGCCGACCTCAAGCCCCCGAGATTTACTGCACATGTTTTTCCAAATTCAAATTTTAGCTCGGAACGTGCTAAAAAAAAAAAAAAATCAAGCAACGGCCATCCCCCGCATGTGGTGCTGGTTATTGTCTGTCGTTGCACTTTCCAATAAGGTGGGGAACCAGGAAATGACCCAATCGCTGGCCCCCAGATGCGCCGACCGACCTCACGACTGGGAGGCAAAGTAGTAAATATATCAAACCGCGTCTGCTTGTTCCAGCCGCTTTGTCTGCGCCGAGAGGACGCGTAATCACTTGCGTGCACGTCGGCTGATCATAAAAAGTACGGCTCCTGTGGTCGGCGGGTCATCGTTAAAAATACAGAATGACCATAGGAACGGTTCGAAAGTTTCGAATTTGAGATGACTTGTTGCAGAAAATATGCCCTGAATAGTCAAAATAGTAGCCAGGACCTCAACTGACGTCCAAACAAAATCAAGGAAGTGCTCGCTCGCCTCTCGGTCTGCATTTCTGGTGTGACGTATCGAATACTGCTTCTACTGTTGAAAAAAATGTTCCGTTCCGTCTTCAATTCCGCTTATCCGGGGTCGGGTCGCGGGGGCAGCAGCTTTAGCAGGGAAGCCCAGACTTCCCTCTCCCTAGCCACTTCAGCCAGCTCCTCCGATGGGATCCCAAGGCGTTCCCAGGCCAGCCGTGAGACGTAGTCTCTCCAGCGTGTCCTGGGTCGTCCCCGGGTCCTCCTGCCGGTAGGACATGCCCGGAACACCTCCCCAGGGAGGCGCCCAGGAGGCATCCGAACCAGATGCCCCAGCCACCTCAACTGGTTCCTCTCAACGTGGAGGAGTAGCGGCTCGACGCTGAGTCCCTCCCGAATGACCGAGCTTCTCACCCTATCTCTAAGGGAGAGCCCGGTTATTTTTTAGGCTACCCTAAAAAATGTGTCGGATGTTAAAAATTCCATTTTATGTTGGTGCCTTTACACCTTTTTTTTTGCTGTTCATAAATTCACCTTTTCAGTTTAGTCTACATCAACAATCAGTGATTATCTAACATTAATGTGGTGTGTTAAAATTTTTACAGCACAAACCATTTGATTTCAACTTAGCATGAATGCTCATCGTTAGAGTGAAGTCAAAGAGAAAAACCCGAAGGTGTTGCTGCAAATCTCCCGGGTGTGCTCATGTGCTCGAATGACACTTTAAAGCCCCTTTTCACACTGCACTGACAGTGCGAAAGAGTCGCATGGCAACACGAACATGACGACGGCGCCCGGGTTGCCAACGTGCCCATATTTGGAAGTGCTTACGCAAACGCCTTAACAAGATTTTTTTTTTTCATTGTTACAAAAGAAAGCTCTTACAATTTGCTCATTTGACAAACTTGGATTTGCTGCGTGCCGCCCGGCGACACGCCATTCCGCCGCGCCTGCCCCTCGCCACACATACGCAATGAATGGCTTTGCCTGCTAAATGCAGTGTGAAAATGGCTTAAGTGTACAAACAAGAGTTGACATTCAGCCTGTATGCTAACATGGCTAACAAGTGCACAGTCGCCATGTCAATTAGCTTCATTTTGCATTTACGGACTACTTTGTGTAACTTTTGCCTACGAAGTGACACGTGTGATGCAACGTCACGTGACGTCTACTCATTGTCCAATTTAACAAGCTTCATTTTTTGTGATTTAAAAAAAATTAAATAATAATAATAATAATTTGGGGCGAGTATTGGAGCTGATGCTGCCGTTAAGCATGTCTTGCTAACGGCTAACTCGATGGCTAGCGCCACAGTTTGCCGTTATTTATGTTGGCTAAGCTTGTATACCTCGTCAAATAAACAAACAAATCATAATTTGATGTCATTTATTGACGTTAGCAAATAAATGGTGCTTGTAAAACTGTTATATAAAAAAAGCATGATCACATTTGACACTGAATCAACCGAATCACACCTGCGATCATATACAGTCCAACTTCACTCCCTCTCTGGTGTGTGATTGCTTAAATGTCCAGAAATGTTCTTGAAACGCGAGAGGTTATCCGATATGGGATGTCTCAGCCGAGCTGATGCTCGTAAAAATGCTAACCACCGGAACGTTATATGAGCGCGAGAGAACGGGGATTTATGCTGCCGCAAGGAAGCCAATATAAGTTTAATGATGCTAGCAGTGTTTGCGGCTACCTGACAAGCGGGCGATAGGTTTGCAAAAAGAAACAGATCCGCGTGTAAATGCGGAAGCCGGCGTCGCGGGGGTGACAAGAGTTTGAAAATAACTAGCTTGCGCGATGGCAGCTACGACTGCAGCCAGAGTGTGCGCCTCGATAAGGCGCCCCGCGCGCTCCTAAATCCTGTCACCATTAGCATAGCTGCTTCTCAGAGTGCAAACGGCCGTAAATCCCCTCGGCCCCCCGAGCACCTGCTGAGTGCACGCACCTCTCCTGAGACGCTTCCCGTCTTCTCCAAATCAAAGTATTAAAGCAGCTTGGAGTCAGCACCTCGCTGGGTTAAGCCCCGCGTCACTGCTGCAGAGTCACTTTTCAGCCTGCACGTCGATCCCAAGGGCTCAGACACATGAATATTTCTTTTTTGGGGTGTTTATTTTCAACATGTATAAAGTATTTTTTTTTTTTTTTACTAACTGCTGTTATAAGTATACACTTATGAGGGGAAAGAAGAAAAACAAACTGAATTGAGTTGCAAACTTCATCACGCAAGAAATACGGTGTAACGCAGTTTGAGGCTTTTTCCACAAATAACAAGCGACTTCATCTTTTTTTTTATCAAGCTTTGCAGCTTGCGCATTAATGCGTGTAAAGGAGCTGATTCGTTGCCTTCATCAGCCCACGCACACGCGAGAGGTGACCAGAAATTGTGGGCAGGTCGAATGCCTCGCGGCAGACAGACAGACAGACAGACAGGTCAGCGCAGTTTTGCTTTTTGTGCTGCAGCAGAAAGTGGACACGGGTGGACATCCACTCTGAAACAATTCTGATGTTTATATATATATATATATATTAGAGGTGCAGTGATTAATGTCAACAATTTGTATTTGATTAACGAGTAATCGTTTAGGGACATTCAGTTGTCCAAATCTTCAGAATTTCAGCCTCTTAAATGTTTTGCCAAAAAAAAAAAAATAATAATAAAAAAATAAAAAAGAAAAGAGCAATGATGATGACATTTCCGAATGAACAATACTGAGCTCTTAAAGAGAAAAAAAATAAATAAAAAATAAAAAGAATTTCAGCCTCTCGACCAGGAATATTCTCTGATTTCTTTCGATAAAAGCAGAATGATTATCGTTTTGTTGAATCAAATTTGACACTGGCAAACATCTGCTTTCCCTTTTGAAGAACCGTGATCAACATTTTTGCCTATTTTCTGACATGTTGCAGATTAAACCAGTAACCAAATCATAAAAAAATTCTGCGCATCTATAACATCTACTTGTTAATTTAGTCTTTCAAAAGTAGATTGAAAGGAAAATCTAAACCTTTACGGATATATTTGGTGGCATGATCCTTCCCTTCAGTTCAGACCAGTTGATTCAAAAACAGATGTGGAAATTCAGGGACTTCATAATTGTTTTTACTTTTTTTTTTTAATCGGTAAAATTACCGAATGAACAATACTGAGCTCTTTAAAAAAAATAAATAATAATAATCTTTTTTTTTTTACTTTTAACGGCATCGAAATTAATAGTGCGTTATAAAGCTGACATTAGCTAGCCGGCTAGACAATCCAAGCAAAAATTTTTTTACATACCTGTGACAAAGTGCCTTCCCACAAACCTGACAATTTGTTTCCTAATCTTTTCCCTTTGAAATTCCTACTCCATCATCCACTTATATTCCATGTAACCAAAAACAATGTTATTATTGTGATCAGCGGGCGCCTCTTTATCAAAGTGTGACAGCAGCTGCCATACTTAGTCAGAGATCCTCTCCTATCTTACCAGTATTATTATTTTTTTAAACTATCAAAACAACTCGTTACGAAATTCTAAAAGTAAAAACCTCAAGGGTGTTCCGACGTCGTACCGTGAACGCTGAATAACCCACAAACTCTGCTTTTGTTAACTTTCCTAAAGGTCCTTCAAAATATATTCGCGCAAGATGGTGTGCCAGTTTGGCTGGCAGAGACACGGCAATGTTCCAAATCGCAACACCGGCCAAGCGAAAAGAAGACGACGAAGTAGCTTTAACTGCGTTGGCTGAAGAGCTCTTGACCCCGAGCCCGTGATATTTGGAAAAAGCCAGAAGGTGAAAGTTCACCAGCTGGTAACGAACGGGTGAAAATGGATGTTTCTCTTGGGTAAAAAAAAAAGGTGCCGGGGCATTTGTTGAAATAATAGCTCAGGCGCGTGCAAATCCGACTCCCCGTATAGGAAATTTTAGGCACAAGACCAAAGGCGACGAAACAAGACAGTTGATTTGTAGCTTTTAAGAACTAACGCTGTTTAGGTTGAGGCGCCTACGTGAGGAGTTACGAGCCATTCAAGGCCATGCGCACCTCCTGGAACATAAATAGCAATAAAATGCGGACACATTTCACACATCCTCAATCTTAACCTCGTACCACATGCGGGGCCGCGCCGTCTTTGTATCATTCAAACAGGCTGGCGTCATCTAAAGAAGAAGACAAAGCTGCGGGCGCCATTTATCGTTAATCTTCTCTCGGAAATCTCGTTTCAACACTTTTTCCACGCCAGACACTTTGACTGCGAGGTTCTGTTGCTAGCTGCTATTTATTAGTAGGAGATGATACAAATCGTTCAGCGGCGCTAGCAACACAGTTATGTGAAGGCGCGAGGATTTGTGCTGGCGGATTCGTCCTCAAGGTGAGTCCTTCAAACGGTCATCAAACTTTAATGCCGGCCTGCGCCAACTTTGGACGGCATAGACAAAAAACGTGTCGCAATTAAGCATCATCCATCTGGCAAGTTCAGGATTTTCCAACTTTTAGCGAGCCAAGGCACGTATTTTATTTGAGATGTATTCGCTACATTGAGGGCCTTCAAAGCTACTGCCATGAAGGACTTACTTGATGTCACCTTGGAATAAGGCTAACATTTACCATTAATTTTCTAGAAATTCTCCTTCTCTTTATCATTGTAATCCCTTCATATTAACTATGTTGCCCTAAAAAAAGAAAGTGGTCAGACGAATATGTGCAGTAAGAATTTGCATGTATGGCGTTCCACAGGGTTCAATTGTGGGGCCTCTGCTGTTTTCATTGTATCTGGTGCCCATGGATTTCGCCTTTAGTACGACGGGGTATTGGGGCCACGTATAAATTTTCTTTGTTTTTCTTTTGGCGGTCGGAGTAAAATTCCGAGAATAAACTCAGAAATATACGGGAAAAAAACAAAAATATTTGCGACATTATGAAGTGGCAATTTTGAGAGAAATAAACTCACAAATTTACAAGAAAATGTGATTATTTTCAACATTACAAAGTGGCAAATTTGCGAGAAAAAAACTCCCAAATTTACAAATAAAGTTGTAGATTAGTGACATTATAAAGTGGCAAATTTGCGAGAAAAAAACTCACAAATTTACAAGAAAATGCGAATATTTTCAACATTACAAAGTGGTAAATTTGCACGAAAAAAATCCCAAATTCACAAGAAATAAACTTGCAATAAACTTATTTATGAGAAACAGATATGAGACATTATGAAGTGGCAAGCTGGCGAGAAAAAAACTCCCAAATTTAAAAGAAAACGTGACTATTGTCAACATTATAAAGTGGCAAATTTGCGGGAAAAAAACTCCCACATTTACAAATAAACTTGCAGATTAGTGACATTATAAAGTGGCAAATTTGCAAGAAAAAACCTCACAAATTTACAAGAAAATGCGAATATTTTCAACATTACAAAGTGGTAAATTTGCAAGAAAAAAATCCCAAATTCACAAGAAATAAACTTGCACATTTTTTTAAATCAAAAAGTGGCAAATTTGTGAGAAAAAAAGTTTGCTTCTGTGAACGCGCATAAGAAACTGTTGGGGTTCGGCACCTCCAACAAGGTTAAGAACCGCTGTTTTAAAGCCACTCCAACAGGAAGTAGGATGGCGAGATCATGATGCAACAAAATGCAAAGCAAGCGCTCCCTCTGTCAAGTGAGACCATTCGGCGCAGATGGAAGGCAAAGATGGATCAAAGATGGGATCAATGGCGCTCCAAGAACATGCTGATGCGCAGACGAGCCAATGCGGAGCTCGGCCATTCGTCTTAACGCACACTTCAGCGTTGAGGATTTTTTCACAGGAATATCCAACGTGACTGAGAATTAAATGAAGATTAGCATAAGGAGGTGGGGGGGGGGGTTGTTGTGGGGGTTGGAACAGCATAACAATGATCGCACGTGCCGTGTGCAGACGGCGTGTGGGCGCGTGTGCAATTATCAGCGCAACGACTTGATTTAAGCAGCGTTAATTCAATTTCATTTTTTGCCCCTTTTTAAATAAAACTCACTTGCTTTAATATTGAAGGAATTCTAAAGCAGCCTGATGAGTTTAATGAGTGCAGAGAAAGCCAAAGTACGTACATTTTCATTTTAGCGCAGAAATGAATTGAATACAGAAGTAGAGTGCCTCATTGTCCACGCGAGTGCACGCACGTCGCGGAGAAGAGGTGGAAAAGCAAGATAACAAATATTTTAAAAGATCCGATTGTGACAGTCAGCACGTGACGAACGGCGCTTCACGCTGGTGTGGCGGCTTTAGAGTGCCATGTTGTTGCGGTGTGCAGGCTTTAAGCAGATCAACCTTGGCAGCTCTAACGTCGTCATGTGTAGGAATAGGACAAGTGATGAAGATGAAGTCAATTTTAGCAGTGATATTTGAGTGACAGTTGAGGGGGGTGTGGCTTCATTGCATTTGACAGACATGATTTTTCATAATTTTGAAGCCTTTTATATACTTTTTATCATTTAACAGGATTATTAATAACACTTTTTCATGTGATGCATCCAATATAGAGGACATTTATTTTCACTTTACAGGGACTTTAATTGTACTAAGTTGAGCCTTTGTCAGTAGGGTGAGTTTTTAGGGTGTATATATTTTTCCCCTCCAAAATCAAATATGTGTCGTATTCTAAGATGAGTGATATATAAAACTTTTCTAGGACCATAGTTTGTGGTATATTTACAATTTAAACTAGGCTTTACACGATCACAGGATTTTGGGTCCGATCACCGATCAGAGTTAAAGATAATCGATCACTGATCCGATCACAAGATGGTCCAATCTAGCCAATCTATTTATACAACTTGTTTGTTTACAGTCAAATTCATCCATTGAGACCAGCCCGGCCAACAAATAGCCAAAATGGGTGTATAATTGCTGCCCATTGAATTATTTGTATTGGGAAAAATATTAACAGTTAAACTAAAACAATTGAATACAGTACATGCAAAACCCAAAATTATTCATAAAAAAATTGGAATAAAAGAAAAAAATCCGACTGCATATGCTGAGAAACCAAATCTCTGTAAAGTCTCATTTAAATTAAATTCTGAAGTTTTATCACTTTTTTTTTTTTGCAACAGAGCTTCTTCCCTATCCCCTTCCTAAAATGGAGGATTATTATATTTGGACAAATGGAAAAGCTGTTTCTGTCGTGCACGACATACTGTAGCCCTCCGGCTTGAAATTTATATTACATGAGTCCAAGCAAGCACAGATATTAAATTGAATTTATTCTGGAAATGTTGACAGCAATAAGCTGCTTGGACATGATCCAATACAAAAAAGAAAAGAAAAGTAAAAAAAAAAAAATGTTTTTAAGCGGGCCCACGCCGTCCCGAGCCAGCAATAAAAATGCCAGTTGTTCTGCGCTCGTCGCTGCCTTGCGCTTGACTTTGTTGTTGGCTGACTGCCACGCCGTTTCTCCGCAGGGATGACCTTTTCCGCGTGGAACTGGACATCGCCACCGCCGATGAGATGTTCTACAGCAAGGTGAGCGCTTCCCGGGGCGGGATGCGCTCGCGCCGCTCGCGCCGCCCAGGAATTTCCAACGACCTTACAATGTTGCGGACGCGCGAAAACGTTTGACCTTTTTTGTGCGTGCAGAAAAGAACATGGGAGTCCAACAAGAACGACATCAGGATCTGCAGGATGAAGGGCAAGCATGAGGTGAGACTTTGAGAAGTTTATGAAGGCCCGTTGGGCATGAATGTCATGTTCACGTTGGGCTTTTTTTTTTAATGATTTATTAGAGCTGTGTTTTTCCAGGGTGGAATGATTATGAAACGTATACAAAAGCATCTCATTAAAAGGGAACATTGTTGAAAAGTTTTTTTTTTTTTTTTTTTTTTTTTTTTGGGGGGGGGTAGTTCGAGTCAAAAAGTTGAACTCATGATCAATTTAATATTTTCTAAAAAAATCTATATTATTGATTTGTCCCCATGGTGTTTGTTTTCTATGCATTATTAACCAATTTCAAGTGTTAAATATCTTGAGAACAAATCTATTAACTGTCTTGGACACTTAAAACTGTGTGTCACAAAACTCCGCCTCTCACGAACTACGCGGGATTCTCAAGACATTATGTTGCCTCAAGATTGAAAGTCTGGATGTTTTTGTTTTTTTTAAACACAATAACGAGTAAACATAATTAGGGATTTTGACGATACGAGTATTCTGCCCCACAGCAACAATATATTAGATGTACTCATTAAACATAAAGTGCAAAATATAGATATATTTTTTATTTATTTACATTATTCGTTAAATATTTTAATATTTGCCTGTGTGTAAGATATCTATACTTCCATATTCATACACACTTTTCTCATTGACTCCCAGCCATTTTCACTGAAGCAACCTCCTTCGCTCCCGGCTGTTTTACTGGATTTGGACTGATTTTGCAAGGCCCAGAGAATATTGTGTTATTTTGCTATAAAAACATGGAACCTACTAAAAGAAAGATTAGAGTCTCTTCTTTCATCAGGAAAAATTATATTTATAAATATAAATATATATATATATATTTTTTCTTTTTTTCTCCTTTTTTTTTTTTAAAGAGCTCAGTATTGTTCATTCGGAAATGTCATCATTGCTCTTTTTTTTTATTTTTTTTATTTTATTATTATTATTTTTTTTATAAATATATTTCTATCTATTTCCGTTTTGCAGCAATTAGCATTAGAATATAGCTAAGTTTCATCATTATTCACAAATCTGTTTAAAACAGTGGGGAAAGAGCTTTTTTGCAACATGGCTCTGGTTGATCTCTTATACTCTGCTGCCACCTGCTGGCCGTTTTTGTATTAACTACCATTGCTTCATGCATTCTCTTCAGTTCAGAGTCGGCATCAAGTAATAAAAATTGTGAGACACTTCCTACGTTAAAGATTTGAAAGTTTGACTTTTTGAATTGAACTAGTGAATTAAAAGTTCCCGCGATATTAAAATTAATTGAGATGCACTTGTATCATCAATGAATTTTAGTATTTGATAGTCATGAGTGGTGCAATAAATAAAAGTGATTCATTTTATTTATTGCACCGCTGTAATAGGCAAAAATGAATCTCAACCCTTGACTTTGAGTCTTGAGGCGACATAATGCTGCGCGCCTCCCGCTTCGTACTTCTCGGACGGTTCAAATGTCCAAAAGATTTCATTGATTTGTTCTCAACAACATTCATGCGCAAAAATAACAGACGATATAGGGACAGGTGAAAAGTGTTGACATTTGGACACAAATTCCACCTGACAGTGGCGACAGAGGTTCGACCAAGACCCTATTAACTCCTTCAAGATCACAAATGACTGTAAAAGAGCCCTTTAAAGATCTAAGAAAGAAAATTGTTGCATCCCCATTTTTTTATTTTTTATTTTTTTATTTTTTTTGCCTTTCTGTTATTCTGTTTCGCCAACTTTCATCAAATTCCCAGCAACTGCAAAAAAACAACAAGGAGCCTAAATGAACACATGTTGAGGATACAGAGCAGTTAACTAATTAGATTCTCGGCTATTGATGAAAGATTAGGAAAATATGTTGCACTTCCTCTCCGGATGGTACAAGCTGTGAAAACACACACACGCGCGCGCACACACAAAATTCCATTCATTTAATCGCAACATTCTCACACGAAGCTATTTGTATCTTTTATATACACGTTTTTTTGTGTGTTTCCATAGCGATCGAATCCAATCAGTATGCAGGACCTGGAACTTAAAAATAATTAGCAATGGGACTGTTAACAAATCAGATTTCAAATTCATCAATATTTGTCCATCCTCTTACCGGTTGATTGGAGCAAAACTTCGATGAAACCGAACCCAACTCCAGGCTGTTAATTGCTCACAGGGGCCCCCTGCTGGTCAGCAGGTGCTTCGTTTGCTTATGCCTTGGGCCATCGAGGCAGACGTGCTAACCGCTAGTTCACCGTCGTGCTGCCCTGACCTGTTTTTCTTTTCTCTGGAAAGTAGGAGAGCTTTCTTTTTTTTTTGAAAGAAGCAGAGAGGAGTGACATTTCACTTTTATCGTGCGCGTGTGTGTGCGTGTATTAGACGTCCCTGAAAGGCTGACTCTGTAATGAAAGGTCTCCTGGCCTCTTAATGACGGAGGCCGCCGGCCGCTGTTGCCGTGAGTCACACAGCGACGGGAGGACAGATAAGAAGCGCCACTCATGAATGAAGCGGCGAGTGAACATGAACTCTCGTCGCAGCGTCCGTTTTTTCGGAACCGCTTATTCCTCATGAAGGTCGCGGGGGGTGCTGGAGCCTATCCCAGCTGGCTTCGGGAGGTGCACCCTGAACTGGTTTGACAGCCAATCCAGGCAGAATACAGTCACAAAGAAAAAACATTCAACAAGGATGGCTTTAAACTAAAAAACTTGTAAGTTGAGGCACTCTTATATCAAGGCAAAATTATTTTTTTTGCCTTTTATAGAAGGATGGACCAAGGAAGAAGGAACCCATTACATTTTGGCGAGGATTTGAATTGGGACCCGACAGGAATTTCTAAGCCAATACCAATATTTGGTCAAATAAAATTCTGATAACCAATTAATGAGGTAAAAATATATATATGTAATGAATTGCTGTACTTATTTTTTCCCCCTAAGAACAATAAAGATCTGAATTACAGACTTTTTTCAAGGTATCGGTACTTTCGACAGCGGCCGATACCAGTATCAGCAACCCTCGTGTGGCTGTTTAACGATCAGGAGCTAGAATTAGAAAATAGAATTAAAAAATTACCATTAATTTGATGCTTTTTTTTAAGGAAAAATGCTATGTTGAGATATAAAGGTCTTTATTATTATTATTATTATTATTATTATCATTATTATGTCAATGTGTTTTTTTGTTGTCGTAAATTTTATGTATCAAAACTACTGTTGGTATCGTTACTTGGTATCGGTGACCATTCAAGAGTACTCGTGCTGGTATCGTTCCGAGAACATTGGTATCAAACATCCCTACTTAATACTAAGAATTGTTTGATAATACTTTGTCTTTTAGTTTTTATTTTACATTACAACAGATCAACAAAAATGATGTCACTGTCTTTGTCTTTCATGTTAATGTGTAAAAAAAAAAATTTTTAAGGTAGCAGTTGTGTGAAGGTTATTGACTAACACAACATCTATGCTAATTTTTGTTAGCATGCCCTTAGCATTAAGCTAAGCACTTTCATCATTATACGCTTAAACATTTTGGTTTGAATATACCATTTTTAATACTCTTGCTTGTCAGTTTTAGAGTAAACTTCAAGTGGGGAGTGTCAAAGAAACAGCTTGAAGCACTTTGTGTTTTATTTCGAGAGTGAGAGAAGTCAGAAGGAATACTTTTTTTTTTTGTTTTGTTTTTTTAAGACATTTGGTATTTTCTATCTATGCTGTTTTGTACATGTCAACTTGGTGAAACTTCAAGGTTACAGCACAGGTGAAGTTATTTTGTCCATCTCTTATTCGAGGATGTAAAAAGAGGAAATGCAAAGTGCTCTCTTCTGTTGCTGATGTCCTGCCGACCTCGACGTTGTTGCCCTTTTTTTTTTTTTTTTTTTTTTTTTAGTCTGACCAGCGATGCTTGAACAGCAACAGCAGCACTTTCCACTCTTTAATATTCATCCTTTCTTTGGCCCCTCTTACACTTTTAATATTGTGATAGGGAGGGTGGCGATCTTGTAAAAATGCAAATTTGCTTCTCAAGTGAGAGCGAGATAAGAAAAAAAAAAAGAATTACAATTGAAGGAGAAACGTAATGCATTTCCATAGCTGGGTTTTAATTGGATTAATCTCGCATGAGATTGGCCTTGTTAGATCACAATGAAGTTTTTTTTTTTTTTTTAATGACTGAATACACGCAAAGGTGTAGGTGGGATCAACAAGTTTTGCATATGCGCCATCATACATATTCATGACACTTGAGTGTTTTTTTTTTTTTTTGTTACCTGTCGTCTCTTTGTTTGGCACCCACACATACATTAACGAGGCGCGCAATTAAGCAGAAAATCTCAAGCGCCTTCCACAACAACACGGATCTAAGCCACTTCACCTTCTGAAATTGACCCCCCCCCCCCCTCTGCTTGGTGAACAGGAGGGTGGGGGGGGGAGGTTGTCAGATGTGATACATTCGCCACCTTATAATTGGTTTTGTAATTAAATGTTTCTGCCTGGCTGATCACAAAGGACACAGTATTCTCTCTAATTAGGCTGGAAATTTAATATCCGGATTCGTGCCGCATTTTAACTTCGAGTTGTCCGGTCGATTGTTGATGACGTTTCATTTGCATATTGCTGTCACGGTTGCCCTTGTTACCATCTTTCGTTCTTCTTTTTTTTTTTTTTTCCACCTTCCTTAACTCCTCATTTTTGAAAAAGATGGAGGAGGAGGAGGAGGAGGAGGAGGAGGAAGGTGTCTGCATGCCAGCGCGTCATCACGAGTCACATGATCACGCCAACAGGCCATTTCACATCATTCCACACGGCGCAGTGGGCGGGCTCTATTATGCTGGTGGTTCGTTCAATATGGTGTTGATTGAGCTCTCTGTGGAGCGTTGTGATTTGCGGAGGAGAAAAAAAAGAAAAACATGAGGCATGTGTGATATGGTTTCACGGCTCTTTAAGTACTTGTGAAAAAACACAGGTGGAGTTTTTTTTTTATGCTCAGCGCATTCTCGACTCTATTTTTATACTATTTCTTTTCATTCTTTTTTTAATATATCACTTTTTTTTTTATACAATACAATGCGAATTTCAGTGTCATTCTTTTTGTTCTGTGCAAAATAATCATTTAATTAGTCTTGGCAAACAACGCGTCGCCACGGCAACAGCTATCCGTGAATTGTTTTGTTTTATTGACGTCCTGAAATGTAAATTGCTGAACACTTTACTGCCCTTGTGGGGGGGACAGAACAGACTTTCGTGGATTATGGTCATTTTAGAGCTGCATGATTATGACCAAAATGATAACCAGAATATTTTTTATTTTCTTTTTTTTATCCATATTGTATTCACGATCAAAAATCACAATAGCAAAAATGATGTCATCACTTTTTAACGCAACATGAAACTTTGAAACAAATGGGTGAATTAATGATAAATCATTTTGAAAATAAATACATTTACCCAAGAATTTGAAATTTACCAAAAGGCTAATTGAGTATGAATGTGAATTCTAAACCAGTCCAGACAACCTTAACGATAATTAATGGGCTTGCCCGCTGGTCATTGGCTCACTACTGGTTGAGAAAATGCATCAATAGGTACACAGTAGCACGTGCATTTTAAATGTAAATATCATAACATTCAGGTTAATTTAATGTAGAGCTGTCAAAATTAAGTATTTTAATAATCGAGTAATCATTTGGAGACATTTTTTTATTTAAAATTGTCCAAATCATCTGATTTCAGCGTATCAACAGTAATTGTTCACTGATTTCTCTAGTCCTTCATAAAATAAGACTCAAGAAGAATCAAAATAAGACATTTGTAAACATTTGTTTTTACTTTGTGGAATAATGACCGAACTGTACATCAATCCCCCCCCTTTTATTTTTATCACTATACGAATACAAAGTACAAAATAAACACCAGTAACTGGTTAATAAACATTAATCAGCGGGAAATGCTTTTGTAATACACTGTAATGCTAAATGTAAATGAGTCGGATTAATCGGTTAATCGAGTGAATAATCGGCTAATCGAGTGACTAATCGGTTAATCGAGTGACTAATCGGTTAATCGATTCTAAAAATATTCAATAGTGATGACAATTCTAATTCGAGTAATTGTTCAGCTGGAGGTAACTGCCGTTAAAAATGCCGACTAATCAACATCAGGTTGACCGACTCGGGCCTTCCCGTGTGGAGTTTTCATGTTCTCCCACAAAAGCTCAATGGAGACTCCAAATTGCCCGCAGGTGTGAATGTGTGTGTGGGGAGTCTATTCATTTGCTGTCTTTATGGCAGCTCAGGTGCGCTTTTGTGACTGCCGTGTAATTCCAACTCTCGTCCAGCCGTACGGTCTCCTCAGTATTACGCAAGTGCGGCAGAAGAACGTAAAAAAGGTAGGCAGTCTTTCCCTGAGTCTGCAAAGTTGGTCCAGATGGCGACTAAACGCTCGGCATGTGCGCGGCCTTCTGTTCTTCACGCGAGGTTAGCCAAAGCAAATTTTCGGAGCTGCGAGTCATTTGTGTTTTCATGACGTCAATTTGCCGCCTCGTTCTCGGCAAGCTGTCAAAAAAAAGCGGGTCGAGTGTGTCTGGAGAGATTTCTGCGGGTTTTCCCACCTGGGAGTCATCGGACGGCCGCAAACGTGCACTTCAAAAGCTGACTGGCGTGCAATTTTTCTGACTAACTGCCTCCCTTTGGTGTGTGATGTTTGTTTGTGGCCTGTGGTGTGTTCAGTCACAATTACCATCAAGCAGAGATGAAGGCTCGCCCGCCGGAGGGATGCGGATTAGTTTGAACGGTGAAGGGTGCAGGGGTGCAGGGGTAGGCGACACTCCGAGCACTGCGCGGTGCGGCGCTGCTAATTTGGTGCTGCTGTTAATTAATCCCCCGCCCACATGCGCACTAACATGCACACCCTTTCATCCTGTCACGGCGCGCCACTCGCTCCAAATGCTACGCCAGGGACTCTTTTTCTGGGAAGCGGCGCCGGGGCTTTTGTTAACGAGTTGAGGGGCGGGATCGGCAAACCTTGGAGATCTCAACGTGTAGGCAAGGGGTGTACTCAGAAGCCGAGACACTTAAAATAGAAGTTCCGATTCAACTTGAAATTCTATTCACCCCTTTAACTCATTTGCTCCCAAAAACGTATAAAAACGTTCTATTTTAAATGCTGCCATTGTTTTTATGATAGCGCATACAGACAGGCTTTGATGCGGCCTCTGACCTGAAGAGTTTGTTTAAAGCAATGGTAGTTATTACAAAAAAACGACCAGCAGGTGGCAGCAGAGTATAAGAGAGCTACCGGGGCCATGTTGCAACAGCAATAGAACACAATATTCTGTGGGCCTTGCAAAATCTGTCAAAATCCAGTAAAACAGCCTGGAGCGAAGGGGGTTGCTTCAGTGAAAATGGCTAGGAGTGAATGAGTTAAAAACCAGCACCATTTTTTCTATTGTTTTAAAAGAGAAAACAAGCACTGTGTTGTACAAAAACATCATAAAAGAAAAGATGAAGAGATCATCTGGCTTCATGAAACAACAAATTTTGGCTCGTACTTACACTTAGGTTGAGGCACTCATAAGTGAATGTACCTTTTGAATTGAAGTGCAAAAGTAAAAATGATTCCCCCAAAATATTTTGGATAAAAATCTCAGTAATGGACTTGTATAATACTGATACTTAGAAGAAATAAAACTCTCAGAAAAAAAAACGGAGTACATGTTGCATGGTGTAGTTTAAAAGAAGAAGAAGAAGAGCTAGCTATAGCGCTAGCTAGCGATCTAAACGTGTTCCCATTTAGTAGCTTAGCTAACATTGTCAACTGAGTAGCAAAAAAATGCTAAATTAGCTACCAGTAATCGTAACAAATTTTGGAACTTGTAATTTTTAGGCTGGTGCACGATGAAGCTAATAGGCGTATCACTTGTTGCGCTAGCCAAGTAATTGTGTAAAATAAAAAATAAAAAAAGACTGGTTAAAGTCATTCACACTCAATAAACAACAACAACAAAAACACTTGAAAGTTTCCCTCTTTATTAAATTAAGAACATGTCGCATGTTATGAGCTAGCTAGCTTTAGCTGAACTGTTCCAATAGCTTTGCTAACATTGTAAACTTAAAATGCTAAAAAGAGTTTTTGAACACAAAAAGATAGTCCATATATGTTTTCAAATGAAAGGAGTAAAATTAGTCATCAGAAAATACATAATCAAATAGTTAGCCACCCAAAAAAATCTGCTTTAAGTACCGTAGCAACTTAAGTATTTGTACTTTGTTACTTCCCACCGTGAGTCAATGGTCACTTTTGACTGCTCTCTTCTCCCCAGCCGCGAACATCAGGGAGGCAGCCAGGCATGTAATGGAAACTTTGAAGATTTAGAGGAGCCACCACGCTAAAGACGACCCCCTGATGCACCTCCGCCTTACGCAGCTATTGTACCCGCGTTAGCGTAGCAGGTCGCGGCGGGCTATAACTAATATTTTTACGAGCCTATGAATCAGGCTAAGGCTGGGGAAATACTTTACGACGGTGCCGGTGTGTTTTGTTTTGTGATCCCGACGAGGAATGTTGATTGGAGCCGGCGGTAAAACATCGTTTGGGTTGGCATAAAATCAAATGAAAAGTTTGTTTATTGTTTTAGGTCCGGACAAAAGATGGGAAACAGATGCAAAAGTTGGAGTTTGCTCACTATTACTGATTTGTGACGAGTGCTGGGAAGTAACTAAGTACAAATAGTTTGTTGCTGTTTAAGTAGATTCCTTCCAGTATTTCTACTTAGAGTAGGCTATTTGTTCATTTTTCATTTGAAATCGAGTTTGGATTTGTACTTCTCTTGCAGTACCGTACTTTTACCACCGCGAATGATACAAGACCTGTTTTTGGAGCATTTAATAGGATTTCATCGCGATAAAAGTAATTTGCATAATTGAGATTTTATCATCTTGCGATTAATTAATTACAGAAAAAAATTGGGTGTGAAATAACACATTTAATCACATTTCGGTGTTTATGCGCTCCAAGCAACACGGAACCTTTCTGTTTCCTAAAATGGCTCGATGGATTGCTTGGGTGGAAAAATTGTGAAACAAGTCCACTACAGTCTCGTGAATGACAAGTCAAAATGATTAGGCCTGCTCGGGTTGTAGTGTCAATGTAAGTGTAATTCAGACATGTCTGCCATCTAGTGTTCACATGTGGTATTACAACTCAAAACTTCAGATAATAGCACTTTTTTTTTAAAATACTGTATTTATTTATTTTTGGGGGCATTTTTCAGGATTTCTTTTCCCATCCTCCCTCTTTTTGTGTAAAATAAATTTAAAAAAATATTTACAGTGGACCCTACAATATACATGGTACGCCAAATCATGGCATATTCATCGCGGCCGTATTTATGCTGGCCTGCTTCATCTGAGCGGGAGATGAATTTTTCAGAGGCCTCGCAGCTCTGCCAGTGTCCGTTAGAAGAGCAGGAGGACGCGGGGAGGAGGCGGAGGAGGCGGAGGAGGAGGAGGAGGAGGAGGAGGCGGAGGAGGGTTTGCAGTCGTCTGGCTTTTCCGGAAGGCTTGCCAACACAGGGACAGGAGGCGTTTTGTCTGGACGCCTCCCAGGGAAGGGAGGGAAGGAGCAGAGAGCGCACTCGGAGGCATAAGGACATTAAACATTTGGATCTATACACAATTTTATCATTCGCTCATTCACAGCTTGATCATCTGCTGTGTGTGTGTGTGTGTGCGTGCGTGCGCGTGTTTGTGTGTGTTCAGAAAGCACAGCATAAACCCTAATCCCTGCTGACTTAATTTGTCTTTGAATAAAGCTCACGCGTGCGAGTGCCAAATTGCTTCCTGGAATAGATGAATGCTCGAAAAATGAAACGAATTCATGCAGCAGCAGATGAATTTTTGCCAATCTTCATAAAGAGAATATGAAAAAAATCAAAAGCCGCTCGTTAGAGTGCGACAAAGGACTCCACCCCTTGTTTTTCTTCCTGGAGGAATCATTTTATGCATTATGGACCACCGGAAGACCGCTTGGGTTCATTTCGGAAATTCACCCAATGTGTTATACTTTAAGTGTTTTTGCTGCGAAAGGCAAAATGATCCATGTACTCGTGGCAATTCAGCAAATTACTGGAATGAATGGATAAAATAATAGTCGTCTTACTAATAACATTTTCCACTGCTCGTGTCACTTTTGGCCCACTAGTAAGTAAGCCTTACTTAAAACTACTAGACCTAACTAGTAGGCATGTTCTCTGAGTCCATACTAGTAGCCCCAAAAGTCATGGACCTTAAACTGATTATTAATGACATTCAATAAATGCCCTTTGACAGGTTTTGGCATTCTCGCTATGTTACGAGTCACAGAGGCCTCCTCGTGAATCACGTCCTGAGCTAGCGACTAGATTATTTAGTTTGTTTTAAAAGATGACACTTTAGATTAAAAAAAAGAAGTGAATGTAACATGCAAGGTTTCCAAATCAAAGGTACAAGACCCATCGACTACGACGTCTAACTTTATCTGTGATTATAAAAGCCACAAAGCCAGGTAAGCTACAGTACAGTACGTTAGCTTAGCTTAGCTTTGCTACGTGTAGTTTAGCTAACCAATAGCTTGTGTTCAACTGAGATAGCAAAGAAATAAACAATAATGTGATTGTGAATGTGTTTTTATAGCCAACTACTGCGAGTCCAGTGTGTTAAAAAAAAAAAAATCTAATTTAAATGCAGATACTGAGTTACAAAGTGGCTAATGTGTGAAATATATATTGTGGCTGATCAACATTATTAGGCTTGACTTCAGTCTTGCTTGATTTTTTTTTACTCACGTCAACTTAATTCAGCCTCAAGTTTTGCCACATTGTTTTGAAAGATTCCACTTTTCAAAACTAAACAAAACCCAAGCGCTGATCATTATCACACACGTTAACATGGAGCAGACTCGCACAGGAAGCCAGGTGGCGTGTGTTAACGGGGAGGGCTGAGGGGGAAGTAGCACATCACTGTCACTCCACAATGTGTCACTTGGTAAACGACACCTCATACTTGACACCACACATCGGCATCGAGCGCACGCTTTTTTTTTCTTCTTTTTTTTTTTAAACCGGTGAAATTGAGAACCCCGCCGGGACCGAAGCGGGAAGTTTGATGGGGGTGGGTTCAAAGGGGGGGCGCGGCAGCATTTGGCTTGAAATTGGCAGCTTCCATTTAACTGAAAAGGTGGTCGCCGTCATGACCACCCTCCACGCTGATGTCATCGGAAGCCTGGTGAGGCCTGGGGTAATAATAGTTCGGAGCAGGGGGAATGTGGAACCGAGGGTTCGAAAAAGGGTGGACAGGTTTTGGTAAATTTATGATAAGGTTCCGGTAAATTTCCTTTTTTTTTTTAAATTATTATTATTATTATTATTTTTTTCTTCTTCTTCTTTTTTTTTTTTTTTTTTTTCCGGTAAATTTCCATTGGTATTTAAGATTGGAACAAGTATTTCAAATCAAGGTGTCAGATTGTGGAACAATCTGGATTATAAAAGTAAATCATCTTTTTCTTTTTTTTTAAATACATAAAAACACAATTACTGGAAAAATATACATAGCACAAGGTCATGCTGGTAAATTATTTTGTGTAATTGTTACATTGAAAGCTTGCTGTCATTTATTTAGTGTTGATCTTTTTTTTTGTGTGTTCAGGGGCATCTTATCTCTAAAACAATGTAAATGACACGTCCAAAGTTGTGTAGGTTTACTTTGCTGTAATGTTTACACACGTCAGTTGGAAGCCATTTGTCATCGGCAGCTGCAGATGAACTCGAAGTCGTTTGTCTCCATCGGGCACACGTTGGCCGCGTTGCGGCGGCGTCGGGCTCGTCGGCGACTTTTCATTTTCGAGAGAATGATTTTTTTTGTCGCGTGACGCCATCTACTTTGAAGTGTCGCGGTGAAGAAATTAGCCCCGGAATGCCACATTTTGTTTTAAGATCCTCACGCTGGTTTCGGATTACAGCCTGTCAATCATCAGCGGGCCGCGCGCCGCCGAGCGTCTTTTTGACGCTTTCAGTCTCGACAGGCCGCATTCAACCTCCGTCAGCGAGATTGACAGCGTTAATGGTGAAATAATTCCACACATCAGGCGAGTGAAAAGCTTCATTTCACTGAGTTGTTTAGATAATCACTGCAGAGTTTGGAAGAGGCTTCTGCTGATTGACATACAATAAATATGCGGAATGAGTTCAAGTTGTCCCGACGTGTGCTGATTGCCTGCTTGTTGTATTATTTTCTCTCTAGACTCTTGTTAATTTATAGTTCATCGTGCCCTTGACAATCGCATCATGTTTTTGCGGTTCAATAGAAAAGTAATCCAGTGGAGTCTCAAAACGTGAAAAAACAGACTTGACTCAACTGAAGCGCTTTCTTGTCCCTTTTTTGTCGCCCCACAGGATGAATGCCGCAATTTCATGAAGGTACTCCTCAGTCGGCCCGGCGGCCTGTTTGTGTGCGGCACCAACGCCTTCAATCCGCTCTGTGCCAACTATACCGTAAGTCGCCGATAAATGTCAGATCTGTTTTCCCCGATTACACAACATAATTAGTCCGTCTGCTCAGGTGAAGATGCAAACATCATCCACTCTTTTTTTTTTATTTTTTTTTATCTTCATGTCAAGATGTTCCTGTTGCTTGTTTAAAATATATATATATACCCGTCACTAGTTTTAGTTTTTAAATAAGCACAATGAGCAAAAATCTGTGAATTGGCATCTTAAAAGGTTTTTAATACTCTACAAAGTTTTTCACACTCAATATGCATCATCTGTTTAGATAGTTCACTTTAGAGCGCCTTGTTGTCTGGCACGAGTGCATGCACATCACCCAGAGAAAGGCAGAAGAGGGGAGACTGTTTTGAGAAGCCCGACTTGACAGCCAATGTGTGGACGAAGGCTTTCGGACTTGCGTGACCGCTTTAGAGCACCTCGTTGTTCGCCACAAGTGCATGCGCATCATCTGGAGAAAGGTAGAAGGGTGGAGAATGTTTTGTGAAGCCCGACTTGACAGCCAATGTGTGGACAAAGGCTTTCGGACTGGCGTGACCGCTTTAGAGCACCTCGTTGTTCGCCACAAGTGCATGCGCATCATCTGGAGAAAGGTAGAAGGGTGGAGAATGTTTTGTGAAGTCCGACTTGACAGCCAATGTGTGGACGAAGGCTTTCGGGCTTGCGTGACCGCTTTAGAGCACCTCGTTGTTCGCCACAAGTGCATGCGCATCATCTGGAGAAAGGTAGAAGGGTGGAGAATGTTTTGTGAAGTCCGACTTGACAGCCAATGTGTGGACGAAGGCTTTCGGGCTGGCGTGACCGCTTTAGAGCACCTCGTTGTTCGCCACAAGTGCACGCGCATCATCTGGAGAAAGGTAGAAGGGTGGAGAATGTTTTGAGAAGCCCGACTTGACAGCCAATGTGTGGACGAAGGCTTTCGGACTTGCGTGACCGCTTTAGAGCACCTCGTTGTTCGCCACAAGTGCATGCGCATCATCTGGAGAAAGGTAGAATCAGAGAAAATTGAAAAACTCGCTCGTGCCCTTCTGACAACAAAACTGAGAATTTCACATTTATGTTTTGCTTCATGGTTGCGTCACCAATTGCGTGACAGCAGATGTTGAAGAGGCGCATAGCGAATGAGCACATGTGAAAATATGATTCATTTGTTTCTCTGCTTGGGGGAAAAAAAGGGAATTAATCAAGGAGGAAATACGAAGTCAACAAGGTTCTGCTAACAAGTGTTGACTGACCCGACCGTGTCAATTTGCCCTCTAATTATTTTCCTCCCCTTCCCATTAGTCGAAGCGTTCTTCATCTCACCTCAATCCATCAGCGCGTACCCGAATTAGCTTCCCAAAGCCGCCTCTGCGCCGCAACTTCAAACCAAAGAAACGGCACGTAAATGAGTCCTCAGCTTGGCTGGCGATTTGAATATTAAACGTTGGATCAAAGCCGAAATACTTTGATGATTAAAAATCCTTTTTCGTGCCTCGCGGTACGAGCGGCAGTGAGCCATCGGCTTGTTGTCTGTCAGCTGCTAATGACGCACCTGATTGCCTCGTTGTTTCCTTCCCAGGGGGCTAGTTAGCAATGCTAACAACTGATTTATTTATAGCTGTGCCTACTGCTTAACACCGTATGCTAATCCTTTGTATATATATTTTTGTTCACTATTCATAAACTCACTTATTCACATTTTTTTGCGCTCTTTTTTTAAACGCATTTTGAACATTTTGTGGTCCCGATTGGACGAATATTAGCGTTAATTGGAATAGCTAAAGCTAGCAATGCTAACCGCTATTCTTAATACCAACCTTTATGATGTTTTTGCAATCTGTCGAACGTCCTTGAGTGGCCAAAACACACGAGCAGCCATTAGTTGATTTTAAGCTTTGATCGTCGTTGCGAGATCGTAAAGTTGTTCTCGACGACTAATTGACTTATCGGTTCAATCTCTGACACGTCCGCAGATTATTAGCGTAGGAAATGATGTGCTTTATTTGCGGACACCTTTATCCATCCCCATGTGCGCGTGCGTCTGTATTATTCATGTGCAATTGTGTGACTCTCTTGTTGTTGTTGTTGTTGTTGTTATTGCGCCTTAATTGCCAGCACTGAATCGCGAGTGCGCACTTTATGCTAACGCCGTCTAATTGTCATTCTCCAGTGACTTGTTTTTTACACACTATATTCATATTCCTGCTGATTGATGCCTCAGTGTGTGTGTTGTGTGTGTGTGTGTGTGTGTGTGTGTGTAACAGGGAGACACTCTGGAGATGGCCGGTGACCCCGTCAGCGGGATGGCCAGATGCCCGTACGATCCCAAACACGCCAACGTGGCTTTGTTTGCAGGTAAACGCGAGGCATCGTCTGATTTGCGTCGTCGTCGTCATGTTCCAGCACGCATTTAGTTTTTTTTTTCTGTCATCTCCATAATGACTTGAGTGCATAATCATTAGGATCCTTCATTGTTTGTCACCAGGCTGGATAATGGGCCTTTTATTATGCTCGGCTGCGGCTTCCTTTAGTTTACTTAGCCGCATTGTTTGTTGACTTCGCTCGATTTAACACTTGACACGGTATCATTTAGCGGCATTCTCGAATATTAGCTAGCATTAACTTCTTGTCATAGCTGATGCATTCCAGACGCTAGTGGGGAATATCCACAATATAGCTGGATAGCTATATAGCTATAGCACTTTGACATACTTTATACATCTATTTTGATAAAAGTAGTTTCATCTGCTGCGCAAAGAAAGAATCACATTTTATCATGTAAAAAAGTTGCTTTTACAAAAAAAACAAAAAAAAAAAAAACATAAAATGTATACAAAATAAATGTCGAATAGTATATAAGAGGGCAGGGTTTGGTGGGGTGGCTGTAATATTTTTGTTAGATTTGTGCCTTTTAAGGGGCGTGGCCTATTGAGCTCGATTGAGCTTGGCCTGTTAATCTGTGAGGGCCTACAGCGGGTCTTTGCAAGTGTTTTCATTTTCTATTTGTGTTCAATAAGTGGTACATTAGTGACTTGGGCTCTCCTTTCCCACGTGTGAGGGCATTACAGAAAGCCAATTCCAATTCCAATATGAGATTTGAACATTTGACTTATGAGTGCTCCAACCTACCTTTCGGACTGGTCTGGGAGTAGCAAAAATTTGCATAATTGTATGACCATTATGAATGCATTGGAAAAAAGAAATTACCTCAAAAAAATTAAAAATTAAATAAATAAATAACAATTGTGGTAATAACTCCCCCCCCCAAAAAAAAAAGAATTGGGGGGGGGGGGGACGTGAATAAGCCTCTAATTAGCATTTGCCACCAAAAACAGAGGTGAACCCCACAAAAACAATTAAAAATATTACATTAAACACAAAAAAAATCCCCGAAAAGATAATTCCGTGTAAGCAGAAATAAGCGTGTGCCAAACCGTACGTATTTAAAACCCACCGTAAAACGTTTCGCCTTGAGAGTTGCAAGCATCAATTGAAGTGTCTTTAGGCAATTTTAGTTGGCAGCCCAAATTGCTAACTTGCCTGTCACCTGTCTGTGTGTGTGTGTGCGTGCGCGTGCGCGCGCGTGTGTGTGTGTGCGTGCGTGCGCAGAGGGAAACCTGTTTACGGCCACCGTGACGGACTTTCTGGCCATCGACGCGGTCATCTACCGCAGCCTCGGGGACAGTCCTGCTCTTCGCACCATCAAGCACGACTCCAAATGGTTCCGAGGTAGATGTGTGCATGCGCTCGTGTGTGCGTTTCTGTGAAGAATCATGAGTTTTGTCGATGCGGAGAGGTGGAGAGGTGGAGAGGTTGAGAGGTTGAGCAAGCCCCGCAGCCGTGACAACTTTATGTTGAGTTAGCAGCTGCTTGGGCCGGCCCCTCGCTCGTCACTATTTCACCGGGATAAGGCCGTAAAAAAAAAAAAAGCCGCTATCGGGACCCTAGCAGGAACCCGTTTGCTCGTATAAATCCAGTGAAACGTCAGGACGCCGTTACGCACTTTTTGTTGGGGTGTGAAATCCACATGGACTGTGTCTTCTCCTTCTCCTTGCTCACAAGCGAACACGCTATTTTTTTTTTTTCCAGCCTTTTTCCAGGTTCGCTCAAGGAAGGAGTAGAAAGTCGAGATATCTGTTTAGTTTGGTCAGAAAATTAATTACTCAAGTATCAAGTAAATTGACTTTTTTCCACTGCACTGCACGTGTTCAATAGCTTCATCTGCACCCCCCCTGCCCCCCCCCCCAACGTAGAACCTTTCTTTGTCAGCGCTGTGGAGTGGGGCCCTCACATCTACTTCTTCTTCCGAGAGATCGCCATGGAGTTTAATTACCTGGAAAAGGTAATGAAAATACGCTACAGTACAGAATGTCTTCCACCACTGAGGGTGTCGTCGTTAAATGACGAACAATTCATTGATGTTTTTAAAATATAGTGTGACTTCTGCTTTGCCACCAAAACGTCGTGTTGAGCCTAATAATGCTGCCATGGTAGCTCATATTCCAACAGCTGATAATGCACACCATTTTGTGTCCTTTTTTTGGGGTGGCCATATTTAGTCGTGATTTTTTGTAGCTCCTTTGCTCCCAAAAGCGTATAAATACGTTCTATTTTAAATGTCCCAAATTTATAATTTTTTTAAGTTTTTCTTTTTATGCTAGTGCATACAAAAGGCATTGATGCAGCCTCTCAACAGCAAAGAACGGTTGAAGAAATGGTAGTTATTACACAAACGGCCAACAAGCGGCAGCAGAGCATAGGAAATGAACCAGGACCATGTTGAAAAAAATCCTCAATTACTCAGAATTCTAAATAGGTTTGTGAATAATGATGAAACTTAAGCTAGATTTTAAATGAAAATGAAACGAAAACAGATAGAAATATACTTTTTTCCTGATGAAAGAAGAGACATTAATCTTTCTTTTGGTAGGTTTCATGTTTTTATAACAATAGAACACAATATTCTGTGGGCCTTGCAAAACCAGCCAAAATCCAGTAAAACAGCCGGGAGCGAAGGGGGTTGCTTCAGTGAAAATGGCTGCGAGTGAATGAGTTAAATTGTTTCCAATAACTTTTGTCTGATTTTTTGTCTGATTTTTTTCTGGCAGATTTATGAAATCTGACAAAACTTGGACAAAAATTAAGCAAAAAAACTGACAGAATAAAAAATGACAAAATCTGAATACAAATCCATAAGAAAACAGCAAGATAACAAATATTTGCCAAAACCTGTTGAGAATGGAGCATAAATTGACATCTAATGCAAATCAGTAAAAAAAAAACACACACACAACAAAAAACAGGTGTAAACTTGTGAAAAATCTGGCAAAAACTGATTTAAAAATTGTGGAAAAAAAGAAAAAATGGGAGAAAACAGAAAAAAAAACTGACAAAATATAGCACAAACAATAAAAACAAATTGTTAGCCTAATATTGCTTCAGTCAGAAAAAAAACGAACAAATACATGTTTTTTTTTGTTTTTTTTAATTTGGTAAGATAAGTGACTTTGGCAATTATGCCTCAGAAAGCAAAGTGTAAAAATCTGAAATAAAATACAGAAATTTGGCAAAGAACAGACTAAAAGAATACAAAAAAATGGCAAAAGTTGGGCAAAAAGCATTCAGACAAGAAAAACGGACAAAAATCTGACAAAAGACGTCTACATTGAAAACAGGCGCTTCCCCAAATCTGCCGCTGTGAAAATAAAAGCCCCTTTGTAGAAAAAAAACCCCAGCATCAACACCTGCGTGGCCTCCATTGTCCGGATGCAGGTTGTGGTGCCCCGTGTGGCCCGAGTGTGTAAGCGCGACCAGGGCGGATCTCAGCGCGTGCTGGAGAAGCAGTGGACGTCCTTCCTGAAGGCCCGACTCAACTGCTCCGTGCCGGGAGATTCTCACTTCTACTTCAACATGCTGCACTCCACCAGCCCCGTCATCAACATCCACGGCCGCGACATCATCCTCGGCGTCTTCTCCACGCCGGCTAACAGGTGACGGTCCCTTCCTGCACTATTGGATACTTTACTTTATATGTTTTGCGTATGCAGTACAGGACCTCCTAAATGTATATTCAGATTAAATTCCTTGGGTGTTAAGTGGCCTATAGTGATGATTGTGAGGAGGAGGAGGAGGAAATGAATGCCAGAATGTCCCACGTGGCCCGCTGCGCTACGCTAAGTGCTAGCTGGACAAATTGCTTCATCTGGCAGCGCACAATGAAAGCGGCCGAGAAAAACCTCGGAGTGCGCTCGCAGACGTTCGCTCATGTTGCCCTCGTGTGACACTCGCCACGCAGACACGTCAAAAAGAAGGAATCTATCTATCCATCTATCCATCTAAACAACAACGCAAGCACAGAAATATGGCATTTGTACCCGGGTTACTTCCTACCACTGATGTTTAGTCAGCTGAAAGTGATGTCAGTGCTTGTTTGTTTGGGCTTCTTAATGTGCGCTGTGAGGGGGATTGGGAGAGACAGAGAGAAAAAGAAACAAGCAAAATCTGCCGTCCCATCGGGCGAATCCCGAGACTGCATGATGTGCACCTGAGAAAACAAACCAGGGAGGGCAAGGAGCAGGTGGAGAACAGGTCCGATGGGGATGTGATGTGAAGTCAAAATATAGGAACGTCACGACAAACTATTTCAAAAAGGGTTAGACCCTTTCACTGATGTTTTAGAATTGGTGAAGCAGCATGTGACTCAATGTGCAAGGTTATTTTTGTACTGCGTACCGACGACAGTGGTGTCTATATGAGTTTAATTTGTTCCCTAAATATGCTCTTAACACAAAATGTATTTCAAATCTTTCCACATTGAAATTTGTTGAAATTCCATTCATCGCTTCCATTGCTCCAAACCATATTTTATTTAATTTTATTTTTGCAGTTTTCTGTCTAATTTTGTCAGTTTTTACCCTAATTTTGCTAAAGTTTTTTGTAAGCTTTATAATTTTTCTTCCCCACTTGTTTTTGTCAGGTCTGTTTTTTGCTACATGTTGTCAGCCTTTTGACAATTCTTTCTATTTTTTCTAAAAATATTTGTTTCTGTCAGTTTTTTTTTTTGTCCATTACATAATTTTTAAGCAGTTTTGGTCAGTTTTTTTTGTTGATCTGCTAACCTAAATTTGAACACACACAATAAATAATACATTTAAGTAGATGCCAGACATGTTTGCAAATATTGGATTATATATTTTCTAAACGTTGCCGCAATGCGAGGTAGTCAGTTTTCAGGATGTGTAACACTTTACATTTTCTCTCCCCTCAAAATTACTCAGCACACAGCGATTCATCTCTAAACTGGCAACAAAAGTGAGTGCACCCCTAAGTGAAACTTATTCCTGACACCGCCCACTTACATTGCGGCAAAGTGTCAGTTCTTTCGTGTTACATAATAAAAAGTCATATTGAAGTTAATTTCTGGGATTTCAACTCACAAGACAATGTGTGGGTGGGGGTGGGGGTTGGGGGGGGGGGCAACCAGACGACGCACGCAACTTGAAAACTAAAAAAATCATAACACTGTATTCGATCCTGAGTAAATCCAAATGACATTCTGATCATGGCTATCCCAAAATTCATTTTAGCTCTCGGGGTAAGAAACGTTATCCTTATTTTGTCGGCTCTAAAGTTGCTGATTTCCTCATCGCTAGTTGCCTGGCAACATCACGGAGAGGACTTCACAGGAAGTCACTTATTGTAGCCAAGAGCCAGAGCCCCGCATCCCCCCCTCGTCCCCCCCCCCCCACCCGCCTCGCCCCCTCTCTCCCTCCAGCAGAGCCACAACATATTGTTCTTATAATTCACCTTTACAAGATGTGACATGTTTTCCCTTTGAGAGGCGATTCCTTATTGTTGTTTGTCTCACTCTTTAGCCGACGCCCACCTTGCAGCTTCATTTTCAACCGAACATAACAAGTTGGGACGGCTGCACAAGGACACGTTGGACATTTTGTTTTTTTGTAAGCGCTGTTTAGGTTTAATGCAGGACAAGTAAGGGATGATTAAGGGCTGCATTCCATTTTCAATGGCCAGAGGGGGGAAGAACGAGAGCGCGAGGGTTTCAAACTCGGGTTGAAAATTGGAGGCAGGATTCGGGTTTGTAATTTAGGGTTACAAGGCAACGTTGGGATTCCAAGCTAGGTTTAGATTTTCAAATGAGTCAGGGTTTCACATTTGGGTTTTAAACCAGAGTGACTTTGGAATCCAACGCTGGGTTCGAGTTGACATGGTTAGGGGTGTCCAAGTCGGGTTTTAAACCAGGGAGGGTGGTTTCAATTTAGGAATCCAAGAGGGTGGTTAGGGTTTGAAAGAAAATATGACCCTGAGTTAAGGTTTCAAAAGTTGGGTTTTAAGCCTTGGATAGTGTTTCAAAGTAGGGTTTTAAACCAGGAAGTGTGGTTTCAAATGACCGTTCCAATTCTTGGTTAGGGTTTGAAACAATGTATAGGTTTCAGGTTAAGGTTTTTATAAATTGGGTTTTTGAGCCATTGTTAGGGTTTGTTAGTAGAATTAAGGTTTCGGTCCTGGTTTGGTTTTGAGCCAGGGTTAAGGTTTCAAATGAGGATCCCTAGCCTGGGTTTGGGTTCTAAACAAAAGTTATAGTTTCAAATTTCAAACTATGTTTACGGGGTTCAAAAGCGTTAGGATTCAAAAATTGGAGTTTGAAACCATAACAAGGGTTTTATATTAGTTATTTTATATGATCATGATTCCAAGCCCGGGTTATGATTTTAATTAAACAAGAGTTTGGATTTCAAATGATGTCTTCAGGGCTGGGTTAGGGTTCTTAACGAGGGCTAGGGTCCGTGTGCAGATTGTACGGGTAAACCTGGTGAGCAGCGAGAAGTAGCCAGTCCAAGAAAGGTATGGGGGGGGGGGGGGGCAAACCCCGTCCTGGCCCCAGTCCTGGCCCCAGTCGATAATCCCATCTCGCATCCGACGCCCGCAGTCCTGAGACGAGCACTGTGTCGTCCTCGGATGCGCCTGACTCGTGCCAGCTTTTGAAGCAGGACTTTTTTGAGGCCGATGGCGCGATACGAGTGCTCGCTGCACCTCTAAAGCTGCCCCGTAGCTCTTAAAAAAAAAAAAAAAAAAGCTTGGGACGTATCCGTGCTTCTTGAACGGTTGATATTATATTATATTATATTATATTAAGAACCATTTCTTCAAATTAAAGCACTTTTTTTTTTTAGTTTTAGTCTTAATTCTTGTGCTTTAAAAACACATCTAAATGCTTTTCCTGCTATGGACTCTTCCATCTTCTTATTGTGTTTTTGCGGATTGGATTTAAGAAGATGCAGTGTAGCAATTAGCAACACAAATTTGTTAGCGTGTGACGAAAGCTGAGTCGTGTCCATTGATGACTTGATGACTCCATTCCACTTGAGGTGGAAAAAAAAAAAATCTGACATCAAGTCCTCTTTGCTAATAGTTGGCGCTACAGTGTGGCAGTTTTGCATATTAGCAAATTGTGTTTTTATTTTATTTTGAAATGTTCATATAATTAAAAAAAAATACTAGTGGTATGGGAACGTATTTATTATTATTATTATTATCATACTTAAGTACATTTCTCAGATCTCTGTACCTGAATTTTTACTTTTACTCTTTACATTTAAAAACCGATAACTCGAACACAAAAATGTAGTGATTTTTTTTTTTGCAATTTTTTTTAAATTCCACCTTGTTTTTAAAATGGGTATTGTTTATTTTTTTTTTTTTGTTTTGTTTTTTTAAGGTTTGAAAGAGTTTAAATCAGTACTACCAAGGTCTTTTTTTCTCTCTCTTTCTTTTTTTTTAACACAAGTATCTGCTCTTGTACTTCCGACACCTCTGATGTAATCGCCAGTTGCGGGTGTCTTGAGTTCTGTTGTGTTTTTGGCACACGCGCGCACGCCACTCGTCATCTGCGAGAACGCTAAAGCAGGACGTCTGAATGTTCCTGTCGCCTCACCCAAGGTGGTCCCAATTTTCAGTGGGCGGGGTCGTGGTTCGTGTGTGGGCTGTGCACAGATGTGCCGCCTCCCCCATGACCCCCGCCGGCGGGTTCAGCGGCAGGAAAAGCGTCCTTGTGACTCAGCAGGCGTTGTCGTCGGGTTCATTTCCTTCAACGCAAACCACCCCCCCCCCCCCCCTTGCGAAGGGAGGAATAATCAGTGACTCATTTCCCGTTTTGTTTTATTTTCCAGAAATTCACGCCAAGACGCTTCTAATCTCTCTACTGCATCCGGCGTCTGTCTTCTTTTTTTTTCTTAAGCCGCCGACTTGACAGGTTCCATCTTTGCCTGTCATTCGTTTTGCTCTCTGTAACAATTCCCTTTTGTTTTCAAGCACTGACTGTGAAAATATGAAAAGCCCAAATCCAATTTGTCGTCTTTTCGCTCGGGTGTCTGTCCCCGTACGGTGCCCGCAAGCCTTTCTTTTTTTTTTTTTCTTTTCCTTTTGTTCCTCCCGTTGCTTGTGGAGTTGTTATCTACCTTTTGTCCCCAAAATCGTGCCTTGCGCAAGACGAAAAGGTCCACTTGAGCTGAGCGCTCATTTTTTGTCCGTCTGTCCGTCTGTCCGCCGTCTGTCCGTCCGTGCAGCATCCCCGGCTCGGCCGTGTGCGCTTTCGACATGGAGCAGTTGGCGGCGGTGTTCGAGGGCCGCTTTAAGGAGCAGAAGTCAGCGGAGTCCATTTGGACGCCGGTTCCCGATGAAGTCATCCCCAAGCCAAGGTGAGCGTGACTGGAATCAATTAGTGATCGCCGCGTGATCGCCGCGAGACATTAATTCAGTCGAGTTCGCTGATGACTTCCAGATAGATGAAAAGCCACCATACTTTTTATGTAAAGTGGATTTTACCCTTCCCGCACATTTGAAACATTCGCATGCACTAAAAAAGAGACTTCAATGAATCAAAACACATTTTTCAAGTGTTCTGTAGCCTCGGTTCTCACGCTTGCTTGCTTACAGTTCCAAAAAAAAAAAAAAAGAGTCAAATTGCGCAGTTATTTGCCACTTCTAATTAGTCTGCTGCCAAACTGACACATGAAACAAAAGGAAATTTAATATACTCTTAAAAAATGTGGCGAATAATGAGAACGAGGAGATGGAAGCGAGTCATTTCGACTCTCCGCGGCAAAGCTGACTCCCGATGAACCCTGTGAACGCGCAAGCATGTATAAGCCCCGCCCCTCCCTCAAACGTAGGATAACCTAAACCTAACCTTTACACAGGGACAAGATTATTATAATTAACAATATCAATTAAATGAATTAAATTAAATAAATTAAATGAATTAAATGAATTAAATGAATTAAATTAAATAAATTAAATTAAATAAATTAAATGAATTAAATGAATTAAATTAAATAAATTAAAAATTAAAAAATTAATTAAAATGCTGTTAAAAAAAAGATCGGTAAATTATTTGAAAATATACGATTTTATTTTTATAAAACTAACTAAAACTATAATTATGGTGATAATGTTCTTTGTTATGTTTTTTTTGTCAATATCATACATTAGCCTTCGGGCTTCATTTCATTATTACTGTTTGTTTGGCTGTACGAAAGAAAGAAGGTCAAAACAGTCATTTGGCAATTGTAGTTTATTTTATTTATTGTATTGTGTAATGTGTTTATCTTGTACTCAACAAATGCTCCATATATAATAAAAAAAAAACTAATATTAAAACTAATAAAAATTAAACTAAAACTATGCATTTTTCAAAAAAATAAAACCGATAGAAACTAACAAACTTGCTCTAAAAACGAATAAAACTAACAATAATAACAAATCCCACACTTTTATAACCCTGCTATCTGCTTATTGCTAACTATAATATCATATGAAAACACCATAGATAGAACCCGGCATAGATAGTTTGGATCATTTCACAAAGTCGCGTGCTTTTCAATTCTTGCCTTCTCAGACCGGGAGGCTGCGCCGTTCAGGGTTCCCGGTTCAATTCATCCAACTCGTTCCCCGACGACATGCTTAATTTTGTCAAGACTCATCCACTGATGGACGACACCGTCCCGTCACTTGGACAAAGGCCGTGGATCGTCAAAACGATGGTCAGGTGAGATCGACGAGTCGCTCATGCTAATCCAGCGGCACCGTGACTCTTCGTTTCCTTAAACCAAGATCTTCAAACGTTTAACACAAATGATCTTTGTTGGCTTTTCTTCTTAGAGGTGCAACACTGGATGTAGGTTTGAAAACAAGGTAAGGAGAGAGAAAGCATTTCACTCAAAAAGTAGGGGGGGGTCTCCTAAATGTGTAACCCCCTTTCAAGCTGCCTGCGTAGAACATTGGCATGCCGTCAAAAGATCATCAGCATCCAATTCAAAGTCAGCCAAATGCTTCCTGCCAAATGTGATAGATATCCCATGATGCATTGCGCTGCCGCCAAGTTCAGATCATCTTCACACTTTTGAAAATAGTCTTCAGTTATGTTTTAGATCCAATTCTAAAAACATGTTTGGTGATAATTGCTGAAAACATTTGCAAAGATTGAGAATTTTGTATTGTATTTTATTTTTATTTATTTATTTTATTTAAACCTTTTTAAAAAGTCGTAAACGTGTAGAATAGATTTGAAACTGGATTATAAATTGCTAATGGCTTCGGTCCTGATTACACGAAAGAAATGCTAATGAACTGTAAATCCAGTGAGGCTCTGAGATCTGCAGTGGAAACCAGAGTTGAAAGCAAACATGGTGAAGCAGCATTTGGTTGTTATGCTGCACACACATGGAATAAGCTGCCGACAGAAGTGAAGGCAGCAACAAATGTGAATTATTTCAATCCTGGATAAAAAACGTATTTTTTTTAATCACCATACGTATGATTCAGGTCTTTTCAAATTATGTTCTCGCACAGTATATTCTGTTAATAATTTTAGCAAGCTACTTTTTTCTTTATTTTTAATTTATTATTATTTTATTATTATATGAAGTATTTTGAGTTACCGTGTGTTTGAAATGTGTTATATAAATTAAGCTGCCTTACTTTGCATGAATCAGGGCTTCGGGCTGGCGTAGCCGTTTTAGAGTGCCTTGTTGTCACGGCATAGAAAAGGCCTGCGCTGAAAGGCTGTATGTGAATCTCTTTTTGCAGTGGCATCCATTTTACCAGGTTTTAGCAGTGCTATTTGATTGACAGCTGACAGTGAGGCCTTATTTTATATATGTGCCAATTTTTTATTTATTTTTATCATGCAAATATGGCAAGATTGTGAACAACATTCTTCTTTCTGGTGTGTCAAATTGTAGATATTTTCATTTTACCAGGACTTTCAAACCGAGTTGCTGCCCCTTAACTTATGATTGCCTCCATGGAATAAAGTATCTGTTTTTATGGCACATAAAACAATAAGACGATTGAATTAAATGGCGGCCGTCTTACACTTGGTACTCCATCGCTCGCGGTGGCGTACGCGCAGCAGTAAAACTTTGCATTCCCGCTTATCTACCTCTAAACACAATCCATAATCTCGTAAACAATTATGTTTTTCCCTCACAACATAAAAGGATTAAGCCGTCGAAATTGGGCGGGCGGGTTTGGCGGGCGACGCACTGTTGGAAAAAAAATGGCGGTGCTGAAAGTAATGGACTGAGGTTATTCCGGAGGACGCGTTCCATCATCTGCCGCAAGGAAACACTGTCACTCATCCATCGGGGGATTATGGGCACCGGATAAAGAGGCTACAATGCAGCATTGGGCACAACATAACCGCTGGAGTCCAGTTGCGCTCCTCCTTTTTGTTTTCCAAAACAAGCCCGTTTGTGTAATTAACGACCCAGCGTCCAACCTAATTAGCGCACAATGCAAATCTCATCAGCATTTCTAATTCATTCCATTCAAATCCCTTCGCATGTTGGCCTTTCGATTCGCGCAATATTTCATTTCTTGGGGAAATAAATGATGCCCAACACCAGTTGTTTTTTTTCCCCCCCCCCGCTCCTTATTGTGCGCAGGTACCAGCTGAATAAGATTGTGGTGGACTCGGAGGCCGGGCCGCATAGGAACCGCACGGTCCTGTTCCTGGGCTCCAGCCGGGGGACCGTCCTCAAGTTCCTCATCATGCCCAACCAGGACAACACGGTCACCAGCAACAACATCTTCCTGGAGGAATTGGAGGGATTCAACCCTGAAAAGTAAGACAATCCATGTTTTTTTTTTTTTTTTATACCAAAGCCCTGGCGAATAGGAAAAATTGAAATTGGTATCAAGGAAGTATGCAATTATATATAACGCATTTCATAACACAAGGTGCTTCGCATAAATACATTTAAAGGCATTTACAAACAAAAAGAATTCAAGACATTTAAAAGCAAAAAGTCAAGGATGATCATTTGGCCGCGTTTTCTCAAACGCTATTTTTTCGCTGAGTCCAAATAGCATCGCACCGACGGAGTTCCAGAAATTCCAAATATGCGCCATCTGGTTTGGATGAGCACGGCCAGAAAAAGATCAACGAAGATAAAAGACGATGTTTACAAAAGGAAGTGAAAGAGGGGGGGCCTTTAATTGTCACCCTGGAGGGCAAAATTGATTTGAGACTAACATTTTTGGACGTGCAATCACAATCGCATAGAATGGGACGTGTAAACATGCGCAAAACCCACCGATATGGATGACATCCGTGCCCTGGGAAAAGGGCCTACGTTCGGGTTTGAGCGAAGGAAAGCGGCATTTGAAGACAGACTTGTGGCCAGATTTGAAGTTAGTTTTTTTTTTTTTTTTTTTTTAATAGGTCTCTTTTTAGCTGTGAATTAGGCAAGAAAGTACAAACATAAGCAAATTTCACAACTTTTTTTATTATTAAAGTTGATGAAAAAAAATTAATAGTGTTCCCTCGCGATAACGCGGATTTGCTTAGTGCAATTTTGCATGCATTTCATTTTTACAATAATGTCGTTATTTTATAACATTTTAATTGATGTTGTATTTATGTAATAGTTTGAAGATTGATCATGTTTACATAAGAGAGAAGTGTGAGAAAATGTAAATGCCTTAATGCGAGGGGTTTTAGAGACTTCAAACATTTATAATAAATGTAAAACATACAGCTAACTACTTTGCGGATTTCGTTTATTGCGGGTATTTTTTGGAACCAAACCCCCGCGGAAAACAAGGGAACACTGCATTTCAATTTTTAATCAAACTTTTAATGGCGAACAATATTCATACTTTCATTTCACAATTTGTTAATACATTTATATTAGTTGTTGGAAATCTAGTTAATTAAGACCGATACCAGTACGAGTAATCATCTCTCGATAGCACTAGCACTTTTAGCTCATTCACTGCCATTGACGGCTATAGACGTCAAAAATTCATTTGAACTATTTCTATTAATTTCGTATTTTTTTCCACATTTGTTAAGAGTATGAAAACCTAGAATTTTTTAAATTGTACATTTAGAACAGATATAAAATATATAAATATATAAAACTATTGAAGTCATGTGATTAATTACAATTAAAACATGTTATCGTCTGACGCCCCTATTTTTTAATAATCTTTTATTTTATTTTAATTAGGGGCATCAAGCGATTAATTTTTTTTAAATTAATCACATGACTTCACTAGTTAACTCAAGATTAATCACAAATTTGATATCTGTTCTAAATGTACAATACATTTTTTTCTAGGCTTTCATACTCTTGTTAACAAATGTGGGAAAATTAGAGTATCTTTCCCCTACAATAACGTAGCATGCGGCAGACTCGGGCTAATTAGATGCATTGTAATTGCTAGTGCTAACTGCTCATGTCGTGGGGACGAGTGCATTACTTCAGGGCTGAACTTTTCTTACCATTTGCTCGAAAACACTGCTGGCTGCGTGTTGTTGCAGCATATCATCATCATCATCATCATCATCATCATCATCATCATCATAACACTGCCACCGTGACCTCACTTAACACTTCCGGGCATGGTAATAATTAGCGAGCCGTGCGGCAAAAAAGAAAAAAAAAAAACATCCTGCAGCTTCATGTTTTCGTTAGTCACCACTGTGCCATTCACGAGTCCTAATGATTCTTGGACCTATTTTTACGCATTGAATGCAAATGGGAAAAACAAAACTCACACACACACACACACTCTACTCTTAAACAAGGCCAAGGATGGGAAATATCTTGCTTCTCTGCGTCACTCAATCAGAATCGCATATAATGAGTCTGTTTTGAAAATGTAAGGAATTCAACTCGCGTGATAACAAATAGCAGTTTAGCAGATAATAAACAATTTTTTACCCAGTTGAAATTTACTGTCAAACTGTATTAAAAAAAAAAAAAAAAACATTTATTTAATTATTTGCTAGCTTAATGCTAGCACATAATGGGAAACACCATAAACAAGCCAAACATTAGCGTCAGTACTGTTGCAGCATAACCCTGTCAAGCTGTGCATATCTGAACACAAACATGAAGCAACACATGTAGACATATAACAATACTCACAGGCTTATATTCTTTATCATGTGCAAAGAGAAAATATTACTCAGGTGTAATGAGCACAATCTTACGTTCTATTTTAACGTTTAATGCAGCCTCTGAACTTTCCAAAAAATGGCCAGCAGGTGGTGGCAGAGTATAAGAGATCAACCAGGGCCATGTTGCAAAAAGGCTCCCCCCCCCCCAGTGTTTTAAACAGATTTGTGAATAATGATGAAACTTAGCTATAATGCTAATTGCTGCTGATGAAAGACAAGACTAATCTTTCTTTTCGTAGGTTCCATGTTTTTATAGCGATAGAACACAATATTCTGTGGGAGCAAAGGGGATTGCTTCAGTGAAAATGGCTGGGAGTGAATTAGTTAACTAAAATGAAGCAATAATTGTTGATCAATTTGCTTAATTGTGTCATTACTGTATGTTTTTCTCAAATCCAAAACAATATTGTGCTAGTTTTCTAAGCAAAAAAACAACAAGACTTTTTGCTGTTTATTCACGAGGATGGAACGATTTCATTCATGTCAGTGGGAAAAGACGATTGAAGATGCGAGTGTTTTGGGTTGCGAGCGCTGATAGCGACTTGAACTTGCAATCAACAAGGCACCGCTGCATAAAAGGACACAAATATACAAACTGCGCCGCTCGGGGAATCTCCCGTCTGCACTTTAAAATGACACGAAGCTCTTTATTGTATAACAATCAGCTGAACAACAATACAGACAAGCCCTCGTTGGCCCTCTTGGCATTTACCCGCTTTTCTCTCTCTCATTGTTTTCTCATTGACTCACTGGCTATGTTTTTTTTTCTTCTCCTTCCTGCTTAAAGGTAAAAGATGACCTCATGCTTTGTGTGTGTGTGTGTGTGTGTGTATTGTTGTTGCAGGTGCGCCGGTGACTCTCCACAGGCCCGGCAGCTGTTGTCTCTGACTCTGGATCGAGCCAGTCACACTCTCGTATTGGCCTTCCCCTCCTGCGTGGCGCGGGTGCCCGTGGCGCGCTGCCAGCTCTACTCTCGCTGCATTAAGTCAGTTGACCGCCGTTTAACTACACACCCACACACACACACACACACACACACATATGCATATTCACAGATTTGCACACACACTCAGACTTACAATCAGTCCATATAGAAAATAGCACCCAAAGTTATTATGAATGTTATTTAAAAATTAAACTCTAAATATAATTTATGTAATATTAAAAATAGAACACATTTCAAAGTAAAATGCAAATAAAAAAGTGTGATAAATGCAAAAAAAATTCAAGTCATAATTTTTTTAAATATAATAAATTAATAAGATTACATTTAAAAATGTTATGATACGTCAACATTCTAAAATTGAGAGAGAATACATATCAAAATAAATAAATAAAAATATTTAGAAATTAACAAAAATGTAGTACTGTATTACAAATAGAATATATGCAAAAATTTAATATATAATCCCCCAAAACCCCAATATATACAATTTTACATCAAATGCAATATGCTTTTGTTTTATTACACAAATTTTTGCCATATTTACCATCTGTGTACTGTGTAAAAAAAAATAAAAAAAATAAAAAAAATATATTTACATAATCAATGAGCAATAAGCAACACAATGTAATGTACCGTACAGCCACATCTATTCTCCCCAAAAACTTGAACTGCATTCCCATCCATTTGCATTCTAACTGCACGTCGCTATAGGCGAAATTCACACAGCTGTAAAGTCCTTTGAAAATTTCCATGCAAGCAGGAAAATCAATCCCCAAATTCATTTCATGCTTGGAAAAGGATAATGAAGCTAAAAGAGGCGCAGGTCTATTATTGCGATCCAATTCTGGTTGCAAGTGTGACGTTCCATTTTCCTGTGCAGGAACTGCATTGCCTCCAGGGACCCGTACTGCGGCTGGACCAGAGGAAGCACCTGCTCTTTCCTGCGCCCCGGAACCAGGTAACGAAACACCACAAGCAACGCATTTTTCTCCATTCATGTGGACCACGACTAGCTTTATGCTAACATATAATGTGAAACGCCATAGACGGGCTGACATAAATTAGCATCGATGTTATGGTGGTTATAAAACTTTTCAACAACTGTGACTTTAACACGCATGAAGCAGCAACGCATATAAACAGAGCATACAAAAATGCTCACAAGTCGATACAGTGGTTATAAAAAGTGTACACACCCCTTTCCAAATTCCCCAAAAATGTTAGGGAAAGCCTACTAGAACAACTTTCATTTATTTGAGGCTGTGTTCCGACTCGCATTTGACATGAATAATGACTGAACTGTATTTGCTTTATTTTCTGGCCTCGCACCTGCGATTACATTTCTTATTGTGGTCTGCAAGTCCTGCTTTGAGAGGAACATCTGTGCTGTCTAAGTGGATTGTCAGTCCCGCTATTGGTTCAAGATGTCTATTGCTACTACCGCATAATACTGCATCTTCTTTCACTTAGCAGAGTATATTTATAAATATATATAAATGTATGTGTGTGTGTGTGTGTGTGTGTGCGCGCTCACCTCCACTGCAGTCTCTTCTTCTGCGCTCCGACCAGACAGCTCATTGAATTATAAGTTCCAAGAACACAGCTGTAGAGCCGAGAAAGCAGACAACACGGCCCTGTAAAAACCACCGCGGGCTGTTAAAGGCCTTTTGTGTGGACCGTCCTGATTTGATTTAACGAGGCCGCTCCACTCGCCGATCAATTCGGCTTCCAGTTGCAGGGAGATTCCTTCGGGCGGGATGACGCGATTTGCGAAGCGAGGCCCGAACGGGACCTGGCGTAATATTGAACGCTTGAAAAGGCGTCTCGCAAGTTTTGAAGTCAACATGCGGTTGTTGACGGGTTGAATAGATTTGTTGATACGTTGCTAATCTTGTATTAATGTGGAGTCGTATTGTTTGCGTTTGTTTCTATGCCGGTCCATCAAAAATATGTCTGACGCAGTCGGCATGAAAAACAAAAAAAAGGGATTGACATAATTGATTAATCAACTTTTAGCACATTATAATCAACTACCAAAAATTATTTGATAGGGAGGTGGGGAGGGGAGAGGGAGGGCAGAGAGAGAGAGAGAGAGAGGGAGGGAGGGAGAGAGGAGAGAGAGAGTGATGGAGAGAGAGTGAGAGTGAGAGAGCGAGAGAGAAAGCAAGAGAGAGAGAGAGAGAGAGAGGAGGGGGAGAAAGGGAGAGATGGGGGGAGAGAGAGAGAGAGGGGGGGAGGGAGAGAGGGAGAGAGAGAGGGGGGGAGGGAGAGAGGGGCAGGGAGAGGGATGGGAGAGAGGGATGGGGGAGAGAGAGAGAGTGATGGAGAGAGAGTGAGAGCGAGAGAGAAAGCGAGAGAGGGGGAAAGGGAGAGAGAGAAAGAGCGATAGATAGATAGATAGATACTGTCGCCACCAAAAACTGAAAAGTCAAAACAAAACAGAAAAATGTTTATATAGTTTAATTCAAATGACTAATATCTACGCATCCTAATGATCAATTTTGTCCAGATGCGCCGTAGGTTCATCCATAAGTTTGATGGCTTGTGAAAAAAAAAGAAAAAAGAAAAGTACAAAACAAGAAACTGTGTCGCTTGTTTGATAACCACGCCAACATTTTGAGGTGACCCCCCCCCCCCCCCACCCCCCAAGTGCTTGAAATGGCTTCATTAGTGCAAATTGTACCTCGGGGGACAGAAATTGATTGCAACTTTTATTGTTCAATTCTGTTTCTTGTCGGTAAGAAAAACAAGTCAGATGTTTTTGAAATATTAATTAAAGTCCTAATGAGATATTTTTGGCCACCATTTTCCCATCTAATTAATTTTGCGGCCTTTATGTGCCGAGCGGAGTCGCAGCGAGCGCCTACTTGGCTCTGTTTTGGCAGCTGTGTTTTCTTTTTCTTTGCTCGGCTCTCATTTCATCGCCGCTTCCTCTCGCCTGAGAAGTTCGTCGAAATGTCGCGTTCGACGAGAGCCTTCCTGCTCCATTCAAACGGCCGCCCGAGAAATCTGCATTTGCAAAGATCATAATCGGCAGTTTGTATTTATATATTGTACGTGTTCCCCGCAGCTAAATAAGGTCACCAAAATAAACGCAGCAGTTGTTAAAAAAAAAAAAACTCATCTGTGATGGAGTCAATCAAACCTGACACGAATATTTGATACATATGAAATATTAATATACAGTCGGGTGCAAAATCCAAGTTACTCCAAAATATTTCCGATGGATATAAATTTGAAAAGCCTCTTGTGTTCCTGCATCAACTGAACAAAGATGAGCTGTTTGGTTACGCAATCATTTTGTTGACGTTAGCGGCATGCAAACTTGTCGACCGGGGTTCCGTGATATCTTATTTATCAGGCCATGAATACAAAAACGGACGGACGGACGGCGCTATGAATGATAGATGAAGAAATGCGCAGAGAACGGATAATAAAAAAAAAAAAAAAAGTGGAACATTTGTTTTCTGCTGGAGAAAATTCATTTTGATATAAATATTACATCATTTTCAGACCAAAGGCTGCCTGAGGTGCGAAATTGAACACGTGGAGAACACAAATGTGGTCTGCAATAATAAATGTTGTGGATTATTTATTAATTTTTTAATAACCAATGGAAAACACGAGGAGTTTACTTTATTTGGTATTCCTGGCGAGAAAGAGGCAAAAAATAAGCCGCTTTGTGATCACAAATATAAAATTCAAATGACGTGATCCCAAATATGTTCACCTGTTCTGGTCAATTTCCATTTCAGTCTAAATATTGCGTAGCTCAGCTTTTTTTGTGCATATTACATAAAATAACGAAAGACACTCCATTGTTTTTTGTTTTTTTTAAATATCCAAGCACAGTCGCCCTCCGACATCAATTTCCAGCCCCCCCCCCCCCCCCCCCCCCCCCCCCACACACACACAATTCGGGTCAATGGTCAACCTCATAAAAATGATCCTTTCATACCACTTTCTTATTTACTACATTGCACACGGGAGTTTATATTTACACCATCAATATCTAACGTGAGCAGTGAATATGCCGACCAAGACATTTTTTGCAATTCAGCTCATTAAGCCGCTTAATTAAACTCCCGGCGGGCATCCATGATCTTTGAATTAGAGTTGTGTTTCGGTTATTAGAGTCAAAATAGAGCCACGGGGGCATCTTCGTGTTCTTCAATTTCTTTTCTTTTCTTTTCTTTTTTTTTTTTTTCCTGCTGTGGGTGTATTTACAGTAAATGCTTAAGGAGCTTTCTCATAAAAGTATTCAGTAGTCACGGTAATAAGTAGAACATCCTATTGGATGATTTACATACGATACTGTACAGCATTTAGTACTTAAAAAAAAAAAAAAAAAAAAAGAGAAGGAAATTCAATACTGTTAAATATTTTGAATCTGTGAATAGTTGGAGATTATTGTCATGAAAAGAGTGTAAACTTTTTTTTTTTTTTATGATATCGAATATGTTGTTAATGAATTTATGAATACCATAATACATAAAAAAGAGTCACTTTTTTTGTTATTTTTGTGTGTCTTTTCTCCGTGACAGGCTGCCGTTTGAACAAGATGTGGAGCAGGGAAACGTGGCTCACTTGGGCGACTGTGACGGTAAGCACGCTTCTTTTACATGGACAATAAAGATGAACTGGCAAAGTATTCACAAGTAAATGCAAAAAAAAAAAAAAAAAAACCTGGTGAAATAGTGCTGATCCAGTTCCTGTACTTAAATAAAATAAAATAAAAAGGGAGACTCTAAAGCCAGCTGTGGTGCATTGGAAACCTTATGAGCTGTCAGCAGTCGGCAAGCGAGCCCTGCTTCCTACTCTCTTTGTGGCAATGTGCTTCTTTCTTGACAATCGCACCATGTTTTTCTGGTTCATTGAAAACTCAGTCGCTTGGTGTGCGGTGAGCCCGAGTTTAGACAAGCGCAAAACTAGAAAGTAGAGATGGGCGATTATCGATGATACCGACCTAATTTTAAGGTATCGGGTACTAGTGTAGAGGCTGCCGATACCAGCCACCAAAACCTAAGACAACAAACTACTGACATCGAGTAAGTCCTCCTCGGCAGTAGTTGGCGCTATACTGAGGCGGTTTGACACATCGGTCACAATCTGCATTAGAAAGAAAGAAAGGTCTTTGTTCACATTTTTTTTTGTCATTGTGTTAAATAGAAATTTTATATATCAAAAGTACTTCAGGTATCGGTACAGGGAGTCCTCGAGCTAACACCTTCTTTTTCGTTAATTTCCCACAGCAATCACACCATTTTAAAGGTATTTAAAGCTGTGTTGTTGTTGTTACCTCCAGCAACGGACGTTGAATTAGCTCCGCCGTCCGTCAGCGACGAATGTCCGTGCGGAAACACAAAATAGTGGTTCCGGGGGGGGGTCAAGCAATAAAAAATATATTTACTGTCAAATATATGGAGTGAGAAAATAGTTTCCCACTTTATCAACGTAAAACACTCAAGTTACAGTACAGGTCGCATGCATTTTTAAGAGCTAGCTTGCTTTTGCTTAACGTTGACGCTATCTGAATGTGTTCCCGTAGCTTTGCTAACCTGCATTGACGAACAAAAATGCTAAATTAGCTTATGATAACTACGAAACGCACCTTATTGACTGTATGTAAACATGGATGGAGAAAAAAGACCGGATGTCGCTCAAGCGCTACGAATAATTCTGCTCGCTAACCGCATCCCAACAATTTTTGTGAATGTTATTATTTATGGACATTGAAAAAGTAATGACAGTAAATATAAAGTGAAATATAAGAAAGATGGTGTGCTTTGTTTCTTCCCGCCACTCGCAGTCAACGATAGCAAGGAAGCGTGTGCGCGTTTGCGCGCTCGCCAGATAAAACGCACCGCAAATAAACAACGACAAAGCCCCCCTCCCCCCCCCCCATGAGAATCAGCGTCGCCATCCTACACAAAGCCAGTCTGCTGCTCTCATTTAATGTGTGTGCGCTCCCGCTGTGTGTTTTTAGCTGACTTTGTTCTCCCGCCTTGTTTACTCTCTCCTTACACGTACGCGCTCTTTCGCTTTTTTGTTCCGTCAACTTGCGGCTAATTATTTTCTCCTCCAGCTGATTCCGCCGTCATGTTCACTTTTTCCTCTGGCTTTTTGGAAATAGATTTGAGGTTCACCTCGTATTATATATTAAGCTCTATCTCCTCCAGATGAGGTTTTCGGATGCTCCTCCCTCCGACACGCACGAGGTTCGCGTTCCTCTCTTTCATCTCGGCACTAATTCCAGTGCGTGCAAATTAATCCTTTGCTTGTGAAAGTTGCCCAAGTTCACGCGGGCGTGTGCTCCCTTGTGAAAAGAAAAGATAAATATTGGATAATCAGCACACAAATCCTGTTGGAGATCAGCACCCCCCGTTTGATGTTACGCTCTGTAAAAAAAAAAAAAAGGAAAAAAAAAAAAAGAGAGATGCCCAATACTTACCATGGATTAACGCTAATCTTTTGTAGCCATATGTGGCTACTTTAGTTGTTGTTTTTTCCAAGCTACTAATAGAAGAAAGATGAATTGTGTTTGACCTGGGGCTACGCTGGTTCAATGGCTAATCCTGAGCCCTTTTCAAACGGACGAGCAAGTCATTTTGCTGTCTAGTGTGGAGGGCAGTGTTTTTTTTTTTGTTTTGTTTTTTTAAATCTTACCACTACAAAATCTACATCTGCGGTACGATTATGATTGTTTTCCATTCTCGCCACATTCTGCACTTTAAGTATGTGTGACTTTAAATGTGTGTGACTTTTTAAAAGGCAGGGCCTGGCCTGGTGAGTGATGTGGGAGTCAGTGAATGAGAGCTTGGTTAGTGAGTTTATTTTGATACAGTTTGTTCAATAAAGCGATTGAAAGTCAAATGAAGTGTAAAAATGACTTTCCTTGTCTTTTTGTACTCTTTCCTCCTGGCTTGTGCTTATTGTGATTTGGTTCTAAAGCAGAATGATGCAATTATTATTGTTATTATTGTGGTTGTTGTTGTTGCCTGTGATGTGCACTGATTTCATTTTATAAATGTAAATGGTAATCGTTTTTGATTATTATCACTAGTCCATGTAAAAAAAAAAAATGATGGAGAAAAAATTGCAAGTATTGTGTGCTGGTAACGTGATTGAAATTCAAACTGCCAATCATTGCTGTCACGAGTCATCATTTTTCTTTTTTTTTCTCCACCACTTCCTGATTAAGTTTTAATAAGTCCAGCGGGCTTATTAAAACCTATTCATTATGAATGTGCTTCCATATTTCATTTTTTGCATGCGTGAGATAATTTTAAACTCTGATCTCGTCCTGACTTTTAGTCCAAAGTGAATTAATTTGAGCAAAGTCGTTTGCTTCCTTGAAAATGCAAAAGTGTGCAAAAGTTTCCCGAGCGTGTGCTTATTGAGATAAAGGAGAAACTGATGAAAGGAAATAGCCGATATTTCATCCTCCGCTTTAAAGGGAACTTGTTACTTTTTAATGGCGCGGACGCACGTGTTGGTGTCTGCGGCGTGCGTTGCCACCCATCAAGTGTGAAATCACACATGCAGGAAACATTTGTTTTGCACTGCTTTTTTTTCTTTTCTTTTTTTTTCATCCAAAAAATGCGTTTTTAAGCAAACAAAGTCGGACAAGTTTTGTTTTGTTTAGTTTGTGGTAAGTAAAAGATGAGGCATAGAATTTATGGAGTGAATGACGAACGACCTGTAGAAATTAAATAATTAATTAATTCATATTTTACCATGAAAAGTCCTTTCTCAATCTTGCGTTTGTTGTTTTCGTAATTTGAGACATCGCAGAAGCAACAAATATTTGCGCCAAACAGCACGGGCCAATATTAGGTTCTGCTGGTCTGGTCATCGTGAGCAAAATTACAGCTCTAAATTTTATTTTTTAATATTTGTGGAAATAAAACTAGCATATTTTTTTTTTCTCTCACACCAAACACAATTTGTTTTATTTTTCAACAAAACAAAATATTTGGTACATTAAGAAACATGTATCATGTTAAGTTCAAATAAATAAATATATATATTCTTTTTGATAACTCACAATGTCCCATCACTGGAAAGCTATTTTTAGAGCAGACCCATGGGGCTAACTAGTATCTGCTGGAGCCATTAAAAAAAAAAATAATAAAAAAAAGTTATCCGAGCAAAAAGGCATTCAGGTTTGCAGTGTCCCTTTCGTCTTGCTCACCCCTCCCCTCTCTGCTCGCCAAGCCAGCCAATCATATTGTGCCCTGCTTAGGATTCCCTTCCAGGTCATTACTGGTAACAGAAAGTATTAGCAATTATTAAAACCTTGACTTTTTAAAACCACAGTGTTCCGTCAAACTGGGAATCGTGTTTTGTTTTGTTTTCTCCTCTTTGTGGTCAGAAACGGATGTTTTTTCTGAAACCAACCCTAAAGAATGGAACAAAAATGGAAATATACTTTTTTTCCCCCCCTGGCATTGAATTATTGAATTACGAGGAAAAGGACAATATTTCCTTTAAAAGAGTGAAGGCAACAGCAGTCATCGCAGCTATTTGTCAAACTCAAGGTAGAAAATGAGCAACTGAGTCAAAGGTTCCAAGCCACAGAAAAGCGTTGAACATTGACATGATTGCACCCGCGTTGTATCATTCGGCAGAAGGCGTGATTGAAAGATTTCGCAGGCTGCCGCTACCTGACGTGCCGTTCTTCAAATCGACTTTGACACTTAAGAAGTCCTCGGAGAAACCGCGGATATAAATCGAGACTCGGCGAGTGACACGTTCGCGCTCGGTTTCACTCGTAACCCTCCGACGACTCGGCCCGACGTTTGTTTGATGGAGACGCGCCGCCCGATACGCTGAAGATTTTGTCGCCACGGCAACTTGACAGCTCTTTGTCTTAGATGATCTGTTCAACTTTTTAGCGTCGCTTTTCTTTTCATCAGCCTTTTTTTGGGGATTTTTTTTTTCTTCCTCGCAGCTTCCTGTTTTAGCCGCGAATGTGACAAGCTATATGACCGACGTCGTTTCAACGTCAACAAGATCAGTATGACAAACTTGTCAACGGCATTTTAGAATTTGATGAACTTGGCTCAGTATAATTTTTCATTTGTTCGTTGTTTTTATGGAGAGAAAAAAAAGAATAGCACTGTATTGCACAAATGGGAAGGATGAGGGGCGGGTGGCGGTCTCCGGGTGCTCACCTGACAGCGCAGATGTGCGTCCGCCATTTTGAGAGTCTCGTGGGCTGAAATCAGAGGATTTGGACAATTTTAAATCAAACAATGGCTACGTTATGTTGCATTTTCTGCACTTTCAATTTGAAGTCATGTCCTGTTTTTAATAGTAAAATTGAAGTTTGATTAAATTCTGGAGAACAATAAAAAAACATTTTTTTTTTTTTATGCTTATTAAAACCGTAATTGACATGCTGATTCCAAAATTGCAGTCAGTTTTTTTTCTTCTAGCATGTCAGGTTTTTTCTCCACAGTTTAAACTCGAGATAAGCAAAATCCCACTAATTCACTGTAGCAAGAAATGCTGATTACGATATTGTTTGCGCAGTCACAATTGAATTGAGAAATGTCAGTACTATCAATATCTGCAAACGAAAGCTCGCATTGTAGGAATTAAGAAGTTTCGTGTTGGATTTTCTCTTAAACCCGAAACCATGCGCATACCGTTGTAAGTTCTATCTTGTTTTATGCTTTCTTATTGGTTTTCAAAACTTGTGACTATGTTTTATTTGCATACATACGCATGTATTTATTTATTTATTTATTTAAGAAAATGGGGATCCTATAGCTCAAAAAATTGACATGACGGAGAAAAACTGAGATTGATTTTGTATTCCGCACCCAAAAATGAGTTAAAAACAACTTGTCAGACGTGACTCAACGGAAATTGTGTCTCTCAGTGTTATTAAAATAATCGTTAGTGAGCAGCTCTAAAATTGAAAAATGTGCAACTTATCAATGTGATCTGTATCGGAAATCAGTATCAGAGCGCCCCTAAAATATACTGTCCTAAAAAAAAAATGTATGTACTGTAGGCTTCAAATAGTAAATGTATACTTGGACCTGCAATGTTGATCCAGCCTAAGTCACTAAAAGCAAAGTCTAGCACATGGAGACAATTTGCTTTTGTAGCTTTTCGCAAAGTCATTTACCCGAGTGCTTTATTGCGCAATATGGCCACACTGCCTCTCTTTTAATGCCTCTTCAGTCCAGTCAGTGCGAGACTGATTTGGGCTCTGCTTTGTCATGAGAGCTCAAAGGGAGATGGATATGACCTTGCTTAGAGAGACCCCCCCCCCACCACCCCACCCCTCCCCAGCCACGTAGAAAAAGCATCAGCTGCAAGGAGAATCGATTTTCATCTCGTCCCCTGGCCTATGTCACTTAAATTGATATCAAGGGGTGATTCCTCTCGGGGAAGAGGATGAGGAAGGTTTGGGGGGGGGGGGGGGGCGTGGGGGGGCGTTGGTAAATCACATCACCAAGTAGAGAGAGAGAGAAAGCAATGCGCAAAGGAGCGAGAGATCACAAGAAGAGGGCCAACTTTGAGGATGTGAAGGGTGGGGAAGGGTTCGACACATCAGAGGCGAGAAGTCACGAGGGTGAACGGAGAGAAAAAAAGAAAGTGGAAGGATCAAACAGGAAGCCGAGGAGTGTACCCCACTCGGGCAGTCCGTCCAGGCCTCGCCATCGCCTTCATCCTCCCTTTTCATATATCATCATCTCATCTGCTGCCCCCCCACCCCACCCCCCGCACCCGTCGCCCTCTCCAGCCGACAGAAATGTCAAGTAATCCGACATGACGTTCTCCGCACTTTGCACAAAAAAAGTCAGAGGGCCAATTTAATTTCAGGGGGAAGCAAGAAAAGGCGTAGCCGTGCTTATTACCTTGTGGATCTGCAGGCTTTTTCTCCCTGTTTATTAAAATAAAGATTGCATCCACGCACGCACGCACGCGCGCGCACGCACTTCAAATATTAGTATGTAGGGACACGCTGCTGCATTCTGCTGAAACCTTTTGATCTAAGCGGCGTGAGCGCTCGGCGTTGTGGGAGGCGCAATCGGATGAAAATCATCGCAAGCGAGCTCATCAAGCGGGCTAAAGTCACACCCGCTGTTCCCGCCATTATCCGCTTCACTTTCTGCACCTGCAAACAAATGTTCTTAACAGCTTATTGATGCGAATGTGTGCTCAAAAAGCAGAACAGTAAATCATCAAAATCCCACCCACCCTCAAAAATTTGTTTTGTATTCTCACCTTATTTTGGAGGTTTTTCTACAGCTTCGATGTCCGAACTTTTTCCCGCCACGAGCCGACATGCATGAAAATGGAAGATTTTATTCTATCTCACCTTTATTTTGGATGTAATTCCCCTGTCGGCCACTAAATGACAGCACACAATTGAGTGTGACATGGTGTAACTTTGAAAAAAGGAGAATGAAAACAGGAAGTATTTTGAGGTCGGCCTCGTTTTTGCTGAAGATTAATTGAAATGTTACCTGCTGAAATCCTGCTTTATGCGCCTACACAAATAATTTATGAAGTACATCTTTGGTTATGATTGTTAATGTATAATGATGATAACTTTGTCTAACTGGATTTGTTTACTTCAAACACAGAGGAATTGCTACAATGTTTGTAGTCTTGCTCGTTTTCTATAGATTACATGTTTAAATGTGTTTGTATTACAACAATCAACAAGCCAACTTAAATGTACCTAACCTTACTATTTTCGCTCGCTATAAAAAAAAAATTTTTTTAAGCAGTTAGCCGTTAAATAACAATTACGCCACACAGCTGCTGCAGAACAAGGAAGTAGTTTTACAACATTTCAGATGTAGGCATGGGCCAATTTTAGATTCTGACGGTATAACAAAATAATGCTGTATCACATTACTACAATTACAGCCCTAAAGAATACAAATCTTATATTTGGGTAAATAAAAACTGTATTTTTCCATTGATCAAAATCTATAGTTAAAAAAATATATAATAATATTTGGTATATTAAAAATAAATAAACAAAAAAAATACTGTTAAAAATCTTGTTTTAATTCTTCTGAGCAAGTCACTGGTGAGATAATACAACAGACCTGTGGGCTACTCATGTCATACTTGGGGCTAACTAGTACACACTGCCACCATGTTATTGAACGGCAGCATTAGCGGTTATAGAAACCTTGACTTTTTAAAACAGAAATTTGGCCCGTGCCTCGTCAGACCGATTTTCATAACTTAGAATTAGTTAATATTGCGTAAATATAAAAAATGAAGTGAGGACGGACCATTAGTGTCGATTTGTGGAAAAGAAAACAACTTGACCATATTTTGACATACGAGATTTACGCCAGACAGCAACAATGTGTTTAAATAAAAGTGGGTTTAGTAAATGCTATAAAAACATCAATGTGGTATTTCTATATCACAGATTTCACTGTAATAAAAATACTGTTAAATGAAGACTTCTGTGACCGCGTCACTCAAATCCGAACACGATGGCAGACCGCGATCCGTCTTTTGTATCGGATCTCATTAGATTGCGAAGCTTGTCGAGTTAGGAGTCGGGTTGACCCTGGTTTGCGTTTGAGCAAGTCACCTCCATTAGCGGCAGACAAGCCTGCCAGACAGCCAAACTGCGGCAAAATTTCCTTTAATGATGTTTGAGCTGAAGAGAATTCTGCCCAACTGACTTGCCGACCTTTTTCTCCGTGTTTTTGTCTGCGACGTGTGTGCGTGTGCCCGTGTTTTTGTAATCGAAAACCGCCAACGCAAACACGGTAATGGCTCCAATTTGATTCAGGCGTGGACAGACGCTGCAAGACGTCACATCCACTTAGGGCGGGTTGTCGCCGCGTGACGCGGCCGTCGTCTGGGCCCGATTTAAGAATAATAATAATAATCATCATTCCAGTTCATGACCCGAGTTGACAGGCTTGAACGTGGAAACGCTTTTAAGCTGCTGTGAGAAATGTTGTCAAAAACATGCCGGGTCGAGTGAAAGCTCTTCTGCTATTAATTGAGGCCCTCCCAAAAGTGTTTTAATAGCTGCCAAGAGATGGCAACACATATATTTTGTATTTTATTTTTGTTTTTATTTTTCAGTAATTAATTAACGGTGCCACCAGAACAATTTATAATTATTTCTAATTAACGTCAATTTGCAAGTAAGTGCCTCAATATTAAGCGTTATTAGAGATTTTTTTTTGTTTTTGTATGAGCTAATTTTTCTTACAATATTGTGGTATTATTATCGTATCGTGATATCGTTACGTCCCTATACAGAAGCGTATTGCATTAAGTCTTTTTTTTTTTCAATATATATATTTTTTTATTTGTATATAATTTTGGTTTTTCTGATTAATTTTTTTGTGTTTTGGATTTATTTTTTTTTCTGTTCTAGGGAATATATTTTTCAGTCATTAAAATATATATTGCAGAAAACAGGAGAAAAAAATATATATATATATTCTGAAATAAAGAAAAATTATTTTGGAAAAAAAAAGAAATACAGAAAAAAAATCCATCAAACTAAAACTAAAAAAAAAACGAAAAAAAATAAAAATAATAAAGATTCAAGATTTTTTTTCAAGTGAAGTGAATGTAATACGCTTCTGTGTGAAAGGCAAAAAAAATACTACTACTACTACTGACTAACCAGTAGCCAAGAAGTCCTCTCGTCTTCAAAAAGCTTAGTGACCCCCTGCTGTCCAGTATGTGTTGTGCGCCAAAGCTCTCCCGCTCTCAAAAACATCTTGCCCCTCAAAGCGCTCGCACGTCACATCGCACCCTTTCAGCCGTCACGGCACGACTGCAGAAGGAAGCAATTAAGGCGTCGCGCAAATATTTCCTGAAGGAACAGAGCGCTATTTTGACTGGCGCAGCAGCGGGAAGTCAATCGCTTGTTAATTGAGGTCCTCCGACGCGTCGGACACTCCTCGGTTTGCGGCGCGCCGTCGAGGTACGCGGCTGACTGCTTTTCTTGGCAGCTCAAAGTTGTGTGCGGCTTTTGTGTGCAGGAAAGGGAATTTGTCGTCAAATTGACGGCGGCGGTCTGGTCCAATTCCGCTCCAATGGTTGTGGTTTTGGAGGCGGGCCTGCACGAGGGCCCTGTAAAGGCGACAGTGGCTTGGTATTGACATTTGTGGCTGGTGGAAGCAGACTGGATCTTAATGATGGATGCGTCGCCTCCCAAACATGACATGACAGTAATCCGAGCATTCCTTTTTTTTGTTTTTGTTTTTTTATAACTGGAACTTTTAACGTGTCATTTCTTTAGTTTCATTATGTACAGATACGAGCAGAGCTGGACGAGCGCAAACAAATTTGGCCCTGGCATTTTGACTTATCGGTCCGCCGGCACAGCCCAGCCGTGCCTAACATTTCATTCTGCCATTGTTTACTGATGATTTGTTCGGGAATTGATTAACGGAAGGATCCCTCTCTAAATTGTGGGCCAGTCTCTTGGGGTAAAAAATCATCGGACCCAAAAGAGGCCGGCCCACCAGGCATCTGCCCTGTGTGTAATTTTTATGCACAAGAGCACTTTTGCACTGGAACTTGGCCCGTAACATATTTTTTGTGCGTATAAAATGAACGGGTCTGAAAAGCTTAAGGGCGGTCTGTGAATTAACACAGCAGCTGCTGCTGCTGCTGCAGAACAAGTGTGAGCCGAGGGTGGTCTCAATCAGGCCCGCAGACGGCGGCCAACCCTGACATTTGAATCATTGGCTTTTGACTTCGCCGCGAATCAAACTAATACTGGAATGTTGGGGGTGTTAGCATAAAAACCGGCGTGTGCGTTTAGCACTGGTGGGCTTCCATCGTGACCGTGATGTGATATACGGACGCGGCCTGTTAGATAGATTAAGCCGATTGATTTGGGGGGGTGAGCAATGAACCCTCTGGGCGGACTGCTCTTAAGTTTATAGCCTGTTTATTCATTTCAACTTTTTTTTCCCCCTTAAATGATGATATGAGTTATACTCCAAACACTGCACAGGCGCCCACCTGGATTTGACTTGAAGCAATAATGTAAGCGAGCACAACAACAACAACAGGCTATTTATTTTCATTAAAGAATTACTGACTGTGGTTATATGACAGTATGTATTTGTAGAATTCTGAGCCTTTTCCACCACGCGGCGCCAAGACAAATCAGCAGCTGCATGGCCTGAAGAAAATCGAATATCAATGTGACCAACACGGGGTCCCAAAAAAAAAAAAAAAGACTTTAATTGATAGGGAGCATAAAAATTGGACTCGGGAGAAATGGAAAAGAGTCATGTGGTCTAATTGGACCCGGACTGACCCTGGCCCAGAGTGACAGACGCATGGCGGTTTGCGACTACATTTAGCAAAAGGGTGAGGTCAGCTGACTAACGGAACATCCAAAAGCATCAATGGCGACACTCGCTTATCATTTCAGAGGCAAGGCAACGTTGCAGGTTGCTGTAAATGGTGTGGAATTTTGCTGCGCGCTTTCAAGGGGGAGGAGTAGCACCACCTGGTGGACAAATATTAGAATTGAAATCCATTACAGTTGTGCCTATGAGATACGAACAAAAATAGTCCATCCATCTTGTTTTAAGGAAAATAGTATTATATGATACGGTATTGTGCTTTATAAAGACGTACATAATTAAATAGAATGTAAAGAATTGATGGATTCATAGAAGCTACTTCTTGTGTGTGCAACTTGGCCACTAGGGAGCAGTATAATACAATCATTCATACATAAGTGAAAACAAGTTTCACAACTACTGAAGTGTCTCAGCAAGCTGAAGAAATATTCGTCTTTTTTTGCGAGGGTAAAGAATATATGCCTGGGACTATTGTTATATTGTCTAACCATTTATAAATTATTATTTTTATTATTATTATTAAAGTGCCATATAAATGCTAGTCCTTAGCTTGTCTTATGGTGTTTTGCATTGTTTGTTAGCGTGAAGCTAAATTGATTTATATGTGGTTGTTTTGAATACAAAAATCTTAATATATGTGATTGTATTTATTCATTTGGAGATTTAAAAACAAACAAACCGTGTTTTCAGTGTCTTCTATTGAGACATTGTTTTGTAGTGTTTGTTTTGTGTGACATTTTAGGCTCCTTAAATATCCTCTGGAAAACTTGACCTATATTTATTCAACGCAAACAAAATGGCTTAGGAAAATATAAATGTCCCTCGGCTGTAAGTAGGAAGTGATGCGTCACTTAGATCCAATAACAAAGATAGCTTTTATTGGGAAAGAGTGCAGTATTTCTTTAGCCACAGACTCCAGAAGTTAAGCAAGAACAGTCTTTGGGACGTGCTTGAGTAGTCTTCCTGCAATGGTCCAATTCTGCCACCGTTTATAGGAAAATATTGGCCCAAAAGTTGCAAATCCAAACTAAAGCTGCTCTAATGAAATGTTAGCCGTGGAATTGCGTGGGACTTCTTTCTTTGGCTTTCCTTTGTTTGGACTGGATGCGGCGCTTCCTAATCTGCTTTTCACTCCAGGTCGACGGGATCGGCCGTAATTGAATGCGTCAAATAGAAATTGGGAGCATTCTTGACTGCACCGCGCGCGTGTACAGGCTGAGAGAATAAACCATTCATGGCGAGCCAAACAAAGCTTCTGATTACATGGTGGCAGGAAGGGGGCTGGGGGGGGGGGGGGGGGGGTTCTGACTCATCCTTCCCAGCAAACACCCCCGCTGATGATTTTAACACCCAATGCAAATTTCGATTCATTTCACCTCTCAAGATGAGGATTTTCCATGAGAAAATGCAAATATATGGAGAAACAAAAACTGTATCTGAAGGCAGCACTCCTGGAACCTTTCTGACACATTTTGTAAAAGTTTGGTTTGTTTGGGAAGAAAACTAAGCCTTAGCTGCATGAGAGTTGTAATTGATCAGCATTTTTGTAGCTGGCGATTTTTATGGACTTTTAATTGCAATCGCGGTTGGTGCGCATAAATGTTTTAACAGTTCAGTCAAAATCAGGCTTGTCCGACTGGCCCCGTGGAGCGCAGGTTGTTTTTATTTTCCTTCTATATACGCTATCTCCCGGAGTGATCCGGATCTCCTCCTCGCTTGAAAAGGCTGTCGGGGAGGAACCGTAAAGATTTTACAGCCATCCTGAGGGTAAACACGCTTTACGAGGCTCAACTAAAAACCAAGTTTCAGCCCAAGTAAGGAGAATTACCGCATTCGGCCTTGACTTTTATTTTTTCAAGCACTTTAATTACCTCGCATGAGATGTTTCGATATATGGTGCTTTTCTTTCGACTGTCAGAAAGGGATACACATAAAAAATAGAGCTTGAAGCTTGCTTGATTAGCGCCAGTCAAGCCCATTTTTAGGGGTGCTCAAGCAGAGAAAAATCTACTTTATGAAGTGGCAAATTTACCGAAAAGAAACTTGTCAATTTGCAAGTTAATAAAGTAGCGAATTTTTCGTAAATTTGCGAGTTTATAAAGTGGCAAATTTGCGAGTTTATAAAGTGGCACATTTTTCGCAAATTTGCGAGTTTATAAAGTGGCAAATTTCTAAGAAAGAAACTCGTAAATTTGCGAGTTTATAAAGTGGCAAATTTCTCATAAATTTGTGAATTTATAAAATGGCAAATTTGGGAGTTTATAAAGCGGCAAATTTCCAAGAAAAAAACGCGTAAATTTGCGAGTTTATAAAGTGGCAAATTTCCCATTAATTTGTGAATTTATAAAGTGGCAAATTTGGGAGTTTATAAAATGGCAAATTTCCAAGAGTGAAACTCCTAAATTTGCGAGTTTATAAAGTGGCAAATTTCTCATTTATTTGTGAATTTATAAAGTGGCAAATTTCCATGAAAGAAACTCGTAAATTTGCGCATTTATTAAATGGCAAATTTCCAAGAAAGAAACTCATGAATTTGCGAGTTTATAAAGTGGCAGATTTGCAAGAAAAAAACAAGTAGCGTACTACTCGGATGTTTGTGCCAATACTTTTCAGTCGGGTTTTCAAATAAGGAGATCGTAATTGCTTTAGCAGAAATGAACCATATCATGTTAAGCATTCGCACTTTGAAGCGTTGGGTACGGCCAGCGACAAAGACGCCTCGCTTTGCGAAGGTCCACACCCTGAGGATCAAGCATTTAAGTTCATTTGTTAAAATGAATATTTACTTGTTGAATTATTATTTACACATTCATACAGTTTGGTATTTTTTAGTAACTAAGTTGATGTGTCGAATCTGCTGTTCTCCGTCATTCACTAGCATTTACCTCAAATGTGCTAGCTTCTGATTGGTTAGTGTTAGTCAGCTGATAGGGGACCAGGAAGTGTTGTACGTATGATGAGTAAAGTTTCAATTAAGAAAAAAAACTGTCCACCAACAAATCCTTACGTTAGCTCCTGGTGGACAAAAGCTAGTACCTTGTCCAGACTATAGCTACGCTATGTGTATTTCTCGCAAGTTTCTGAGTTTTTTTTAAATTACATTTTTATAAAGTGACAAATTTGCGAGTTTTTTTCTTGGAATATTACCCCCCTCTAAATAAATATATATTTATATGTGGCCCTACAAGCTTTTTTCTAACTAGGAAACTTCACAGGTGTCCTTTTTTGAATTGGGGGAAAAAAGGAGGCAAACTTTTGCCGTGCGCAAATTTTAACAATAAAGCCAACTGACTGGATGTGCAGTTTCTCAACGCATAATAAGGGAAGGAGGCTAATGAGCAAAATCACCGAGCCGTGGGCACAGCGAAAACATTGCAGTCTCACTTGACACCGTCGGGCGCACGCGCAGTTCCCCGTGCGTCTCGCGTCAACACATTAGCATGCAGAGGGATGCTAGCTTGCGGGGATGAAAGGCCGTCAGATCAGTGGCACTTCGCTGACGCGTCATCATCCATCAAGCTGAGAAGACATGGGCACCTCCTCCACCGGGACACCCCCCCCCCCCCCCCAGCCTCCTTCGGTCTGGTTTGATGTACACGTGCGTCTCTTGCTACATGAAACACGAACTCGCGCAGTGGTTAAAAGTTGCTGTTTTCCAGCCACTTTAATGAACGCTGTCTTTTTTCTTCTTCTTTTTTTTTTTTTTTAACTCCGCCACGAACAGTTCCCAAAGCATAACATTAAAATTGCAAATTCAGTCAGAAAGTCCCAAGCAGTGTGGTGCCTTCGCTTTATGCTAATTAACTGGAAAGGATTACAGTTTCTGCCACACATGAAATGGAAATAGTTGAGAATTGAGTTTGACTGAGGCTGAATGATTTAGAAGAAAAAAACGATTTTCGATTTAATAAGCGATTCATTTTTTTAAGGTCCTGTTCCCATGTGAATTAACCTGGATTACAATAAACAAGATCAGATTTATTTTACATCAATCTTTTGGTTTGTAGGTTAGGTTTATCTTATGCTAAAATAAAAGCAAATGTACCGCAAATTAATATGAAAGACAGTCAATTTATTGACCTCGGTTCGAGCTGTTAACGTACTTAACACTTTTACTTGCAGTCTTTTAAGCATTCGCTACATCAATTTGACAAAATCCTACCAACTACCACTAATAATAAAAAATTATAGTTTGATTAATTGCTCTGCCCAATTTGACAGCATTGTCAGGTAAGCCTTCATTCGTAATTAATATGTTGCTAGTTTTATGGTAATGTTGAGCTAGAATAGAATACATCCATAAACACAAAATATTGTGATGCTATTGCATCATATTAAGTTACTCTGTGATTTTCCAGCCCTTTTATGAATACAAAGGCGAGAAATGTGGACATCTCGGCAGCTGAAAGATTCATCAAGTGCGCCTCTAGGAAGATTGACTGCGTGGACTGAATGCAGCCACCTGTGATCCCGACATGAATATTTCAAAAAGGGTCCTGATAAGCAGACAGGACGCAGGGAATTAACTTGGCGAGTACCGCTGTATAATTTATGGCAGAAGGCAACGCTCAGCCTGTAATAGTGTGATTGAGCAGGAGCGAGCCAAAAAAATGTTTTGCTCGCCGTGTTCGTTTTTATCACACTTAATAGCAGCGCCATCACTCAGCGGATTCGCACTCATTAAAAAAGAAGCGTTGGGAGAGGTATTACTTTTTGGAGGCCAAACACACATCCCTTGTGAAATGTTAGACTTGGAGAAGCACTGGCGTGGCAGTGATGCAACGGCGTGGACTGGAAGCGGCAGCCAATCAGATTACGCCATGTCATGTCGTGTAAATTACGCTCCTTGCTATTTCTGACTCACCTGCACTTGGCGAAATGGCATTTTCATTCATAAGTGATGATGTCATTTACATATACACCCACACACACATAAGCTTATAAAAATGCTGTATTTATTTTAAGATAAACATACTCATAACCAGTAATAAAATCTCAATAAAAATATATTATAATAACTAATAGGGTTGTGCCAAAAAATCAATTCTCATAAGTACGATTCAGTCCCCAAATCGATTTTATTGAAATTATTTGATACTGCCTTGCCCTTGTTTGTGTGCGCCTTTATTGGGAGCGCTGTTCATGTTGTATCCGATTTGGCCACTTAGGGGCAGCGTGGTTCCGCGCGTCCTGATACACTGTTAAGTTGTAGCCACATTGGAGAGTAGTTAGTCACGATCAAGTTATTCAATAAAAGTCTCTTTTTTTTTTTTTGCAGCGTAGGAAAAGCATACGCCAGTGAGTAATGTTAAGATGCTTCTTCTCTGTATACATTGCTAAAGCGTTTTGTACGAATAGCCGTTCTTTTGAGTGATAAAAGTGCCGCGAGTAGCTCGCTAATTAGCATTAGCGAGTCAGACTGGAGTAGATCATGACGAGTCGTTGCACATCTATAAATTGAAGCAGAAATTGTTAATCAAATCATTTGGACTCAAAAATTGTTCTGAATCGAATTGCAGACCCAAAAATCGAAATTGAATCGGGAGAAAGGATCCCCGCCCCTAATACCTAATGAAGATTTTTAAGGGCAAAAATCGATTACACAAAAACTGCCTGGCCAGAAAATATCTTGGCAAACAAAGAACGAGCATATTTTTGCCTCGATTCGAGATTTGTCATCTTGGTGAGATTTTAGTTTCTGTTGTTTTTAAATAAAATGTCTGTGGCAAACTTATACTTACAGGATCAAGAATTACAAAATGATTTTCACCCTCCTTAGTTAAAAGCAAAAAATAGAGATGGCATGACAACACAAGTGTAACACATGCAGCAGAGCAACCAGCAGGTAGCAGAAGCTAACGCTAAGCTAATATGTGCGTCCATCATTTGCATTTTTTAGTCGACGACCAAAATCTTGACCAGCTTGCTGACAGCACATTTTCTGACGACAGCCAGCTCACAAAAAAAAAAACTTACTTAGTTTTGTAATTTCACACTTGATGAGTGGGCCGACACTCCAGAGAGCCAAATATGTGTATACGAGCAATTAAAAAGTCACTTTCCCCGCTTTAAAGCAAATTAACGAGTTGTTTTGATGGCCTTGCGAGTGTGTTTGCTCTGCCGTGATCAAAAATGAAGGCGACTGCTGCAGTCTAAACGGCAAGAAGAAGAAGAAGAAGAAGAAGTATGCGTGCGGACACTTCTGGCAGCGATCGTTAAAAATCCATAAAGTATGTTTTCATTGGTTGCTCTGCGGAGTTGACAGCATATATATGGATGTATTAAAATGTCCAAAAAGTGCACTATATGGTGTTTGAACAGTGGAGAATATCAATATTTGACAGGCAACGACGGATTATTTTCAAAGTTGCCACCCATCCGTCAAAAGATGCATAATATCAATACAATATGTATGTGAGGTGCAGCTCGTGTTATTGTCTACTTGGTACTGTATCTGTGACTGTGACTGAATGCGTGCGACTTTAAATCTGGCTAAATCGAGTCTGCCAATTCATTCTAGCTAGTGGTAAAATAACTAGCTAACGACGTTTAGTTTACCGTTGATGTCTGATGTCGACCAAAGCTCTCAACAGGCCCCGCCTCTTAAAGGTATATGCCTACATATGCACATTGACGCGGGTCAAACAATGATTTCAAGCTTTTTTTGTGCGCAAGGGGTGTGTCGACAGGCATCGGGTGCTATTGCGCAATCACGCTTGAACACTCATTTCACTGAATGCAAACATTTAGTTTTGATAAACTTCCTTCTGTAATTCAATTGCTCTCATGTGGGCACGATCGCTCCCCAACGGGCATCTCCGAGGACGGCTTTGCTTTCAAGCAAAGGCGTCTCTCGTAAACCGATCGCTCCGGAGGCAGTTTTGCAGCATTTGAGTAGACGGGAAATTGGTTTCCAGTGGTCTTTGAAGCCCCTCGCCGCCGCCGTCGCGGGACGCCCCGCTGAGACTTCATTTTCGCCGTCATGAATGCATCCACTGTTAATTTGGGCAAATCGTACCGGTTCTCTTTACAAAAGGCAGATTATTACCAACACGCGCTCACTCTCCCCGGAGTGCTTCGCATACTTTGAATGAGCTTATCTTGGGAACGATGTGCCAGAATTCATTTTATTCACAGCAACGAGGCTGACAAGCGCATGTCAACAGGGTTTGAGGAAAAAGTGGAAAAAACAACCGAGTGGGTTGATTATCAAACCCCACTTTTCAAAATAGTGGCGCCTTAAGATCAATTTCAATTTGTTCCATCTCATATTCAATCCATTCCAGCCTCCACCCAAAAACATTTTTAACGCTTTAATAAAATAAATCTCACTTTATAACATTATACTATAATATTGTAAAACATACTGTCGTCAAATAATTAAATAATGTTAATTTACAAAAAAAAAAATCTTCAATTCAATGGACATTGTGCAGCTCCTCCAAAAGTGTACCAGAAATTGTAAAAATGCACAATATTGTGTATAACTAGACATTTACAATGACATGAGAAATTGTGTGTAAAGGCTGAAAAATAAAAACACTGAAGCAAGTGGAAGTAATGATTAAGGAGTGAATGTTATGTCCGAGTAAGGGATTTTTTTTGTGGGTGAAAATTTTGTAATGTGAAAAATTTTGACGGAATGAATAGTGAAAATGTTGAGAATTGTCATTCCTAAGGTGAATTGAATGAGCTGAATAATAAAAATAAAAAAAAATATTATTTGTTTATTATTATTCAATGGGTTTAATGGGAGAATACTTGATTTTACCAAATCTTCAACAGGTGCAATCCGAGTTCAAACCATCATGAGATTTGCTTTTATTCGGCTTTTTTTTCTGGTGAAGTTTTGTCAAGAATTCCTCTTATTCACATCAGTGAGGCAGATGAGCACATTTCAACGGAATTTGCGAAAAGTGGCAGAAGAAAATCAACCAATTGGGTCATCAATTGAATGCAAGTTTCCAATTAACTGATTGCGGATCATCTCTCCATCTGGTTATTGGTCCGCCCTCATCAGTTGGAATGTTAAACAAGCAGCGCGACGCTTTGCTGTGTTGAAATAAGTTTTTTTTTTTTTTTTTTTTTTTTTTACAGATCGCGCAACAGCAGCAACCTTGGTTTGAAATTGTACACGAGTTCAAGTTTTCTCTGAATATTAGAAGCCATTACCGCCGTCACGCCGCTGATCAAAGCGAAGGTAGCTAATGGAGGCGATGCGGAGCGAGGATTAATGGCTAAGAAAGAGGATTATCTTTTTCCTCTCTACCTTCTTGAGCAAAATTCTCCCCTCGTCTTATTATTGTCGGACAAGGCGGCCCGTTGGCCGTTATTACGATTTAATAAGGAAAGCACTAGTTGAAGGAGTGGAACCTGTTGCCTTCACTGTCGCACAAATCGCCTTCAACAGTGCATTCTCGTCATTGATTTCTTCCGCATGGGTCGTCGGCTTCTCTTGTGTATATTTTTCTGAATTTACACAATGTTGCAGGACGACGTCACGTTTTCAACGCAGATGAATAACAAGCCCAAAAAAAAAAAGAACACCATCATCAAATCTCACCGGAGACAATCGAGCTAATGGCAAGGCAAGGGGATTCGCTTAATGAGCTGGATGAAAGCGGGGCATGCCACATAATGGACTGTGACCGAGACCCGTGTCCACGTGCGGTGTCACCGCGTTTGCTGATGAAGGACTTAATTAAAGCGGAAGAGGACATTGATTGACCAACAAGGCCAGTTGATTCATTCACGTTCGGGTCAATAAAGACTTGCAGACTGTAAGCGAGGGCGCGAACCCTCATCAGTAGTGTGGCGCGAATCCCATCGAATTGGCTGTCAAATAGAATACGCCAAAAGTTTTTGATCAAACGTTTACATTTGCGTGGGACTGCGCGTCCACTTGTAATGTAATTGAACCCGAGCCTTCAGTAGGGACTTCATTCTTAATAACACCACTGTCATTAAGTATTCATCTATTCGGTCCTGTGAGAACAAATGTGAAATTGGGGAAAGACGCATACACGTAGTCTACTAAAAACAGACATTTTTCAAAACTAAGAGAATAAACTGATTAGAATAAAGTTATACAATTTCATGGACCAAATATAAGAATTGAGCTTGTAAATGTGGACTGCCCAATGCCCACCGCAGCGAATTAGTGGCAAAACAATCCGAAGTGTTTGTTTTTACTCGCGGTAGCTAGCAAGCTAACATTAGCTCATTAGCAACACATGGGCAGAAAAGGTTTTACTTTTCAAAAAGGTCAATAATTGATACAAAGATGTTAATTTAGGTAAGGCTAAGTTATATGACAAGCTAATGATGTTCTCACTGCAGCTAACTTAACAATAAAAAAACGCGTATGCTATCTTGGTGTTAGCATCACTACCGGCATGAAAAGGAGCCGCAATCAAAGCTGTTCTCTTTTAGAGCAGAATCGAAGGCCTTTATTTTCATTGTATGTTACAGTTGGTGATTCTCATTCAATTTGCGTATTTTGTATTGTTCTTGTGTCCTTGCACCAACAATAGGCAATCATTTTTAATTAAGCCAACATACTTACACACCGTTCCTGGCAGTCACAACAGCCAAACGAGAAAGAGCTGTTTGACACAAACTTGAAAATGTTTCATTTTCACCTTGGTAGAGTCCTTGAACGTGTCGCAAGATAGATGTGTGTGTGTGTGTGTGTGTGTGTGTGTGTGCGTGTGTGTGTGTGTGTGTGTGTGTGTGTGTGTGTGTGTGTGGGGGTGTGTGTGTGTGTGTGTGTGGGTGTGTGTGTGTGTGTGTGTGTGTGTGTGTTATTATTTAAAGATGATGGAGTGGGTGTGCATTTTGTTTAGCTTATTAGTAGGGTCACGCTGAATGTCATGGCAATTATAATAAACCCCCAATGAATCTTTCCTTTACAGGTCAGTCAAGTATATGGAGAAGGTTTTAATGTTTGTGAAAAGTTTCACGTACAGACATAATGTCACACCCCCCCCTAGTGACTACTTTTGTGAAAGAAAAATCGCAACAAATCTAGCAGCTTTGAGTGGTTGTTATTGGAGACTTCTGGAGACAGCGACCACCTCCGGAGCAGGAAATGTTTACCCGTCCGCGTCCAGGCTCCAAATGAATGACACCTGCGCAAAGCCACTACTGCCTAATTGAACTATATCTACCCTGCTGTTCGCTGAGCTGATGTCTTGAAGTTTCATGTTCTTGTACATGTATTTTTGCAAACCCCAAAATGCTGTCAACATGTTAACAACAAAAAAAAACAGCAAATTCATAAGATTATTTTTACTCATTTTATTACAGTATTTTCTGGACTACAAGCCGCCACTTTTGCTTGTATTCGACCCTGCGGCTAATACAAAGGTGCGGCTTATCCATCAGATCACAAGGGGGGGCGCACTATAAAGGAAGCGCAAGAGCATCAGGAAGAGCAAAACAAACCAAGTGAGCCCAAATACGGTAGAAGAGACGGAACGAGAGCGTGACAATTTGCGGCCAAAAAAGTAGCGGGAACCCGGTGCGGTAACATTACAGTCGGGTGCGGCTTATATGTGTAACAAACTCGAGTGTTGCCCAAATTTAGCTGGCGCGGCTTATAGTCAGGTGCGCCTTGTAGTCCAGAAATTCCTGTACCACAGATATGAAACGGTAGAAGACATATTTAAGTATATTTAGTAGACTTCTTTTCAATGTCCATGCATTACCTAGCTTGTAATTAGCAAAAAGGAATCGTCCGATTTATACTGATGCCCGCATGCTGTGGATGGCAAGGTCATGAGCAATTGTTGAGTTATATTTAGAGATAATTGCTTCTTTGAACCAACCCCTTGCAACTTGTAGGAAGGGACGGAAAAACCTTGTCTTCAGGGATACATACTGCAAATGGCTGTCAAGGCCATTTGCTGTTGTCTATTAGATTCTGTGCGGATCTTTTTAAATGCCCTGTGAGCACGGGTTTGCCTCTATTAATGTGATCATCTAACAACAATTAGTCTGTTTGTCTACGGCCTCGTGTGTTGGAATGTGCCCGGCCTGGGAAATCCTTGTCCTGCTTCCTCCGGCGCAATTTTTTTGTGTTTGTTGTTTTCAGTCCCGTGAGTTCAGGCTCGTCTTGGGGCATTTCCCTAATTGATCCCTGACATCCTGTCCTGCGTTGCCCCCGTTATTTATATCCGCAATAGGGAATTTATACAAAACCCCAAGAAATGCCACATAGCTATAAAAAGAAATAACGTAAGACCGCTCACATGTAAAACGGCTCACGGTATGAAAACATCCTAATTAACGCCACAATTGTTTCTCTTCCCTATAAAGCTAATGTTGTGAGGCATTGCTAGTGTAAAGAGCCACTTTCAATCAAGAAGACGCTTTATAAGGGCTATTAAAATCACTCTCCACTTTATGTAATGAAAGTCATTAACCGGTGCAACCTTGGCCGGAGAGCATGCAACTGTTCCCACCCGCACAGGCTCGCGGGAAAATAGACCGTCTTGTCCCCGTGTGAATGACCTCACTTCCATGTTCTTAAATACAGAATGCAGTCGGTCGCTTAAGTGCTCGCACTCTCTAAGTAAGGCAAGGCAAGTTTATTTGTAGAGCACAATTCATACACAAAGTGTTACACAATTAAAATACAGCAAGTCAAATTAATTAAAAGTGTGCGATTGCAGATAAAATACTTTCAGTTGCAACACGCATAGAACTGAGCAAGAATATTGTCAGAGTTGAGGCTTGTCCCATATTTTCCGGAAGATTGTTCAAGATTTTCGTAGCATAAAACAAAAATGCAATGAGACCACTCCCTCAGGTTCTCTGAGGTCGAGAAGTTTCATATGGCTGTAAAATTTCAGAGAAATACTTCTGCGCTAGAACGTCTAACCAGCCGGAGACGAACAATAAACATACCGATTTTTTTCTGACTTAAGCTGAAGAAAAATGTTTTGCATCCACACCTGTAAATCTACAGGTCTATGTTCACCTGCTGTCAGTGGCACTTTATAGCAGCTTATTAGCTGGCCTAATGGAAGAAGGTACAGATTGAACAATAGGGGACCCAGGATTGACCCTTGGGGAACCCCACGGGGTTGTAGTGGTTTGGTCTGATTTGCCAATTTCAACAAGACATCCTTTCCTCAAAATACAATTTGAACCAGTTTAGAGTGGTACCAGAGATTCCTGCCTCGTGCTCTAACGTCTATAAGAAGTAGATACATGTATATAAAGAAAAATCGTGATTCGTGAAGCATAATAGTGGTAAATAGTGGTAAAAAAGTAACGAGGCCTTTTATGACCAAGGTATCCCTAAAAAGTTTTTCTGTACATTTTTCTCACCAGGATTACTGAAAGAGACGTTCATCAAGGAACCAGACGGCCTGGTGTCTGTCAACCTGCTGGTCGTGTCGGCCGTCTCGGCCTTCGCCACGGGCGCCGTCTTCTCCGGCCTGGCCGTCTGTTGGATCATGAGCCACCGCCATCGCCACGGCCGAGGAGCCGGCGCCAAAGGGGCCCGCCGCAAGAGCGACAAGGAGCAGAGCATGCTCGGTCCCGGCCGCAGCGGCTCGGTGATGAGCGTGACCAGGACCAGCGGCGGCGACCGGCGCAACTCTCAGGTGGACAACCCGTTTGTCACTACCAACGGATGGCCCAAAGGTGACATGGACCCCGGCTTGCTGCCCACGCCTGAGCAGACCCCGTTGCAGCAGAAACGAGTCATGCGTCTGCCCGACACCGACTGGGACCAGAGCCAGACCTTCCTCACGGCCGTCGGGCCCCCTTGCCCCAACAACTCGGTCATCTACCTGAGCTCCAAGTTCCTGCAGGGAGGCGGCGGAGGAATGGTCCGGATCGACGAGCCGGGTGAGGTTCTGTTGCCCCCGCATGCCGATCGCCAGCGCTACCTGATCCTTTCCGCCCAGCGGGGCGTGAACGGCGGCGGCCGTCCGGCAGGCGCCCTGAGGAGCTCTGCGGGGGACTACATTTACCCGACCACACCGCAGGACTCCCCAGACCGGCGGCGGGTGGTCTCGGCACCCACCCCCCACATGGACTACGGGGAGCCTCGCTGGAGCCACGAGGCACTCAACTACAACGGCAACAACGGCGTGCCGTACCACCCCCAGCGCCAGGGCCTCATCAGGCCGGAGATGCACGGCCATCGAGGGGGGCTCGGACAACTGGCCGACTACAGCCACCTTCTCGTAAAGAGCGAGAGAACCCCTAGTGTCCAGTGAGGTAACTGAAAGCTCTCTGACCGATCCATTCCCTCCTGCAACTGGAAGAAACCAATCCGCCGCCCCCCCTCCCAACCACCCCTTCCTTTTTCCCGTCATTCAACGTTCTGACGTCATTCAGCCGACTGAAGAGAGACGAGAAGCAAAAGGGACCGCTTGGACTTGGACGTGCCCGTTCCTCTGCTGTTTGGCGCACCTTCTCGCTCTGCCAGTGGTACGACTCAAGGAGTCGGGAGTGCGAGGAAGCGGAATCTTGGGGCGAAATGATAGCGTGGAGACAATGATGGACAATTTTGCAGAGGCACAATTGCGCTTGCCTCCCTTCACCACCGTGGATTCACTTCAAGTGTATATTTTTGTTTGTGATTTTGGTGCTTTTCTTTGCCTCTCGCCCGCTCTTGGACGATTGCAGCTGTGCCAGAAGGAAATGTGCGTGTGCGTGTGTTTGTGTGTGCGTGTGTACATATATTAGGGGTTGAACTGATTAGGCGTCACTTTACAAACACGGCTCAAGCTCCCAAGTCGGTTAATCGGCAATCACATTTTGACATTAACAACTCGGACTCCTCACTGAAAGCAGCAGGTGGTCGGTCTGCGGAGAAAACCGCCAGCAGTCGGCCTCAAACGTTGGGAACTATTTACTGGCAGAATGGTCACCTGGAAATGATGCAAGTCTATTCTCAAGTATAACAAAAAGCTCATCTGAAAGGGCACACCGCTAACGCTAGCTGCCAAACAACCCGAATCCGTGGAACAAAGAAATGATGAAGAATAGTTTCTGCTTAAAGCGATGAAATCAGGACCAGAATTCTGTTGATTGTAAAAATAATGGAATGTATAAAACTGGTGGCAAAGCTTTCCAATATTTTCTGATTTTATTATTATGTTACTGATTTTTTTGGGACTGTAAGTCACTCCGGAATATAAGACACATTTTTGGTGGATGTTTTTTTTTTTTTTTTAAGTAGAAGAAGAAATGGAAGAAGAAGTCATGGAAGCTAAGCTAGCTTCCTAGTTTAGCTTGCGGCATCCACCACCACAATTTACTGTTTACAGCACCAAACGGCGCAATAACTGACCAGAATTCTCCCTCTGGTCACAATGCGACACAGAAATCTAGTTCAGGTAAGCCAGTTTCAACTAAAAATCTCAACTTTTACATCGTTGCAAGAAAAAGTTTCCAACCTGAACTCATTTGTTGCCATCAGCACGATTAGGGATTTTGGGTGCCAGTCCAAGCTCGCATTTTGTCACATCTGAGTCGCAGTCGCATGACCAGCCAAGCTATGGAGAGAGAAAAAAAAAGACCCTGGAGCTGTGTTACATGAATTGAAGTTAGGCTTTAACACTTTCCGACTATCAGACCGTAAAAGGTGTCTGAATGTGATTGGCTGAGTCGGGTGGTTGCGCCCACTCCACCCTTAAGGACGTATCACTTTATCGTGAGAAAGGAAGCATGGATGTGCATTTGACTACATTCCCTTGATCATATATGAAGAAAATGAGCAAATCCATACTGACTCTCTTGCTGAGTAATTGTGCCAAAATCGTGGTTGCAGTTCAACTTCCTGTGTTATTTAGACAGCAAATTAGTGCAGAATCAATCAACAATGCCTTATTTGCTTGACGACACCATTAATCCACAATCATTTCCACCCCGCTGAATTCTTAACAATCAATTAATGCAGTCATCTGTTTTGATTATTCCCGTCCCAGGGAAGGAGTCAACATTACGAGTGAACCCGCGGACCTCGTCACGCCTGTTTGAAAAGCTCAAAATGCGCGAAGGAGAGCAATAATGAACCAAAATGTGATTTTGCAATCTTCTTCGGAAAATGATCAAAGCCCCCTTCCCCGTCCGTTCGCCCCCCTCCCTGTCGGGTCTCGTCTGACCTGACCTCAAGCCTGGCGAGCGCGAGCCACGGGCCGTCCGGTGCCGTCTGACTCGGGCCGCTCGGCAACTCCATTCAGGCCACTTGTTGCCCACACTGGGCTTCTTTGTGCGCTAACAAATAGCCGTTAAGAGTCAGGGAGCTCGCCTCGCAGAATAGCAATGAGGAAGGGCGAGTTGTTGCATCCATCTTGGGAGATAAGCGAGGACACGCACAGCTAGCCTAAACACTATCAGGAGCTACATTTGCGATTTAAACTTCTAACACCTGTTCTATAAAATTGCAGAGAGACAAAAAGCTATATACGGATGCTTTGGGCAAGGTGCCTAATATACACGCTAATCGCACCGTGATATTGGTAATACTCATTCACTCCTCGCCATTTTCACTGAAGCAATCCCCATCGCTCCTGGCTGTTTCACTGGATTTTGACTCTTTTTGCAAGGGCCACAGAATATTCTCTTCTATTGCTATAAAAACATGAAACTCTACCAAATCAGGAAAAAAAAAAAAGTATATTTGTATCTGTTTCCGTTTTGCAACATTTAATTTAGAATATAGCTAAGTTCCATCATTACTCATAAACCTGTTAAAAACATTAGCAAAAGGAGCTTGTTGCAACATGGCCCTGGCTGATCTCTTATACTCTGCTGGCCCTTTTTTGTAATAACTACTATTTAAGCGACCACTTCATGTCAGAAGTTGTATCCAAGCCTTCTGTATGCTCTAGCATAAAAAAAACCCCGTAAAAACAAAACGTATAAATATGTTTTTGGGAGTGAAGGACAAAGTATTAAAAAAACATATTTATATGTTTTGGGGTTTGAATGAGTGATGTGGATTAAGTCAGGTATCCAGCATATTTGCTAGTACTTTCTGTCCCACTGTTAGCCCCCCCCCCCCCCCCCCCCTCGTGGCTTCATCACTCAGCGTGCGCTGGTAACAAAAGCAGCTCACAGAAGACAGATGGCGACTCCGTTTGGGTCTGGAGGCTCTCATCGCACTCCCTGATGTTTTGTTTTTGTCTCGCTGCCGTCCTTTGTTGCCGCTGTGTCGTCGGATCCGTTCATCTCGGTCGGCGTGGTGCACCATGTCACTTTCTTTGTTTGCCTGCCTGTTATTATGATACTCGTGTTGAGCCAGGCTCTGATCGACGTGACTCTTTTGTCTCCCCCTTTTGTATCCAACCCAATTTACGTCAGTGATGTTGCGCAACGACTCCTTTGACGCAAAGTCAACTACTTGCAAATTACAACAATAGTCGACCCTTTGAACAAATAATATCAATAAAAAAAAAAAGGTTTTTCTTTTTCATTTGCGAGTCGCTGTGTTTGAACGCCAAAGACCATTTTGCTGGAAGAGCGGTCTGTCTGAAGAGTGGAGCGGCAAATAGCCGGCGGTGCTGTCTGAGCAGGATGAAAGCGAGAGGAAGACGAGGATGAGGCGAGCATGTTTAAGTTGCAGCATTAGCGCTCCGAGCAGGTCATTAGCGTCGGGAGCGCTCGGTGCCCCCCGCGCCCGAGTGTGAACGAGGCGTGCTCGGCCAGCCGTGTCGGCGAAACATGCCTGATTAGCTCCAGTGCTTGGCGGCGGTCTGACGAGACCGAGAAAATCAGCGCCGACGCGTCGGTCCCCTCCAAAGTGACCCCGCGCGATCGTTCGAGAAGCACCGGTCGCACACCAGTGACATAAAACACACACGCACGTTAAAGGGTTACGTGCATGTTTGTCATCTTTAATTTGTTATGACACTTAAAACCAAAACAGCAAGCAAATATATACTCGCAAAACGTTAGCGAGAGTTTCCTTTTGGGTTAAAATTTCCAACTTGTATGCCTTTCTGTGACTCTGCCAGTCTCTTTGGGCTTCTGTTTTTAGTTTCAATTTTGCTGGGGAACTCTACTTGCCTATCTTGCTCAAATAAGGCCTTAAATGGCATCAAGAAGCATTAAATGATGCCCAGAGGCATTAAAAAATTTTAAACAATTTCTCAAACATTTTTCATTCTTTATGTTTCATCAAATGTTGTGCAAAAGGAGTCATTATAATGCAATTTATCAATAATAAATGTACAAAAATATATATATTTATTTGTGACTGGTGACGAGTTGTCATTTACAATGAACAAAATGGCCTGGAGTCCACGAATTGCTTCATGTTCCAAAATACCAATTGCTCAGAATTTTGAAAATAATAATAATAATAAATTACTATTCCTGTCACCAATGTCCAACATGAAACACTAATACAGAAAATGGCAGTGGCAGAAAATTACCTCAACACAAATCTATGACTCAATGTTTTTCATTCCTTTTCGCTGTTTAGTATATCTTTTTGAACTTCAAATAACTTAGGAATTATTATGAAATAACTGTATCAAAGAGTGAAAAGATACATTTGTATTTTGTAACCATATTTGTCCACTTTTATATGAATTGACAAGCATATGAAAAACTTGAAAATAAGAGATTTAATGCGAGATTCATTTGCGATTAATCTTGAGTTAACTATAATGGAAATCATGTGATAAAAGCAACATTAAATTAGACTTGTTGATACCTGCAGAAATCTTGATAACAGTGTCACTAGTTGTATCAAAACGGAGTTGGCCGTGGTAATATTAGTCGTTTTTTTCCACATAGGATAAAGTATATATATGATCGTATTTTCATATCAACTATCAAGATTTGTTGAAATATATAAATATCTGTTTCAAGTGTTGTAACGCCACAACATTGATGCTAATTCCTATGGTGTTTTGCATTGTGAGTTAGCCTCAAGCTAAAAACGGACTTTTACTAAGGCAGAGCTATGCATTTGTTTTGAAATACGCGGTCTAACTCTCTTTGTATACGTACACTGGCAGTGTCAATCAACAGCTGGGAGCTTTTTGTCAGCAAATTGTACCTTTAAACATGAGCTAAGAAATCCGGGTGAAGCGTCATCCTTTCCTTTTCATCCTCAACCGTTTGCCTTGTGGCGCCACATACGCTTTCACCTTATTGTGTCCTTCTAATTGACGGGACCTGTTCAAAGGCTATTGTGTGCGAAATTGCTTTGCTTGTACCACCTTGTGCGCACGTGGCAAAAAAAAAACATTATGGTCTTGACCCAGCCGGTGTGTATTGATAGATCAGCCGGTGTGTTAAAAAAAAAAAACTGGATTTAGTTGGTCAATAAAAAACAGTTCATAGGGTTCAAGGATTACAGATTTCTTTGTTGTAGTCAACGTTAATGTGATGACATTCGAGATGGAGATAAATAATTACGACAATTTTTCCCTTTTTTTGGGGAAAAATTTAATAAACGAACCCGCACCATGACCATGTCTCGGGTTTGAGGGGGCAGAGTGTTATCAGTGAGCTAAAATCTTGGCCCATCAAACGTGCCTCGCGCCTTATTTGAATGCTCAGGAAAGGAGGTACGTACTGTAAATAGCTGACCTACTTTTTTATTATTTAAAAAAAAAAATACATAAATATATATAACAATAATAACACACACATTTAAAAAAAAAAAAAACATATTTTTGGTTCCATACACAAAAAACAATGAAAACCGGACATTTTCATGAATAAAATAAACCCCACCGGATGCCGGGACAAGATGGACATGGCCTGTCCACAGAGGACGTTTGGTCACCCAATTAAGCTAACAGACTTTAAAGGTAAAATTATGTGGTTGTTTTATTAAATACACACGTGTAATTATTTTTGTTTTGTGTTTAGTTTGCCAGAAAATCAGCAGGTTGTATCCTCTTTCAAAAAAAAAAAAAAAAAAAGTTGACTAGCTGCTAATCTGCTACTTGTTGCAAAGTGAGTTGAGTTCACTGCCATCAAAATTTTGGCTCGCAAGTCAAAGCAAAAAAGGACAAAATTAGGTCACCCGGATTTCAGGGCGTCACTTTATGTCCCCGTAAAAGAACCTGTGATGTTCACAAAATGTGTGTGCGTGTGTCTGAGGTGATGAGATTGTGTGAGCACAAACTGAATTCACAAACAAAATCTGCATTTTCATTTTCTTTTAATTTTATTTTGTATGTAAAGTTGATGTTTTTGAAGGGCACTGATCTTCTCTTTTTTTTGGTCCTGTTTGTTTTTCTGCTTTGTGAAATTTCATGGAATCTTTTGATGATAATTGCTTTTGGTGGGACAATGAAGGTGAAGACTATCATGCTCGGGTTCGACAATGAAGTTCAATGAGGTCGCACGGACTTGAAGTTAAAAACGGGGGAGCCTCTTGTGACACCCCTGCTTCCCCATTTGTCAATCACATGATTGAAGTGTGTACATAATCTGGATTCTTTTTGTGTAATTTAAGTGCGGTAGCTGCATGTCCACACGGCCTCTGTTTGTGCGCGTGCGCGCGCATGCGTGCGTGCGTACAGAGGTAGCCATGCGTGTGAATTTGTACCGTACGTTCAAGTGCGTGCTTGTGTCCGCTAACGTCACACATGCATGCACCATCTCACCACTGCGCAACACACATTTGCACTACATTGCACTACACACATACTACACTCATCATTTCACTTTTATATTACACAATATTACAAAATATGACACTACATTACAATTGCTCATAATACGCTGCACTACATTATATTACAAAATATGACACAATATTTCATGACGATTAGGGCTCAGATTTTTTTTTTAGGCCAATTTGGCAGAAAAAAATTCTGATAAGTAATTAATTAGCCGATGACTTTGGAAAAAATACATATTGAATCAAATACTGTAACTTCACTTTTGGTCCCCTAATGCTTACGAAAATGAAGATATAAATTACAAGCAGAACATTTGACTGTCTTACAATACTTTTAGTATTTAACTTTACAGCAAAGAGGAAAACTTACCCAAATTGACTTTTTTTTTTGTTTCTTTTACATATATTTTTTAAGTAATTATCTTTGTGTTCTTTTTTAGTGTGGGGTGAAAAATTTCCCAATTCCCCCAGTATCGGCTGATTCGTCGATTGCGCAACATGACACTGCGTCACATGACTACATTGCAAAACACTGCATTATATTACATTACAATTGCTATCATTTGACATTACAGAACATTATTGCCTAATAGACAACATTACATGGCAGTACTAGACGACATTTTCTTAAGTATTACACAACGCTGCACTACATGACATATTACTCAATGTTACACGAGACACCGCATTACATTAGACAATATGAAAGAAGGTCGCTCTGCATTACATACCACAATACATTAAACAACACTGCACTGCCGTTGTATCACACTGCACTACATGACGTGACGCTACAAATTACACTGAAGGACATGACATGACACCGCGCGTCACGTCACCAACACATATCATATTTAATACAGTGCAACAGCAAGCTCCAGGACGTCACGTGACACGTTTGTGCAGAATTCCTCACATTGTCCCAAGCTCTGCTTGTCACTCCGCATGGAGACTTGACTCTTGTCAAATTTTCTTATTCTAAATAAACCACTCGGACATTCAGCTTTTTTTCTTGTTGTCATCAATCGCCATCAGTATATTTAATAAACATGTTTAGAGATATAGTGTCCAAAAAAAAGTTGGCTTCATTCTACCTTCAGCTACTGTGCAGTTGTAAGACCATCAATATCCGCTAGGGGGAACTCTACATAAAAAAAATTCAGAGTGGTAGATATACCGCTCTGATTTAAAAAAAAAAAAACCTGTTTTGTTGTAATACTAAATTTAAGCACTAGATGGCAGCAAATGCAAGCGTGTGCGTTTCATTTCCTCCTGTTTATTTTCCCGCTTGGATATACTAGGTAAATGTATTTTCTTTTTTTTAAATCCACATAACTGTATTATAGAATGTTCTTGTACTTATAAAATATTATTTAACTTGTAAGCTTTGTCAGACCAACTAAAGACATCTGCTGGATACCAGCAGATTTGGGGGGGGGTTGCGTAATTAGATGTCAAAATGTCGTCATGGGAAAGCGAGATCAGATTGAGTAAGGCACAGTTGCTGCGCCGTACATCGCCACTAGACGGCAGCAGAAGCCAAACGAGCACCTGTTTGGGGCCCAGCCACCACTAGGGGGCCCACAACAGCAGGCGTGAATTCTTCAGTCAGTTCAGTTCATCAACATGAACGCATGGATGCGGAGGACAAGATGTTTTCTACTAATGTCATGTTTTTTTGTGATGTTGGTGTGGGATTGAGTGGTTCTGTTTATGCTTTGTTTCTAGTGCACTTGGGAGAGAAAACAAACAAACCTGTGCAATTGTTACAATAATAAGGATTAATAAGGTAGAGCAAAACATGAATCACAATAAAGACATAATGAATAAACCGGGTTATAATACTTATGTTGTTTTTTTATGATAGTTTATTTATTTTACTTTTTTGTTTTTTTAATTCACTTAGTTTTAATTACTTTTTGTTTGATCGTTTTTATTGATTTTTTAATTCATTGTTTTAGTTGGTACTAGTTTTAGTTTATATATATATATATATATATATATATATATATATATATATATATATATATATATATATATATATATAGATCAGTAGTTTTTTGTTTCATTTTTTAAGGTGTGTATTGTGTGATAAGTAAATTAACCTGTCATTCTCAAACGTTTGGACTTCCTTCTTCTGGCTGGACATACAAATAAACCCCTCAAGCTTATGCATGATATTAAGGGACAAAAAAAAAGAAAGAATGAGTGACATTTTCAGTACAACTGTCATTATTTTTAATAATTTTTTAATAAACAGGACCTTTTTTTTTTTTTTTTTTTTAACATTTTCCGTTTCTAGCAATAAAGTTTATGGTAGTTTTTGCTTGGTATGCCCCCCACTGGCCATGTATTGCTACTGCACTAAAGCGTGCGCTCCTTGTAAGGGTCAAAGGTTAAGATAAGATGGCCGCCTTGCATCAGACATGACTGGGAGAGCATGGAAACAGACCTCTCCGCAATGCAAATGAGGTTTTTCATAGCATCATTTTGAAATTCAACACATTGTTAACATTTTATGTTAATTTTCAAGATGGAAAGATCAATCTCGCTCGTACATTATCAACTCATCAACCCATCCAGCTTCCCGAGCCTGATTGCGGACCTCTTTCGCCTGAACAAAACATAAGGTGAGTGAATTCATGAATTTTTATGAAACTAAAACATCTTGAGAAAATGGCAGAAGCAGAGCTTTTGAGTACTTAAGTAAATAAATATAAAATCATTGCCTGATTTCAATTAAACAAATGGGAGTATATGTCCACAATCTTTAACCTCCCTCTTGTTTACAAATTAATTTAAAAGGCTCAATTTAACAGCCAAATGCCTTGAAACATGGAATAATCTTTAAAAACAAACAAAAAAAACATTGGCTTTGTGAATATGAAATTTTACGAACAAAATAAAAAGATCAACAATGTTGCAGGTTTCTGTGTCTTTGTATACAAAATAAGTGCATATTTGTACCTTCAATTCTATTTATTGCATCCCAAGACATTCACAATAGAGTTTGGGCAAAATGATGTAACCTCCGTCTTTTTGCTTTTGTGAAGCATTAAAGGTTCTGGACTATTTGAATCAATGACTGTGTATTCCGTTAGCTTTTTTTTTAAAGTGTATTAATTTTGCAAATGACAGTCATTTCAACTGGCTGTCGCTGCTCGAACCTTAAAGCTGGATTCTATCACATTGCTCTGCCTGTGTTGTGACCGAACCCGAGGAAGAAAACGTCAGCCCAGCCCCCCGCGTGCGTTCCAATCGCAGTGCTTGATTACAGCGAGCAGCTTGTTGTGCCTGTGGAGGTGTAATTGGAATCATCAGCGGGGCGTTAACGTCGATGTTTAGGCCTAATTGGCAAATGATAAGGACGTACAGCTGCACGCTGGTAAACAGTGACATAACAGGTACGCTATACGGGCTCAAGTGTCGGGACACCTGGCTGCCTCCCGTACCTAACCCCTAACTGGGGAGTGAAAACGCAATTGCGTAACTGCACAATCTTTTTCAAGCCAAATCTGAAATGGTTTTCAAAATGTGAGACTGCACATGGGTAACAAAAGGTGCTTTTACAAGGCAGGAACTTGCATATGCACATTCATCTTTTATTTATTTATTTATTATAATGTGGAGTATTAGTGATGTTCGATACCACTTTTTTTTTTCCCCAGATTTATACCAGTTGGAGTATTCAGCCGAGGAGGATTTACTTAACTCATTCACTGCCATTGACTCATTTGAACTATTTCTCTTAGTTTAACATGTTTTTTCCACTTTTGTTAACAACAGTATGAAAACCTAGATTTTTCTTATTGTACATTTAGAACAGATATAAAATTTGTGATTAATCGTGAGTTAACTAGTGAAGTCATGGGATGAATATAATGTAACGCCCCTAATTTTTTATATTTTCTTTTTTCTTTTTTAAAAAGAAAAGATTATTAAAAATTAAAATTAAAAAAAATATTTTTTTTTTAAAGAAGAAAAATGATTAGAAATGAGGGCGTAAGGCGATTAAAATTTTTCATTAAATCGCATGACTTCACTAGTTAACTCACGATTAATCACAAATTTTATATCCGTTCTAAATGTACAATATTTTTTTGAGGTTTTCATACTCATGTTAACAAAAGTGGAAAAAACATGTTAAACTAACAGAAATCGTTCAAATGAATTTTTGACGTCTATAGACGTCAATGGCAGTATGAAAACCTAGAAAAAAAATATTGTACATTTAGAACAGATCTAAAAATTTTGATTAATTGTGAGTTAACTATTGAATTATGCTATTAATTTTAATCGCCTGATGCCCCTAATTTTTAATAATCTTTAAAAAAAAAAATTTTTTATTATTATTTAAAAAAATAAGTTTACAAAAGTGGGAAAAAATGTAAAACTAATAGAAATAGTTCAAATGAATTTTTGACGTCAATGGCAGTGAATGAGTTAATGTCAGATTTAGTTTGTGTTTTTTTTTTTTTTTATATCGTCAGTATTGTTGGCTTGTATAAGCATCCCCCGCGAGGACCCGATACCTTAAAATAAGACCGGCATTGGAAATCACAAATATATTTCAATAGATTGCCCAGCCCAAATCCGTAGATGTTTAAACTCCACCAGAGTTTGACTGATTAGGAGCAGTTGAATGCAATGCAAGAAAATAATTTGCCTCCATTAAAGTTGCTGTACTCCTGAGAAATGCGCCCCTCCCCTCATTTCTGAAAGTGTACCCTCCTCTTTCTGGCCTTACGGAACCCTTTTTCCCAAAAACACCCACACCTCATCCTCACCTCTCCCTAACATGGACGGCTCGAGGCGTTTGCTTTTTCAGGCTCGACAGCTATCAGATGTCATATGAAAAAGGCGTCTTATCTAACATCCCCACCGAAGCACCCGACAGACAACCGCGTCTTATTCGCTCGCCTCCGTGCCGCGGAACATTACGTTTGCTAAAAACATCTGTCAGCTGTTTGCACGTCCCTGATATGGAAGGTCGACTCGGGTACATCTTGAATGCGTTTCGTCCTGCAGCCCCTGGAAAGTGTTCCCGCATTTATCTGCAGATTTATAAATGTATAAATTAGAGCACCGTGCAGACCATCTGACGTGCTAGCGGGAAAGGTGTTGAAAACAGAATAATTTTTCCTGATTAGTGTAATTATGCTGGAGGCTGAAACCATTTTCCTATAGCATCTGGCGCAGAAGATATTTAGCGAACAATTGCTATTGATATGCTAAAATCAGAGGATTTGGACAATTTTTATTTAAAAGATGGCTCCAAACAATGACTCGATTATTCAAATAGTTGTCGATTAATTTGATAATCGATTACTTGTCGATTAATTTATTGGTTTTTTTTTTTACAGCCCTATTCACAGTTTTCTAAACAATTTTCTTCTTGGGGGTGGCGTCACAAAAAATAACTGAGAAGCACTGCCCTAATATTAAAGCTTCAAAGAGTAAAGTACAAAATGATTCAAATATTTGGTGTAGAACGGGATAAGACTCCCCAATGGGTAAGGTTACAGGACCTACTGACAGTTGTAACGAGGGTGCTAGAGGTTGCTCGTTACTCGGAATTGGTCATATTAAAAATGTTGCAAAAGGCCGTTCCACTTGTTGAAGTCAGAGTTTATTGGGGCAGTGAAGCAGAACACAATTTCATCAGCGAGGCCTTTTGTCCCGTCCTCAATGCCTCAATCTCGTTCCCCGCTAAATGTCCTCCTCTTTTTGTGTTCACTCTGCGCACAAAGGTGTGTGTTGTGTGAGGAGGTCATTACCTCGCCGCCATTGTCCTGCCGAGCACTTAGGTGGGAAAAAGTAGTTGTTGCCACGGTAACGCAGTTCAAAGGTTAATGTATTTCAGATGCGCTAAGCCGGGATGTAAAAGTGCTGTAAATTGACGCGACGTGACAAGACTCGTCGAGTCCGCCATGTCTGTGCTGTGCTGTTTCCTCTTTCTATTACGCGCTATATGATATTGCTGTATGATCACAAAAAGATGTTTGCGCCATATGTCCTTTACCATATTTATTAATGCGCGAGCATGAAAGTGCGAGGACCCGAGTGACATGACTTTTTTTGCGGCGGCAATCACATATATAAGGTGTGTCAGAAAACTGGTGGACTGGTGTCACGAAATTGCAACGAAGGCACTGTTCTTCTTGGCCAGGAAGTGTCAGATGCTCAGGGCATTGTATGCTGCAGGATCTCTTTGTAGATGTGCTGGGTGATCGTCTGGCCCACATCGAAGGGGCTGACTTGGTTTGAAATTTTAGGTTTTGTGATGTCAGTCCTGGAACTTTTCTGACAGGGTTTGTATGTAGGATCAACGTTCCCTGGCTGTTTGCAAATGCCTGCTGTAGGAGTTCAGTTTTGATCATAGTAGTAGCAGCCCCTGATTCACCACTAATTGTGGCTCATCGTTCACACCATGACTGAACCATGCCGTGACTAGTGAAAATCGGTGAGTTATTCTTACCTTCTAGTGTAGCAAACCCAGCCAGACGATGGTGAAGCGTACTGGTGTTCCTTAAAAGTTTTTGTTCCTTTCTGGTTCCATTTGTCGACTCGCCATAAGAGCTATACCGTAAACAAACAAATAATAAACATAAGTGACAGTCCTTACAATTGTCAAATATACCTTCAGCACAACTTTCAGTCGTACATGTGAAAAAGCTAGCTAAAACAGACGGCTAATAGCATTAAACAACCACTAATGAGAAGCAATTATTAGCTTAACTTCAATTGAAAATGACATAGACTACAAAAAAAATCGTTTTCACAAGTAATTCACGTCATGAAAGAATCACAATAAAACAATACAAATACCTTGTCCCCATCCCAGCTAGGTGCTTAGACAGTAACAACGTAAATCGGCGTTTGAGTCAGCAACACGTTGAATCACGGACTTTTTTCCTTTTTTTTTGTTTGTTTGCGTCTTTCTGTTAGGTGTAAAGACACCTCACACCTCTAGTGGATGGCACTTCCTGGACTGCCGGACGTGCGCCAAAATAAAAGCACATAACAAAATTATGACTCAAAAAATGTAGCATGGAGGGAGCAGGATATTGTCATTAGAAATCCAAAAAGCTTGTCAAATTGATCTGAATCTTTTATGAGTTTGTTACATCGAGAGAAAAATGTTTGTAATTGCCTGTAGATGCCACACGATTTTTTTTTTTAGTCAGACAAAACTATAGCCTGACAAAATAAAGCTCCTCATTCAGTTTAACATAGTTGCTTGGAATTACCATACCACCAGATGGCACCAAAGCAATATTTTTTATACGTTTCACAGTATACTTACGTTCTGTCATGCCCTCACATGTGGGAAAGGAGAGCAGTATTTTTGACACATACTTGGTCTGGTTTACCTAAAGTGAATATTTACCAGTTGAATGAGTATTGTTTACTATGAATGACACAAGGGTGTTAAAGCAACATATGGACAAAGTCGGTAACGTTATGCCGGAAGGAAGACCACGTTTCTCATGAGGACAAGCGACATTAATTAATTAATTAATTTATGTATTTAAAAAATATATATATATTTATTTTCATGATCTTAGAGTGTGAGACTGCCCACATTGTTTTAAACTAAAGGAATGGCCTTCTAATTAATCGCAAATATTGGCTAGGCCTGTTTTGAGAAAGCCAATGAATCATTTTGTACATGGCTCTTTCTTAATTATGTTCATTATAATTACATTATTGGCAGCAACATGAAGCATTGTTTAGCAGGTCCACCTCACAATCGACAGATTTTGGGTTCAAATCTTGGCTGAGGCAACTCCTGTGTGGAATTGACATGTTTTGGGTACTTCAGCTTCCTCCCGTATTCCCAAAACATGCTCATTGAACGCTCTAAATTCTCAAAATGAGAATGTGTGTCTGCAAATGTCCGGTGATTACCGTTACCATTCCAGTACTTTTAAAAGGGACTGTAATTTGCCTTTTTTTTTTTATTGATTATGTTGCAACGTGAGTCGTAGTGAAGTTTGTTTTCCGACCGCCCGCCGCTAGCTCATACCAATGGAATTGTGCTCAAGAGATGCAAATCCGCACGCAAGCACATAGAAAGTCACACACTGCAAGGCTTGTTGCCGAAGCGTGTGTTGTGGTTTGTAAATGTGTGTCAGTGTGTCAGGCCCGGCTTTGCTGATTAGCTCCGGTGGTAGCGTTGTGCTGTAACACCATACGAGGGACGGATTAGACCAATGCGGAGCGGCTCGAGATGGTTGGCCGATACCGCGCAGTTGGCCCATTAAAGACGAGGCGAGAAATTGAGACGGTGACCCGTACTCACTGTCTGTTTAAATGCGAGAAAACAATTTCCGAGAGAACAATTGAATGTAAGGATATATATATATATATATATATATATATATATATATATGCTTTATGTCAATGCTGTAGTGGTCCCTACAATGGACAGCTATTCAATATCCGTTAAAATCGAAGCGGTCATGCATTCTTTATCTTCTACAAAGAACAACTAACATTACATACTGCAACTGTGATTTATATCCGTATGTCCGCCTTATACTGCCCCTAGGTGGTCAAAACGCGCACACCAGGAGGAGCGGCACAATGTTCATTGAACTGAAGCAAAACGTGACAAAAACCTACATTGTATTATTAGTAGACTATGTTTTTAGTGCGTTAAAAGCGCTATTTTTCTCTTAAGAACAATACAAGAAAACACTACACAAAAATGTAAATTGTATTTGGGAGGCTGAATTGACTCGGCATGAGTCTTGACGTCAAAGTTCAGCATCAGTCACGAGAGCCAAACCAAACGTTTACAACCATTGGTCAGTTTCTAACTTTCTACAGTTGTGGTGCATGACATCCATAAACTGCATCAGAAAATATAAACAAAATAATACAAATAAAAAAATGTTTTGGTTACTGACATGTGAGAAGTACAATAGCTACGAGAAGGAGCCGAACTGAATCTTTGTATTTTTTTTCCTCCAGCTCATGCGTTATACCGCATTCGATTATGCAGATGTGTATAAATGTGTTTTTATGCTCATCTTTCTGTACTTGCTGACCTTACGGTATGTATTTTTTGGAGCCGCACATCTCCATTTTCAAGTGTCACTGTCATCCTATTCACACCTCCATTCATCATGCTTCTATATTCTACAGTTCTACACAATTGCAAGGATTGAAAAGCATTGTTACCTTAAAAGGGATGACGTTGGAATGATCATTTTACCTTCTGACAGAAACTAAACACTCAACTCACTTTGTTTACACGCCTTGTACAATCGATATATTCTATTTTTTTATTTATATTTAGCCATCTATTTCGCTATTGTAGCTATCTAGCTATCTTAGCTAGCAAGCGTTCTTAGCTAGCTAGGTATCATAGCTAGATAGTGTTAGAGTAGACAATATTAAGTATTGTACTCTTTGCGTGTTCAATTAACTGAATGGTGAGATCCTGGTGAAGAAGTCCCTTTGCAAAGGTATTATAATTATCAGAAGCTTCTGGTGACAAAAGCTGACGACACTGAAGACGGTCTATCAGGTTGTGTCGTCCACTCCGGCACATCATTATTTATTAAAAAGTGGGTGAAAAGTCTCCACCCATCAGCCCACAGTACATTTGGTTACAACTCAGTAAATACAAGAGAATCTGTTCCCATGGGTATAAATCAGATTAAAAAAAAACCAATAATAATAAACCTGTGACTCCCTTCTTCCGACCGGCAGAGACCGGCCCTCCCATTAAAGATAGCAAATGTACAAACCCGTTGCCCTTTCTCTCATGAAAGTAACACAGATATGAATACAATTCTATTCATTGAGCCATACTGCTATAACTAAATCCAAAACGGCTAAAATATAAATTAAAACTAAAAAAAACAATGTTAATAACTCATCAATAGCTATCATAGCTATCTTAGCTTCCTAGTTTCTCTAATCAAGAGATCACTAGAGAATTTTAGCTATCTATGCTACCTAACTATAGATATAGTACCGTACTATTATTGTACTTTGTAATTCCACTATATTTTTTGTTATTACATTTGCTAGGTATAGTATTAGTATAATAGCATTTTCAAGATGAAATATGATTTTAGTTATGTCATTTATGGCTTTATTGTAGTTTGTTATCGCGGCTCACTCTTTGCATTGATTTGGTAATGGAATAAAGACGGCAGCATCACATCATGTCCAGAACTTCTGTCCAAATACACTGCAGCTGGAAAAATGGAGGGATGTTTATTGTTTACCCTTAACCATGACAGCAGCCTATCGCACCGTATGATGACTCCATGGGTCTCCATGACAATGGATTAGCAGTTACGTGTCCTCATGACAGCGTGTGCTTTTGTATGTCTGTTGGTGTGTATGTGCGTGTCGCTCTCTTCAACCCTCGGATGAGATTTTTTAAAAAAAATTATTCTGCTGCCATAGCGAGAGCCGTTCCTGAAGTCGCCATGGGTTCAATTGACCCTACGTATAAATGATCACAAATTTCAAGGTAACACTAAGTTTAATACTCAAAAAATTAAATGAAATGATGAAAATGTGACCGCCTGTGTCCAGACTTGAGGGACAGCGAGTACAATGCTACAACTGATAAGAGGAACCTAAAAGCACTCGCACTTTGTCTATTTGTGTGGGCGTCTATAATCCATCCAATTGGTTTAGCTGCTGCTTGCGCAACCGATCACAAGTTGCCCTCACAAGATGGGGAAGAATCACAATGTAACAGCAGTCTTGTTTGTGTTCTTTTTCCTCATGCCGACACGCTTGCTGCACCATTTTGCGCAAACTCCACCCCCCCCTGCAAAAGTTTTTAGTCGTCACAAGTCCAGTTCTTCATAAGTCTTCAGTTGTTCTTTCTGCAGAACAGAAATAAATGGATCTGTTTAATTAAAGTCATGTTTGATCGTTATAAATAAAATTAACAAAAATTGAGAAACCTGCTTTAAAATATACCAAATTTGAAAAAACTACAACATGATAAAATACAAAATACAAAACTATTATAACCGTGGTTCCAGTGCAGACATTCCCTGGCTTTACACAAATGCCTGCTATAGGAGTTCAGTGTTGATGATTAGTTTTGAGAACCTTGGCAAGTACACGTGGAAGCGGTGTTATGGCAAAACTTGTCAATTGGCAAGCCATGGGCCAGGGCTTCCAAAAATTACAAAACCTAATCAATCAAATGATAAATTGAATCATACCTGAACCCAAATCAATTTATATATAAAAAAAAAAAAAAAAAGTATTGTGAATTTTGGGACGCCCTGTTCTGGTGGACGAGCCAGGACGCATCTGTACGGAACATTGTTGTAAGACATTAAAACGCAGTAAGAATTCATGTCCACGAATTGGATTGTCTTCATTAGCTTCTGAACATTATGCACATCATTTTCTGTCAATTAGCATTCTCCACAGTGGCTGAATTAATGCATTTAAAATGTATTAAATTCCATGAAATCGCCACAATTTAACATGATTAGTTCAAATACCAAAACGGTTTTACACATGTAATATAAACGGGGGGAATAAATACTTTTCCAGGGTCAAACCGTGGCTGCTATCAAATCTCTTCCATGGGCAAACTATGACTGCTATAAAAACTCGATTCCCAAAAAATTGGTGTTATGGCAGAGCTAGGATGAAGAATGGACAGTGAGGGAATTGAACATGTCATTGCCCTTTTTCTTCTTTTTTTTTTTTTTTTTGGTCCTACTTGTGTCCCAAATAACAAAGAAAAAGCAGAAGACCCTTGTAATGTCCTTTTTAGATGATCACTAAAACAGAAAAATACTTCAAATATCCCCCCCGCTTTTCTGAACCCATCTGGTGACACGTTGAAGGGCTGGTCGATGTCATGTGTCTCAAAGTATTTCATGATGACCGCTGATATAATAACGGATAAGCACAGTTACACTTTGTACTTTTGTGCAACTCAATTTTCTCATTGGCATTGCATTAATAGAGAAAACAGCAAACATAATTCCCCAAGAATGTTAAGGCTCTATGAATAGTGCCTTTATCAAACCCAATACTAATCATAATAATAGCGCTTTTGTCCAGTACAAAAGTCGGCCTGTAGTCTGCAGTTGTTTTTCTTCCACTGCTTGGGTACGACATTAACAAGTCAGGTAAACTAGATGAGGGGGGGGGGGGGGGTTGGAACAAAGAGTTGTCGTAAAGATCTCATTTCCTGTAACGTCGCTATAGTAAATATTGCCCAGAGGCATCTGTCTGAATAGAAGTGTGCGGGAAAGCAGAAATAATGAAAGCACATAAACAATGCTGCCTGTAATCCAATTTATTTGACAAATCAACTGCGTGGGTAATAAATGCGGCTGCTATATTTTTGATGAAATGATTCAGAAATGGTGGTTTTTCATCTGCTTGTAAATTTCCACGGCTGCAGGAGGCAGGAAGGATGCATCATTTATGGAGAGTAACCAGGATTAACCACACGTTGGAATTTTTTCAACTTGAAGTCATTTTCTCCAGACACGCGGATCGGAAAACAGCTGCCGCCGCTCCCTTGCTGTGACGTGGAGTTGAAAAACAAAAGTTAATCAAATGATTGAATTTGAAAAATCCCTTTTTTTTTTTTTCAATGCAATGATCATAAAAATCTGGTTCATTTGTTGATTTGAGACTTAATCTGGATCAGAACTGTGAGCTCCTCAATGTTATGTTTGTCCATGTTTAAATTCAAGAGAGTTCCTGTTTGTACCGGAAACCTTTTTTCCATACCATAATTTTCTTCCAGGGTATAACGTGGCCTGTTGGTATTGGGTATGATTTTCTTTTAAAGTATGAAAGCTTCTGGATTAAAATCCGGCACAATCCCTGCAGTTGTGAAATTGGATTGCAGATATAATTTCTTTTACATAACAAATTCCTATTTACTTATTATTATTTATGTTTAGATAATTTTAACACAAACCTACCAAATACACCTTATATGATACATATTAATTTGTCTAATAAAGTCCTATATTTGAAATACATAATCCTCAGGTTTGTGTGTTTTCATTACTTTTTGTTTTTGGGATGTCTGCATTCAGTTTCCTCCCAAAAACATAAATTTTTTTGTTTGTTTTTTTATTTAAAAAATGGGCATAAGCGTTTTTTTTCACATGGCAGCAATATGCTATTTATTGTGTATATGTATCCTGATTATTATGCAATTCAAACAATATACTTATAAATAATATAAATAAATAAATACTCTCATTATTAATTTAGAGTAAGCATACTTTATTAATATTAAATACATAAACCTGAGGATTATGCATTTTAAATAAATAGGCCTCATTGGAATAATGAATATGTATCATATAACATTTATTTGGTAGGTTTGTGTTAAAAGTATCTTCTTCTTCTTTTTTTTTTAAACAAAAGGAAATGGGAATTTGTCAAGTAAAAAATTACATAAATCTTAAATTAGGCTTATATATTTCTGTGAGTGTAGATCTTGAAAAGCCCCCAATACTGTAATAGGGAAGCACCACAGCACTTTGTGCTGATAGACACACTTGTCATCACTAATGTTGTGTTTGTCTGTGCTTATTTTGGTGAGCTGCGCAACTAAACGGCGAGCCGTAATCGCTGAAAGCCCACTTAAATAGAATCCTGACATTCCACCTCGTGGCAGCCTGTTTTCATTTACTTCTCCATTACGTAAAGAGCCGACGTGCGGTCACACTTGTCAAGATCAAGCGTCGTGTTTCCTCTGCCAAGTTGTGGGCTCCGGTCAAAACAATTCCTCAAAAGCGCATGAGTCTAATAAAGGCAAGACGCAGATGCTCAGAAGCACAAAAGCAGTGCACATGCCTCCCGACATAAGAGACGTAATATTACCAAGTCCAAATAATGGCAAAAATAATACAATTATGTCAGAGTACCACTTAGGCTTGGAGTGGCACTGAACATTTTTGCTTTTATCAATTAGTGGGAAGGGAAAATGCACAAAGTACTTAAACTGAATTAGCTTTTATGAGTTGTTGTTATCGTTGGCTAGTTTAGCTAACTTTGTTAGTCAGTTCATAATGCTAGCAAAGCTATGGGAACACGTTTTGTTAGCAGAAGAGTTGAGCTAATGCTAAACAAGTTCAGGCTCCCAATTTGAGTTTCAAGCAAGGATTAGGATTTAAAAACAAGAGGTGGGGCTTTAAAATGACGATTAGCACACACTTAATCATCCGGATCATATGGATAGCATTTTGTTATTGTGCCCTCAATGTTGTGTATGTTTATTATGTATGGGCTCCAGGTGTGGTTTTGCCTGAGCCTTCAGGACAGGTCATAATCTGCATGCCATCCGCTCGAAAGGCGCCTTTCACCTTAACAAGCGTACACTTCTTTTCCTCAATCCACTGCAGTAAACAGGCTGTGTGCATTGCAAAAGTGCTAAAATAATAATAATAATAAAACAACATTTAAAAAAATTATTTGACTCCTTTACTTAACTGAAAGTAGGGAAAAAATCAATTTGCTTGTATATTAAATGATTGTCCACATTGAAATGAATTGAAATGCCCAAAAAACACCACAAAGTTCTGTCATGTTTCTTTTCTTTAGCAAAGGAAAATAGCATTGTATTGTATGAAACCAAATTAATTACTGTATTTGCGTGTTGGCTGTGTGATGTCATTTTCAGTCGCCACTGTCATGACAAGGCAAAATGGCCGCCCCAGGTCGCGCTTTACAATTGCAATATTAATCAGAATTCCGTGTTTAGACTTATTAGGGTGCATAGAACATTTGTAAAGAAAATGTTTGGCTTGACTGCCCATTTTAACTTGAATTTTTGATCCCAAGACAAAGCAAAAAAAAAAATCAACCAAAATGACAGTCAAGTCAAGATGGCTGCCTTTATTTTTCAGATGGCGAATTTTTGAATGTCAGAAGATGTTCACCACAAATCATTACTGAAGCTGAAAACAAAAAATTCTCTGAAATAACGCCACGGATGGCCAATATCTCTCTTCTCCGAATTTGATGAGTCATCGTGATTAATGCTCCCTGGTTTATGTGCTGAAGGTCTAAATCAGGGGTGCTCAAGTTCGGTCCTCGAGAGCCCCTATCCAGCCTGTTTTCCATGTTTCCCTCCTGCAGCATAGCTGAATCTAATGCTCAGCTAATCGGCAAGCTTTGCAGAAGCCTGATAACGATCCTGATCGTGAATCAGGTGTGTTAGTGGAGAGAAACACGGAAAACAGGCTGGATAGGGGCTCTCGAGGACCGAACTTGAGCACCCCTGGTCTAAATCAATCAAGATCGCAAACACGCTTGACTCTAACTCTCGCTATGTCTGTAAACCAAATGAAGAAGAACAAAAGAAAATCCGCAAAAATACAATTTAATCCAGCGCAATATGTGGGGAAGGAGGATAAGTCGAGTGGATGATGTAAATAGTTGTACAAGGAAGATCGCGCTTTCACTCCCTAGTAGCCGCTTTTAAAGCGACAGACTGGGACGGAAACTTCTACCATCAGGATTGTAAACCATTTTCTCAGAGTAATTTATTAAAACATAATGGCTAGCTTGCTAGCTAACTGCTAGCTAACGTTTCAATGTTTATTTGTAATCAACTTAGCGGTTGAAATGTACATTATGGCCGGCGTTTCAAGCGCTCTACCTCACGTAGCATCTTCTTTTCATCATATTTAAACTAGGGAAGTAGAGAAGAAGGCTAAACTCATCCTTTAGCCTGCTTTCGCAAACACTCTGCGTTGGTCAAATGACATGGAAGGGTTTGTTTACTCGTAGTGCAATCGGAGCTACCGTATTGCCGCCCAGAATTATGTGATGGTTCATTTAGATCTTTTTACAAGATGTCATCATCTGTGGCGGTTGGAAAAAAAAAAAAAAAAAAAGAGTAGCAAACTTATTTTTGACAAAGAATAGAGTCGAAATTACAGATTAGTTTCAAATGAAGGCGGCAAAAATAAAAAGTCGTGAGAAAAATAGAAAATCAAGTAAGCCTTAAGTGCAAACTGACAACATCCAAGTATTATTTGTTATATCCTCCGCTGGTGTCTATACATGTGTTTGGATGCACATATGAGTACTGTACATTTGTGGGCGTTCCCGCACGCTCCGGCCTGATGATTCATAGCAGCGGAGGCACAGGGTCAGGGGGCCCTGCACGGCTGTTGTCATGGAAGCAAGAGCTGCAAAGAGCAGATCTGCTTTCAGTATCATCGTTGAGATTGTCGGGACGTCCACTTGGCCGTCCGCTTGCTTGTGTTTCGCACAGTGCCTCTTTCCAAGTATATGCCTGCATGCGTCTCTATAAAAGAAGAACTTTGTTTTTGTGGTGTCTTTATGTATGAACGAATGTATAGTATTCTTATTTGTATCCTTGACAATTGACTTGGACAACCTGTCCTGGGAAATGTTTGAAAAAAAGATTTCAAGATAGGGATTAGGGTTTCAAGATAGCGTGGGGATTTCAAATTAGGGTCAAATGATGGTTTTTGTGACTAACAAAAAGGGTCTAACAAGAGTCTGGGTTTCAAAGAAAAAGATTTGAGATGAAGTCGGAGTTTCTGGACTGGCTATGGGCGGCACGGTGGGAGTCACGGTTAAGGGTTTCAAGTTAGGTTTGGTGTCTCAAGTTAGATTTTCGAACAAGGATGAACATTTTTCCGATAAAAGTTTCTGATTAAAATTCTTCTTGACAGGTTAGGGTTATAAATGAGAGTTTCAGAACAGGATCCGGGTTCCAAAACTAAGTTAGGATTTCAAACAAGGATTAGCATTTCAAATGACCGTTTCGCTAAGTAAAGTTTCAAACCTGGGTTAAGGTTTCAAGACCGGTTGGCTTTTGAGGAAGTTTAGGATGTTACCAGTAAATTAGGTTTTTATAATTACTTTTTCGCTTTCGGGCTAAGGTCTCAAAGTTGGGTTTGAAGAAATGGGTTAGGGTTTCAAATAAAAATGTCAAGCCTGGATTAGGGATTCAAGTCTTGGTTAGGGTTTCAGATAAGTGTTTTTCAGCCATAGTTTTAGTCGGTCAACATCCAATAGTTGACGTTCTTGTTTAACATCCAACTATCACTAAAAAACAACTTGTAAGATTTACTTTAAAAAATTCTCGCACTCACCAGAATTAAGTAACATTTACGCGATGCAACTAAAGATTACAAGTAGGAAAATATTAAGTAACTCTGACTAAATGTAATTATAAAGTTTCTTATGGTAACGTAATAAGATCTTGTTATTGTAATTAGGTCATAGCCATTGCCTATTTAGTCAATCTTAATAACATGAAATGATTACCAATATGAAACAAATAGTAAATGCATTGACTTACTTAATTATACTGAGCTCTTAACCCAATACATCTTAGTACTGTTACTAAATTTGTTGAAATGAATACGAACAACAATACACACTCACATTCTCACCTAGGGACAATTTAGACACTTCAATTAACCTACCATGCATGTTTTTCGGAATGTTCGAGGAAACCGACCAAGGCACGGGGAGAACATGCAAACTCCACCCTGGAAGGCCGGAGCCCGGGCTCGATCTCACATATTCTGCACTGGGAGGTGGACGTGACAACCAGCCAGTCTCTAATAAACCAATGACGGATCATTTTAAAGAAAGCCCTTTTGTTTAGTTCTGGAAAAAAAAAAAAAGCAAAACGGTCACTCTGCAAAAGACTCAAATGACCAAATAAAATACAATTTACCCCAAATTTAGGATTCATTTATAATAAATTAACCCAAGTGCAGAAAAAAATGACAACTCCCAAGTTTCAGTCTTTGTTAAAAACAAATCTAAATGAAAGATAAAATTTAAGCGCATGAACTGAGTAAATCGAAGTCGATGTGAAAAAAAAAATCATTCAAAGCTGTGGCCAAGTGCAAGTAGGCCAAAGCGGTTCCAACTTCATTTAAGTTGGTCAGATAGTCGAGACAGTTTCCTGTTCTGCGTTAATATACTTTGATAACTTCTGCCTGCTCATGATGGCCCATAAATTATATTGGCAGGAGTTCATACACACAAGAATCGCAGCAAAAAAAAAAGACGCGAGATGTCTACCATTTTTCGCCTCATTTCCTTCATAAACGATCTCTTTTGTCTGATATTTTTTCATGTTTCATTTCCTTCTGTAGTTTTGGTTATTACTTTGAATCTCAGATTTTGACTTTTTTTATTATTTATTTATTTTTCTTCCAGTACCTTGTTTTTTTTCTTGTTTTTTTCGAGCACTTCTGCTTTGCCTCGCTGCTTCCCTACCTCAACCTCTCACTAATCCTCATTGATGCCCTATTATGCGCTGCTATTACTGAACATGACCAATCCCCGTTTCTTTCTGTAGTCCATTGTTTCATAAACTCGGCGAAAGGAATGAAGACACTGTTGTGACAGCATGCGTGAGAGACACGAGGACAGGCTTAATTAACAATGAAGGGGGGAAAACAGCAGATGGGATGTATAATCTATAACGCAAGGTAATCACCTCTCGGGCTTTGCAATCATCTGACCACAAGTTTGTCAATTGGATGATGTTATTGGCCGTGGGAAAAAATGGCAGGAAAAGCCATCATATGAGTAAGACTAGCCTGCTGAGATAAATGCGAGTCACACGATGCGGCATGTCTCCATCCACTCTTATTTAATATTCCTCTAAGGCGCTTTTATTTATTTATTTATTTTTATCTCGCAAGCATAATCTCAGCTGTAATCTCCTTTGAGTCCCAGAGTAGATTAATGTTCATTCCTCTATCCTTGCATCAGGGGGCCTTGTCACCGCGCCGGCGAGGGAACGAGACTGTTTTGATAAGCAGGACAGATAGCCACGTGGGAGGGGGGCGGTAAATGTCAACTTTAATTGGACGCTCGGTCATTTAAATATGGCAAAAATAAACAGCACGGCATCGTGTGGACGGCCATACTTTCATTTATCTCTGGTAGCAACAGCTGCCGAGGGAGGACGCGAGGTTACCAGTGAGCTGAAGGGCATGTTGGTTGCTTTAGTGCGGAGGATGTGTCACATTTACAATCACCTTGCCTGTATGTGTCCTCTGGATGGGAGAGGAGGGAGGGAGGGGGGGGGGGGGGGGTGGGGGGGGAGACGACGAGAGGCAAAATCAGGTGACGGGGCCTAATAGCAGGAGAGAGCAGATGAGGAACATGGGACACAAAAGACAGCTATACCTTGACAACCCTGGCCAATGTATACGTGTCTCGTGACGTAGCAACAGATCGCTTTTAATATATATATATATATATATATATATTAATATATATATATATATATATATATATATATTAATATATATATTAAAAGCGATTATGTTGTTTCATAAATATAAATATATATATATATATATATATATATATATATATATATATTAATATATATTAATATATATATATATATATATATATTAATATATATTAATATATATATATATATATATATATTAATATATATATATATATATATATTAATATATATATATATATATATATATATATATTAATATATATATTAAAAGCGATTATGTTGTTTCATAAATATAAATATATATATATATATATATATATATATATATATATATTAATATTATCACAAAGGTAGCACAGGGAGGGCGGTCACATGATGGCAGTTTGTGCGTGACAATAAACCGTCAAAGTCCGATCTTTTTCCGAGACATTATGCGGCCAGCAAGTAAATTGAATTTGATCAGTGGCCCCAACAATGATCTCGAGGATGTCAGGAAAAGGGGAACTTCAGGGGACCATTTTTGTTGTCCAATTTTTTTGCGATGTACCCTACAGGGTTTATAATTAAACCCGTAGGTACAAATAAGTCATGTTTATGGTTAGAATAGGTACATAAATGGTTCAAACTGGCAAAGAAATTATATCTGGGCCTTTTTGTTTTCATGTTAAGGGTACAAACAAGTGCTACGCTCTAAAAAGAGAATTGTTGAACCAATTTAAGATTAAACAGAGAACTGTTGATCAACTTAAAATTGCTTCAAGTGGCAACACTCGATTGAATTGAATTAATCCAATGTGAAAATATTGAGTTTAATGAACTCCACCATTATTTATTTGCATAAAATTTAATGAATTGATGGAGTTTAATTTTTAAATTTGAAACTTGAAAAAAACCAACTCATAATTATTTAAACTTAATATATTCACTTTGAATTAACTAAATTCAATCATGTGTTACCACTTGAAGCAATTATCTTAAATTCCCAGGATGCAATACAGCATGTGATTGTGATACTGAACTTGTTTCCATCATAAGTTTTTTTTTTTTTTTCGGTTAACTGTATTTTGTTGAACGTGTTCCTAAATTAACTTGAATAACTCAAAAGCCACAAAATCAGCATCTTCTCTACATTCTTCTGTACTGGAGATAAACAGATGGAAGTGCTACCAAGTGATGTCTGCCATCTTGTGGTGAACAGTGCTATTACAACATAAAACTGATCAGGCGAGGTAGGGCAAGCGTTGTATATATTGTTGCCCATCCCTGACCTAGACGGCACCCTTTGTAGGGTTTAAAAGAGGACCCTAGTAGTTGTAGATTGTTTAAGGGGACAGTAATTGCACCCTTGAGGGTATAATATAAATAAAGTGGTATGGTATATATTTTTGTGTGCTATTGTTGCTTTCTATGACCATCGCCTGATAAACCTGGTGGAAGAGCGCATTGCTTTTCGATTTGCCGACACCACCCTGCTGCACGAACCTCACCGCCGGTGATCCATTGCAGGATTATTATTCAGGAGAATGACATTCAAAAACAATGTTTACAATCGTGGTGTGTGTTTGTGTGCGCGTGTACACGACTGCGATGACAACCAACAGGAGGAAACTCCCAGCGGCTGTAACACACTGACCTATTGACGTGAACCCTTTAGGCAGGTGAAGCTCAGGGACAAACCAGATTACAGGATATGGAAAGGTCCGAATAAAAAAGAGAGAGAGCGGGGAGTTTAGCGGGCATCTGAAAGAGGAGAAGGGGAAAGAGCTTTCAGCAGGATGAGGGAGAGAAGAGAGGATTATGGGTGCTTGGGTCCCGAAATAATCCGCTCGCTGTAGCAGGATTTACATGGACCGGTTTTCGCCCGCTCGAATGTGCAGTGAGCAACGCGGGAGAACACCGTGTATGATCGAAAATGTGTGTGAAAAGTGGAGGCCTTGAACATAGCGCAGAGGCTCTTTTTCTGCCTGACTTGCCTTGTTTTCCATGCTCTGATTTGGGCATATTCGCCCGAGGTGGGAAAAGTACTCACATTTTGTACTTAAGTAGATAGATAGACAGATCATTTTGTAATAATAATAAAAATGGTTCAAATCACTTGTATCTCAAATCATGTTACCGTAATGGAATGAACGGACATACCATTAATCTGTTCCAGCCTCCGCTCTGTTATGAGTTTTTTAAAAGGGAAAATAACACTCTACAATATTGTACTTTATAACATAGTGACGTAATTAAACAGAATTTGAATAATAAAAATTTTTTGCATCATGATTAATTCATTGTGGCCCTTTTTGATGTGCCCGGCTTGGCCACTGGGAGGCAGCATAATGCAGTAATTCAGATGCAAATAAAGAAGAGTTTCACACCTACTTTAAGCGACTCTGTAATATTACGCGACAGAAACCCAAACTCGCTAACTTGAGGATTTAACCCAGCGCGTTGGGTCAAGAAATGTGTCCCACTAGGGGTACAAACTACCAGTACTGATAAATTCAAGGTACCAAGAAATGCTTTGCCAGGTTATCAAGATAGCTGTGGTTAAAAATAATAATTTAATTACCAACATTTTGTAAGAAGAACCAAATTCCCCCTGTCAGAGGTCGCCACAGAAGGTCGCTGTTTGATGGAATCCCACCCATTTTCTGTCGTAGGACAATCCGTCCTGACCCCGGTGCCTGTGTCCTAAGTTAGTAGTTTTACACACTGAGCCATCAAGCGACTGCCGACTTTTTCTAAGAATGTTTTATTAAACGTATTTTAAGATCAGTAATCGGTACACAAAACTGTCCAAAATGGCACCCAAGTTATTCCTTTCATCCATCCATCCATCCATTTTCTGTACCGCTTGTCCACACAAGGGTCGCGGGGTTGCTGGAGCCTATCCCAGCTGGCTTCGGGCAGTAGGCGGGGTACACCCTGAACTGGTTGCCAGCCAATCGCAGGGCACACAGAGACAAACAACCATACTCACAATCACACCTATGGACAATTTGGAGTGTCCAATTCACCTGCCATGCATGTTTTTGGAATGTGGGAGGTACCCGGAGAAAACCCACGCATTCCTTTCATTGCCAACCCAATGTGCTGAAATCAACCCAATCTGCTCAAAATACAGAGCGGACCAGCATGTTACTTAGGAAAACAACCTGTTGTTTATCATCAAATATTTGTTTCTTAAAAGATTATAACACTGTGACTAGCAATGCTATTTGTGAGCCTGTCTATGGTGTTTTACATTGCGTGTTAGCATCAAGCTAGCAATAGCAAAGTTGTTGCTTGTAGCCTCTTTTTAAAAGAACTGTTTATAATCTGCCAAACTGCTGCTTGTTATGAAATGAAGCTCTCGTACCTCAAATTTTGCTCGTAAAAGTGAAAGCAGACAATCGTCCAAACGCGGCTCGTATCCTGACAAACTTAAAATAACAAGATTTCTTTGCTTATCTTTTAAATATTAAAACACCCCTGCCTCTCGCCACTGGTTTAAAAGTCCTTAATCTTCCCGATTTGCCTCGTCCCCATGCTCTAATTTGGGCATCGCCACGGTTACGTAAGACTCAGGGTCACGCGGTGAGTGACATGACAGGCAGCGAATACCGGATGGATGCATGGCTGCTTTTGTCGACGCGCCGAGGGACACAATATAATCCCGGCGACGTGGCAGATGAGGATCAGGGAAGGAAACATGAGCCGCCGAAACGGGAGGAAGTGGAAGTTTACACGGCTGGATGGAGAATAGAAAACAAGCAACAAACAATCAAGACGGCACATTTCCCATCATTGTGCCTGTAAAACAAGAAAGGGGACCGTCCCGTGTTTATTTGCCAATGTCTTATCGGCTTTACGGAAAGTAAACACGAGCCGACGTGCTTTGGAGAGGAACAACAAGTGGAAGTTGTGTACCGGGAAAGGGAATGCTGTTCAATTGAGGTATAAAGTGGAACGGTTGCAGCGAGTCTCCCCAGAGCGCATGAGCGTCCCGAGTGGGAGGGGTGTGCGCGAAAGCTCTGTGTTGCTCCACTAACCTATTTACCATAATCTCTCTCCTCATTTCATAACTGTGCCCACGTTACATGGTACGCTCGTCATCGCACCCTTGTCGCCCAATCAATTATTCAGTCGCCGTTATTAATCGCTCGGCTTTCCTTCGCCTACGGGCTTTGCTCATATCGACATCTGGGCAGTGCAGTTTATCACAATAAATGATATTTTTTTTTTTTCAGGTCTCGAAATAGCGTTATTGTGTAACAAACATGCGCACGCGTTGTCAGTGTAACCGCTGAAACTAAACAACCTGTTGACTCACGTAATTCCCTCAAACGAGATTAGAGTTTGTTAATCCGGTGATATAATCGACTTCCTTCGGAGTTGCATGCAGCCGAAAAGAAAAAAAAGAGGATGCAATTGTCGCTCTTGCGTTAACGTAGTGCCTTGAGATACGAGTGACTCAATTTACAAGTTTTCTAAGATACAAGCCATCCTTTGGATGATTTTTTTGTTTTTTTTTTTTTTGCTTTGCCGTGCAAGCAAACATTTGAGATACTACATGCTGGCTGTGAACTTGACTTACCTCGTGAACAACAACCATTTAAAAAGACACTTAAAACTGTTTGAAATGTACTGTCCAAACATAAAACTGAAAATGACATGTTTTAAAACAACAACATACCTTTTCCTTTAAATCTACTATCTTAATGCTAACACATTGGGGAAATGCCATATCCTAGCTAACAAATAACATCAATGTATTGCAGCGCTTTAAGCAACCATAATTTTCTGTTTGCAAAATATATTTAAAAAAAATATATTTTTTATTTTAAACCTATTTACACGATGTTAGTATTTCCATCATATATAGACTATCATGGATATTAACATGTGTGTTCTTCAAATGTCATAATACTGGAGAATCCATACATTTCTCAACAAAGTATTTAAAAAATATATATTAAAAACTGTTTTAATAATGTATACCAAAATGATGCATGCAGCTTTTAAATAAATTGCAATTGCATACACATTTACTTTATTTCATTTAACATTTTAGAATGTTTTGATTATTTTTAAGCATGTGTGTATTTTAGTGTGCAAATATGATTTCGTGTCCCTGTGCTCTACTGAAATAACAAAGTTGCAACAGGTTTTAAATACGGTATGTTGTCTTCATTTTCGTTTCAAAATAATGCATACGGTGATCATGTCTTGCACTTTATGTACTGTTAGTACATATTAGATTTATTTTATTAACTTTTATTTCTTAATGTTCTGTAAAGATCTTTACACAACGTGTATTTAAAAAAAAAAAAAGTGTGGTAGAAGTACTGATCCATCTCCTTTGCTGAGGTAAAAAATAAAATGTACAGAATGTACTACAAAAAGAAAACTTTTTTTTTTTGTGTACAATCGATTATATACATTTTACAAATATATGCAGTTCTTAAATTACAGGTTCTGAATACTTTTACCACCTCTTGCAAAAATCATCAGAAAAATAAGATACCTGAAAAAAATAAGGGATTTTCTTTCTCAGTATTATGTTTTCAAATATAACGGAATAATCAAAATCAACAAAATTCAAATTATTCTAGATAGATAGATAGCTGTGGTATTCTTTGATTTACAAGGTTTCTCACGTCTTTTCAAATAAATTTGTCGTATACTTACTTCTTTATATTAATTTTCATAGATAGACAGATAAGATTCACTTTTTCGCTCGCGCCGCGTAATAGTTCCCACGCTGCGTGGCCGTCGGCTTAAACTGCCACACTTTCACACGCACGCGTGAGAGAGAGAGAGAGAGAGAGAGAGAGAGAGAGAGAGAGAAGAGAGAGAGAGAGAGAAGAGAGAGAGAGAGAGAGAGAGAGAGTAGAGAGAGAGAGAGAGAGAGAGAGAGAGAGAGAGAGAGAGAGAGAGAGAGAGAGAGAGAGAGAGAGAGAGAGAGAGAGAGAGAGAGAGAGAGAGAGAGAGAGAGAGAGAGAGAGAGAGAGAGAGAGAGAGAGAGAGAGAGAGAGAGCCTCCTTTGCGCGCGCGCCCACCCGCCCGACTTGCGTTCGTACGTGCGCGCGCCTGTGTCGACAACTGGGCACGCACGCACGCACGCACGCACGCGGCGGGCGGGCTCGCTCGCTGGCTGTGTGACGATCATGTGTGTAGTCCACGCGTCGTTGGAAGTAGGTTAGCGCCAGCCGCAGAGCAGAAAGGAAGGAGTTGAGAGACCACGCGTGGGGTTCACCGCTTCTACCAAAACCCACAACACGGTGCCCCCCCTGGGAAGGAAAACCGCGTAGAAAGTAGGCGAACTTTAACTCACCGCAAACTGACTTCTTCTTCTTCTTCTTCTTTTTAAATACTGTCGTGGACGCGCTTTTTTTTTGTGCGGATGAAAAGACTCCACGAGGCGTATGAGGAGTTGCTGTTTTGACAGCTCGGAGCAAGTTCAGTTTTTACCCCGGCTTCTTTTTTCTTTTTTTCACCCAGGAGGAGTTGTATGACTCTCATACTCTAAACCGACGACATGAGAGGTGAGTACCTTTGCTATTATAACAAAGTTTAGGAGTCTTGTTTAAAAATAAATAAATAAATAAATAAGCGTCTGGAGTTAGCGCTTTTTTTGGGGAGACCCTAAACGCGTCTTGAAAATGCAGGAAGTAGAGCTTAAAATCGATTGTCAGTTTGCATAATATATGTATATAATTTCAATGTTACATGTCTTCACAAACATTTTAGGTCAGTTTGTGAGGTGGCCGGTGTTCTTTTTCAAGTGCGTATGTTGCCTCTCCGGTGACTTGACTGTGGTTATGTAAGAGCGACGGAGGGAATGGGGAAGGGAGGGAGCGAGGGAGCGAGCAGGCTGATTCAAGCCTCGACAAAAGTGCTCAATTTCACCTTCTGTTATTTATGACTTTTTAACAGTTCCTCACTTGACCAACTTGTTTTCCTGAGACTTAATATCGACAATGAGTATTCCACTTGACCACTGAAATTATTAATAAATAAATACATAAATAAAATGCTGGGCTGTAAAGGTGCCCTTAAATGTGTTAAAGAAGTGTTGTTGTTGTTGTTGTTGTTGTTTTGTTTTGTTTTTTTGTTTTTTTGTTTTTTTGTCTGTCAAGTGTGCTGTTGTTTTTACTTTTATGGTGGACAGTGTGTTACGTATTTGGGGGGGATAGGAGGTGTTCTACTGACCTAGTTATGTCATTGAGGATTACAGCGTAATTGTGTGTGTGTGTGTGTCCTTTTGTAGTTTGTTGAAATCACTTTCCAGTGGAGAGGGATGCTCATCTTTTAATGTGTGCAGTCTGTATCTACTTGTAAGCATATCCATTAGATGAGCAAGAGGAAATGGAACTTTTTGATTAAAAAAACAAAACCCCGCCACACTCTCTCTATTTTTCCACCTCCATCAGTCGTGGTTCGCTATTCACGGACTCATTTTTTTTCCACCTGTGATTGGATTCTCAGCTATTTGTTGGAAAACTCACCGATTAAGCGTTTTTGTGTGCTTTCTGTACTGACCTAAAATGCCACAAGATGGTGCCAAAGCAGTGGTTAATAGGGAAGTCAGAATTGGTGACAAGGAAGTACAATGGGCTCCCTCAGATAATTAACATGATTTAAAAAGATTATATGCTGAACATTTCAACTGTTTGCCGTGGAGGAGCTAAATTTATCCCAGGATAACATAAGATTTGGAAAATATTTTATTGATAGCACGGGCTCTTTCAACGCATTTTTTTCCCCCCTAAATGAAATCATCTCGAAGTCAATTCTTGTGTAATGTTATAAAATGAATTTAAAATAATATTCAAGTGTTTAGGGATCACAATTTGTGGTATATTTAAATATTAACAATAGTAAACAAAAATAGAATCAGCCATCAATTACTCTCATTCTTTTCGCTGTTTGTGTCAAGGCTTACTCGCGTACGTTTCCTGTATGCCGTAATGTGCAAGACGTAACTGTCCAAAGGTGCTCCTGCTGTTAAGATGTCAGTGTGTCACGCACCGCAGTGGCAAAGCCGGATATGGGCACAGCAAGCCCACATTTAAACATGAGGCCCAGCAGGCTCGAGTTAAGATCATTTTCCTTTGTCAACTTGGGTTACTGGCATCAACCGAAGAAAACGCCACCACTGGATTCTTAGATTTTTCTGCCAGTGTCCTCTCTTCGATAAGAAATATCGCTCCATGCGTCGTCGTTGGCGGCAAATCGGGAACATTAGGGCATGTACAGCTACCACCGAGACCCCTCGACAGCATTTAGCCTTACAGAATAAGATACTAGTATTTCGACTGCTGCGGAGCATAGACTTCCGTCAGAACAGAATAATAATTTGAATCGGTAACAAATTATGCAAGAGTAAAATTCATGCAAAAACAAACAACCAAATGGCAATGCCGGTAGATACTGTATTATGCTGTTTTATAATGATACATTTGATATCCATATTTCAAAGATTTTATAATAAATAAATAAAAAAACGTTAGTAATGTACATGCCATGTATAAAATACAATTTTAATAGTTATAACTAATGCTAGCGTAATATAAGGAGTGCTCCACTTGAAGAAGAAACGATTAAAGGGAATAATTTGTTTTGCTGACTCCCACGTCACTCACCAGGCCAGGCCCCACCTTTTAAAGTCACACACACTCAAAGTCCAAAATTGACAAATGTAGTACATGCGCCTCACTTTTGTTGTGTAATAATGCAAACTCTATTATTACACGATTAATCAATGGCACAATTGGTACACTGTGTCTTTAAAAATATTTGATAGCTGCTTCCTTAGTACCGGTCAGTATTAAAACGTAGAAACATAAACAATAATAATAATAATAAACTTTTTAGTTTAATGATGAATTTCAAATGCAATGTAAATGTCCATTGCTTATACCATGTCGCAAAGTGGCAAAAATAAATAAAACAAAGCCAAACAAAAAGCACAAATCATGCAGAATTTTTTTAATAGAATTTCGTGGTTCCATTTTCTTAATCCAGTTCAGTCCGTTTGTTAAATACAGCTCAGTTGTATTTAATTTTTAAACCAAACATATTTATATTTTATTTTTCAGAGCTGTTTTATTTCAGAGGTGCCCAAACCAGGTCCAGAAAGTAAAAATCCTGCCACAGCTTGGTTTTAGCCTCAGGTGCTAGTTAGCTAGCGCCCTAGCTAGCTCTCATGGTGCTCGTTAACCTGCTAGGTAGCTAGCTAGCACTAGGGGTTAAAGCCAAACAGTAGCAGGGTTTTTAATTTTGTGGACCTGAATTTGCCACCTCTGTTTTATTTCAAAAACTCAATTTAGGTACAATTTATGTTTTACTTAAATGTGCCATAAATTTTAATTGAATCATTATTAAGTGTATTTTTCCCTTGTATTTAATGGTAGGGTTCATGTTCAAACTGTTCATAAAGTCACAGTGGCTTACAGTAATATTAAATATACTTTTTAAGAATAGAACTACTGCCTTATTTTTGACAATTTTGACATTTTTGGTGTTTTAAAAAAAATTGTAATGTTATCCACCTCTGGCTGTGCGTTGATTTCACTGGCCGGCGTGCTACGAGGAAACCAGCCAGCTATGTTGAGTTCACCGAGGATCAAAATGCCCGGGGGGGGGGGGGGGTGCCGTAGCCGTAGCCGTAGCCGTAAAGGCGAAAGGTCGCCCCCCTTGCTCTCCAAGAACGCCGCGGTGTCGAACCCAGGCGCTCACAGGCGCTATCTGTTCCAAGAACAGCCTTGCAGGAGTTCACAGCGAAACTCGGTATGTGTCAAGGTGCCCTCGCCTCTCGCTGTCGACTGCACGCTAAGATTCCGTTCCACAATTATCTACGACTTCAACGAAGAGCGTCTGCGGTAGACTAAATATCCGTATCCACTAAGTATCCATTCCATTGTAAAGCGTCTGTGAGTGTCTAGAAAAGCGCCATATAAATCTGATGGCATTTTTATTATTATTATTATTATTATTATTATTATTAAATCCATGTTTACAAGAGCGCAAAGATGGCACCCGCAATATTTATTTTGACTTTGGTGGTCACGCTATCATGAAGCAAAGTGCGATAAACAATTTCTGTTTGTTCAACTTTTGCGATTGAATTCGTGACCTTTTAAACAGGCTGTTGAAACTCAAGGTTAACTGCGATTGCCGTGCGATGAGGCCCCCGCCTGGGTTTGAGGCGGGATTGTAGTGTTTTAGCGTTACTGTTCATGCGTATCAAACGCAGGCTGTCACTTCCGATTTTCTGTCCCGTTTCAAGTATCATTCAGACGCGAGGCCATCGCACATCTGGCGGCTCGGGCTTCGCACTTTTTTCAAACTAGCATACCATTGCCTTGCCCACGGCTCGCCAATTGACATTGAAAAGAGCGTTGCGTAATTGTCGCCTGGCAAAAAGTCCACCGCCAGTTTGAGAAGCTTTATAGCCGACGCCCGGCGCCAACTTGTAGTAGACTTTACAGTGTCCGTGGCAAGTTTCTCGAAACGAGATCTGTTCTTGACAAACCGCATAGCAGAAGATTTAGCGACTGCCACCAGCAGTGGGCGGTTCTGGTCGAGCCTATCTGGATGACAAGAACGGATAAATTCTTATCAGGCGGCAATTTTTGCAACGCTGATCCAATGGGCAACGGAATGTTGCGCGTACACAAAGTGTTAAGCCAAGCCGCCTAATGGCCTCACTCACGTCTGTCCGAACGATACCCGAAACCAAAATAGAAAAAAAAGGAGTCGTATCGTAACTTTTGGGACACCCCGTACGATGCAATCATCAGGTGTGGTTTGCAAAATTATCCAATTACACTTAATTGGTCTGAAAAGGATTCTTATTGTCGATGCGTGTGTAGTCAATCCCTGTCATAAATTCCAAGTATGCCAGCTGCTTTGTGTTCGGCTAAACAAGAGCAGATGTCACACCGCGGCCGAGTCGGTACATTTCGGAGTAAATTGAGACGAGATCATCATTATTTCAGAATATATACTTTTAATGGCATTTTTGTTTGGTGGGATGCCACGAGGTTTTTCCCAATGTAAAAATATGTGCCTTGGCTCAAAGTTTGGGAAACACTGACATATCGCGGCAGTGGAACCTCTTTCCCATTTTTCCACTTGGAAATAAAGTCAATTTTCAAAGTTAATCATAAAAACCGTATACTCAACCTTTTGCCGACATACGATGAATGTGGTGATGTTGCAAGATGCTCTGCACGAAAACTGCGCTTTTATAATTATTGTCAAATTATTGTTAGTCGGCTTATTGTCTTGAGCAGCCCAGACAGAAACTTTACAGCTTTGGCTGCTACATCACAATAAGATAATTATCTCATCTTGACCTGCATTGGATTGTTTTGTGCGATGGTTTTCAACCCTCAGAAAAAATCTCACGGCATATCGCCAAACAAAAATGTCACAAAAAAAACGTCTGTACTGTAACAATGATGATCTCACAAGATTATTCGGCGCTTTTGTGTGGCAGGTATGCCTTTTATCTGTTGTATGACTGTTAGCAGGTTCATAAAATGTAATTACATTGCATTCAAACACTTGAGGAATAAGCGGTTCAGGAAAATGGACATTACATTGGTGAAGACAAGTTAGGGGGCGCTACAATGACGAGGAGCTGATTTGGGTGCAATAATTGGAGAACATTTCTTCACATTAATTAGAGCCGTCTCGTGACATTTTTTTGACATTCTTTGTTTTGGATTTTTTGCATGAGATTGGGACTGTATTAGGAAGAATGGAATGAATTAATCGTTTACATTTAATGGATTCAAGTGCCATAGTTGTTATTTTTTAGGGTAAAATAATCATTCGTTTTTAATGCCATTTTCCCCCCGATTACTGTTTATTAACCGGTGATTGGTGTTTTTTTTGTACTTCGTATTCGTAAAAAATAGGTGTTTGCAAATGTCTAATTTTGATAAAACACAGAAGATAATCAGTCTTCTTTCATGAAGGACTACAGAAATCAGTGAACAATTACTGTAGATATGCTGAAAATCTAATTAAACAATAAAATAAAAAAGGCCCCAAACCATTACTCAATTATTAAAAATAGTTAGTCGATTCATTTGATAATCTTGTTGATTAATCGATTAATTTTGACAGCTCTACTTTGTATGCAAACCAAGGCTGACTGACAAATCATCAAAAGTCCTTTTTAGGATGTGTGCTGATGGAAATATGCCTTTTTTTTTGGCTTTTTGTGACCGTCAGCGTTGCGTTGCGACCGCATTCTGCTTCAAATTGGACTCTCCTGGTGCGCTGGAAACATTCTGTACCGCAAGTGTAAGCTGATCCGGTATGTGTGATTTGGCCTGCTTGTAAATGATGAATTGCCCTGCGGCTATCCCGCGGTTCCTGTCAGTCCAAAAAAACATGCGCGTAAATGTCAGAAATCCCCCCGGCGGTGTCTCGCCGCACTCGAGGCATGTTGCCGGTCTATGTGACAGGCCCGTTTGTACTTTAACCTCTCACTCGGTGACGGTTGCATCTGAGGAGTAATTACTTTGAACATGCTGTTCATTTTTTTTTTTTTTTTTTTTTTTTTAACAGGGCGAGTGTCAGGCCGTTTCCAAGATTAGGTCAGAGATGTTAAAATGCTGAGTTGGTTCTTCTTAGAAAGATGGTGTCAAATCAATCATCGGAACAGCTGAAATGTCTGCGTTTGCTTCGACTGCAATTTGTAATAACGATACAGCAATAAGTCAAAGATGCCATTCCTTTCAAAGAGTAGGTTGAGTACAGTATGTCGGGTAAGGTGCGGGTAAATAGGACCTTGGACTGTTTGATTAGCTCGGCTGAGAGAGCAAAGTCTGCATTGACGAGCCTTTACAACGCTTTTTCCTGCTCGTGCTGAGCCAAAACTGACAGACCGGCACAAAGGTGACTTTTTAAAATTGTTGCTGTCAAAATTTATTGCCAAGTAATCAATTGTCAAATTAATCGACAACTATTTTAATAATCGAGTAATCGTTTGGACCCATTTTTTTTTTCTGTGTTTAATCAAAATAAGACATTTGTAAACATCTGTTTTTACTTTGGAAAACAATGACCGAACCGGTAACATAGTACAACATAAATCCCCCTTTAAAAAAAATAAATAAATAAAACTGAAAATGAAGTATGCCCCCTTTATCTTACTTATGCTAATACATGTTTGCTTTTATTGCTTGTATGTCGTAATTACACAGACATTTATTTGCCTGAGGATCCGTCGACCGCCCGCCGGCTGCAACCGGAGCAAAAAATAGATTTATGGCCTCGCATAGGCACAGCTGAAATTTCACTCCCGATACTTGACATGCTGCAACAAGTGAGGAGAACAGCTGTTCTCGCAGCTGGGCTCTTACTCTACTGTACGTGGACGTTTTGAATAAATCCAGATGTCAAGCAAGTTTCGATACAACCATCGACTCGAAATCTTAAAACTGTCATCCCTATTTTTTATAAAAAAAAATTTTTTTAAGTTGGACTCCAGACCCTTCTATCCTTTACTCAGTCAAAGCCCGCCTTCAAAATAAAAATGAAAAAAAAAAAAAAGGAGGCGCTTCCTCCTCCTCCTCCTCCTGCTTGAATAGGAAAATGTCAGTGGAGCAGCTCGGGCTCCGCGGGCCCGAACTTTGCTGCTCAGCTGACTGGCAGGTGAGTGGGCGAGTCAAAAACGCTCGAGTCAGCCGCCCCGCTGCCAATCGGAAGGGAGGCGGGCTAGGGAGGAACGTCACACGGTTGCCGGGGCAACCACTTTTGAATGTGTGCATTCGTGGAATGTGGCCAGACTGCAGTTATATAACAGGCTGGCGGGAGGGGCAGGCAGGAGGCCTTGGAGAGGAGCAATAGAAGGAGCAGCTTCTTTTTTTCCCCTCCCCTTTTCTTTCCACTGGCTTTTATTTCTTTCTTTATTCATATCCTTCCGAACCGGCCATGAATTCAAGCCAGCCCACACTTCCCAGACAGACAAATATGTCGCCTGTCGCCATTGTGCAGGAAGTGTGGATGAAAAATGTACAAGCCGTGTTTTTTTTTGTTTGCTTTGTTTTGTTTTTGGTAGGGTGCAGCTCTCACTAGTCAGGTTTCCATCCAATTGTTTCAAAAAAATGTAAGCAAATTTTCTGAAAATGCGCAGAAAGGACACTTATTCCCGTTTCCATTTATTTATTTATTTTTGTGAATATTGAGATGGGACTCCGCCGCTGCAGGTGGCGGTATACACCGTAGAGATGTGATCCAGCAGTAATTTATTTATTTATTTATTATTATTATTTTCTTTGAGAGAGAGCTCAGTATTGTTCATTCTGTAATTTTACCGATTTGACATGTCATCATTGCGCTTTTTTTTTTTTTTTTTTTTTTTTTTTCTAACGTGCGGGTGTGTGTGCATATATGCGTGCATGTGAACGTGTGCTCATTAATTCACCTAAAACCTATTAAAAATCCCATACCGTTCACCTAAACCGAATACTTTAGAATCCAGCTAGAGTCGTGAGGTTGTCAGGAGACCCGAGGAAGGACCAAAGTAAAGAAAGAAAAGTGAAATCCAGCACCGACCAGACATCAACTACTACCCACCGGGTTACCAACCAGAATCTTTCACAAACCCCAGAAACATCTCAATTCCAACAAATTAGGGAGATCTCAAGAGACCAAAGGAAAGACCGAGGAAAGGAAGGAAGGAAGGAAGGATCGATGAAGCAGAGTGATCCAGCAGTAATTTAAAAGAAGACCAGGAAGCGACTGCACCGTGTCTTATAATTAATTCCAAAAATATTTTTGTTTCATCCTCCACCCAAACATACCTTACTTTGTCGTCTGACATTGCTTTGTGACTACAAACTTCATAAATATCCGGTCAAAACGTGCGACGTGCGTCCGGCCCTGCCAGCGGTTGTTCGCTTTCAAAGCCCAATGTGACGCAAGCGGGGGGGATGTCGTGCGGGTGCTCAATTCTGAGTATTTCATAATAGAACCTTTACAAGCAAAATAAGTGAGAAACCGCTTTTTATTACCGACCCAAAAGAAACATGGCTGTGAGCAGTCAACACACTAGCCACTTAATTGTATCGGTTGCGGTTTTCCCATTCTCCATTCTCCATCCTCACAAGTCGGCTTGTTTTTCTGGATGAGCCTGCAAGCATTTTGTTCTTCCTAGAGGACAACGAAAAGCAGGAGGAGGAGGAGGGAGGAGGGGACAGAGAGACGCGAGCCATGAAACTTTATAACCTCGGGCCTCAGCTAATGCAATTGACCTGCTATTCTGGGCTTGAGGAGGCCCGGCTACTTAGATAAACAACATAATGAAAAGAACATGCTGTTCCTTTGTAAGAAGGCTCAGGCGTCCACAATGAAGACAAGGTGCATAATGTATACACTGGCTCCGGTGTCAATCACAGGAGGCGCGCCGGCTTCTTCGCTTTTTTTGCGCCACATTGCAACTCATGTGACAATGAAGTAACCTGAAGTTTTTCCGACTCCGCCCGTTACCGGCAGTGTGCTTGCTGCCTTACATCATTTTTGATCAGTGCCGTTTTTAAACTATCGAGTTCCTGGAAGGTAGAAGGAAGTCTATGCAAATGAGTTTTTCCCATAAGGACTAGCTAAAAAAAACAAAACAAGTGAATGCTATTCCACACAAAGGTGCAGCATTTCTCGCTTTTACATTCCAATTCATTCCAATTATATTGTGTGGCTGAGGCAATTAATCCAGAAAACAATACTGTTTCGTTTTTTCCGTGACCACGCTCATAATAATAACTTCTCATCTCGTCTTTCCCCATCGTAATGATTGGAAATGGCAAAATGGCACTCTAATATAAAAATGCTGCCTTACATATAAAGGAATAAAGCACAGCAATAAGACGTTTTTAAGAAGCTTTTGGTGTACACGACTTGGCCACCAGGGGCAGTATAATAATGCAGACACAAACATTCAAGATTTTCAAAACTAAAAGTGACTCTGTAATCTTGCCTACTAATATTAGTTGATCATAAAAAAATATGTGTTTGTGTTGTTATATTGTCATACTAAAAGTGTTTGTGTTCAAGTATCTGTTGCTTAAATCATTGGTCCCCAACCAATGGTCTGCGGGCCATTTATTGTTAATAATTTCTTCTTTTTTTTAATGCTGAAATAAAGATTGCCGTGTCTCGATTTAAGACAGGATTTTAGGATTAGAATAATCTTTTTTAAAAATATATAATCATTTAAAAAATCTTTCACTGTCATTGCACAGTGTACAGCAAAAATGAAAAGTTACTTTTTGTGCAGTCCTCTAATAGGAGGGTTCGGGGAAATGCCTCGGGCTTGTGTGACCCCAAGTAAAAAAATAATAATAATAATTTGGGAGCAGTGTAAAAGTGTAATTGCACATCAACTACAGTAGGTGGCAGTGGCACTCTCATTGTCAGAGGATACACAAGGAGTGTTAGATTACAGCAGCCATCTTTTTAATATTACTGCACACTGTCCTTTTAATAAACTAAACTCAAATTCAGACAAATTATATTATTAATTGTCGTTGGGGGGGGGGGGGTATTTTAGTTCAACACAGTTTTATAGTGTAAAATGTTGGCCTGTTTACTTTAACAAAGCTATTCTGTTGTATGAAGATTTGCTAGATGACCAACCAAGTACTGCACTGCATTTTCCCTTGAATGTTTCAAGATGTAATCAATAGACAAATCGATTATTTTCTCTCTCCAGCTCAAATAGAAGTCATACCCTGTAAAATCTGCGGGGACAAATCATCGGGGATCCATTATGGTGTCATCACCTGTGAAGGCTGCAAGGTGAGTCCTCGCTTGTGCCAAAACACGTCACCGTCATTAAGTTCATTACACCTGGGACACATCCAACTTTTTTGTTTTCTTTTTCTTTTTTTGCCACCACCCAAGTTATATTTGGATTGTGATCTTGGTTTTCTTTGTGCAAAGGGTTTCTTCCGGCGCAGCCAGCAGAACAACGCCATGTACTCCTGCTCACGACAGAGAAACTGCCTGATCGATCGGACCAATCGCAACCGCTGTCAGCACTGCCGGCTGCAGAAATGTCTCGCTCTGGGCATGAGCCGTGATGGTGAGTGTTGCCCAAAAGCATTCGTATTCTGTTCTCAAGTAGAAATATAGATACTTGTGGGCAAGGAAGAAAAAGCTCAGGTTAAAAATCAAAGTACTGATTCAGCTCCTGTAGTACAAATAAAGGAGAAAGTACAGACTCTGAAATAGGGATTGAAGCCGATAATCACATTTCGAACATATTCAGACAGTTTTTCACTGTCTGCTAAGATCTTTTGAAACCTTTTGCGAACCCCAAATGAGCTACATTCGCATGCATTTGTTGCTCATTGAGACATTTATGGATTTATTTAAATTTCCCACTTAATATTATTATTTTTTTAAATGATAGTGGCACTGGGAATTCCCTACACTTTCTATTTAGTTTTAATTAAAATTAAGATATTATGTTGACATTTTGGAAAACTTAATTTACAGTAGAAAACTTCGGTCTATCACTACTCTGAAATGTTTTTGAGTTGAGTAAAAGTACCTTTTTAAACTCCCAAATTTCCTCCATGCATCATGTTATGTTTAACTCATTTGCTCCCAAAAACATATAAACACGTTGCATTTTAAATAATACAAGGGTCCCAAAAACGTATTTATATGTTTTTAAAATGTTTTTTTTTAATGCTAGAGCATGCAGAAGGCTTTGATGCAGCCTCTGAACTGAAGAGAACGCTTGAAGCAATGGTGGTTATTACAAAAAACTAACCAGCAGGTGGCAGCAGAGTATAAGAGATCAACCAGGGCCATGTTGCAAAAAGCTCTTTTCCCCACTGTTTTAAACAGAATTGTGAATACTAATGAAACTTAACTATATTTTAATGCTAATTGCTGCAAAATGGAAACAGATAGAAATATACTTTTTTTTCCTGATTCCTTTTTTTCCCTTTTGGTAGGTTGCATGTTTTTATAACAGAACACAGTATTCTGTGGGCCTTGCGCAATCAATAAAAATCCAGTAAAACAGCCGGGAGCGAAGGGGGTTGCTTCAGTGAAAATGGCTGGTAGTGAATGAGTTAATGATACCCAGCAAATTTTTACCACTAAATATAAATGTGTCTTTGGTGCAGCTGTGAAATTTGGCCGCATGTCCAAGAAGCAGCGCGACAGCCTGTATGCAGAGGTGCAGAAGCATCAGCAGTCCCAGGAGTACGCCGGCATGGCAGCCCGGGAAGAGAACGGCGACATGGGCGACCACAGCCGCACCTACAAAAGAGTATCCAGCACCACGCTCAGCGATCTGGACGACTTTACCACGCTGCCCGACGGCCTGCTCTTCGACCTTCCGCTGACCCCCGAGGACGGGGGCGGCGAGTACAGCAACCTGGACATGCTCGCCGGCAGCGCCGGAAGCAGCTCGTCCTCTCAGAGCTCGCCGGAACAGACCAACTTTGACTTTACGGAGGTCAACCACAGTATCAAGCACGAGTACCAGCTGTTGCACGACTCCGGGCTCTTCTCGCACGCCATCCTCAACCCGCTGCCCGACGGATGCTCGCTGCTTGAGCTCGGTACGCACGCCTTTTTCGAACTTGTCGATGCCAATGAATCAATTCCTGATCACGACAGTCGTTTTAACGCTGATGTTCTCTCCACTCAGAGCACATAACTCAGTGTGTGGTGAAGTCGCATATGGAGACAAGCCAGTACAGTACAGAGGAGCTGAAAAGAATGGCGTGGTCCACGTACAGCATGGAAGAGACCCGAATGTACCAAGCTAAGGTATGATGGAGGATTAAAATGATTAATCGAATAACTCAAATACTATGGATTACAAAAAGAAATCAAAGCCCGATCTCTGCCTCAAAAGGTTGCATGATAGTTTCCCCGCATGGACAAATGCTACTGAAATTAATGATTTGATTTCTTACAATCATTATGAAAGATGACATGAGGGGCAAAAAAAGTTTAATGTTTATATTCTTCTTCTTCTTTTAACGCCCCATGTTGACACTACTCCCTTTTTGTAGAATAAGTGTCACAAATAAGCCACAAAATCCAAATAAACATGATAATCATCTCTTTTTTTTTTCTTTTTTTTTTAAGAATTCAAGCAAAATCAAGTAACAAAACATGCATGTTGTTCAGAGCAGATGTACTTTCCTCAAATAGTTACCCCCAAGCATGAATAAACAAATTTAAATAGTTGTGGTCTAATCAATCAAGCAGGCAGGATAAAGGTCCGTAGAAAACTAATAATACCGTCAACGAATGAGTGGCAACAACTTGCATTATTGTTCTCGGTGACTAAAATGTCTCTTTTTTTTCTCTCTCTCTTCTGTCAGTCAGCTGAGGTGATGTGGCAACAATGTGCCATTCACATCACCAACGCCATCCAATATGTGGTGGAGTTTGCCAAGCGCATCTCTGGCTTCATGGACCTGTGTCAGAATGATCAGATTATCCTCCTCAAAGCAGGTCAGTAAGCCTTCAAATAGAAACAAGTACCAGTACAGTGAAATTCCAGTTTGTGGCTCGCGGGGGGGGATGCTACATGTTCCAAACTCGTATAGAGAAAAACATTTATTTGAGCTTATTAAGACAATCTCTTCCTTAGCGCCTTTGCTCTCTCGCATCCACGTTTCTTCAAATGAGAGGCGGAAGCATGCTTGATTCAATTTGTCACTCCGTCAAACTGATACCCAGAAAATAATTTAACATTGTGCAGTATATTCAAACACCCAAATGGCCAACCAAGCTATATCACTTTGTCTGATCAACGTTCGCTAGCTAAATGCTACAATGTGAATACAAATTAGCATCGATGTTATGGTTTCAAATATGAACGTATTCCTCCTCTGTCCGCAGGCTGCATGGACGTCCTCCTGATCCGAATGTGTCGCGCTTATAACCCCATCAATAACACATTCCTCTTCGATGGAAGGTTCGCCCCCGCTCACTTCTTTAAAGCACTCGGTGAGTGACGCCCTCTCACGCCTTCTTCCTCACTTGTCACACTATTTCTCTTTTATATCCCGTGACCACTCGACATTTCCCCTTTCCTCCAGGCTGCGACGACCTCGTGACGGCCGTGTTCGACTTGGCCAAAAGCCTGAGTCGTATCCAAATGTCTGAGGAGGAGATGGCCCTTTTCACCGCCGCTGTGCTGCTCTCACCAGGTGACAAATTTAACTGGGTGGACACTTTATTAGGTACACCAGATCAACCCGGCAAAGATAATAAAGAGAGAGTGCATATTCACTGTTCAACATTCACGAATTGGCCTATTCATAGATTCTTGGTTGTCTAATGTAAAGATATTGCTTTGCCGCCATCTTGGGGCCGAGTAAGCATGTTGAAGTGAGGAGAAGAGCTTCATACGTCTGTGTGGGTTCGAGAATGTGAAAAAGCAGCTAACTCACCGCATGTCTGTACCTTTTTTTTTTTTTTTACGCATCTTGCGTCATCTTTTCTCACCATTGCAACTTGCACTTTCTATCACCTACCATGACACATATTCTGTTTACATCATACAATTCCATATTCAAGTGTGCAGGGTCGGACTGGCACAAAAAAAAATCGGGGCCTGGTATTTTCACTCAGGCCCACCGGCCCAGCCCAGCACAACTCCTGCCTCACATGTAGTTCTGCCACCGTTGATGTTTCAGTTTGCTATCTATATTCGTAGGGCTGGGTTTAAAAAATTGAATAATCGATAATTAATCGATTTTCCTTTTCGAGCATGATATGTTGAACATGTCCTATTTAAAATTTTACCATGCTCCCAAAGACGTATTTATACTTTTTTGTTTTGTTTTTTTATGCTAGAGCATAAAGAAGGCTTTGAGGCAGCCTCTAAACTGAAGAGAACGCTTAAAACAATGGTAGTTATTCAAAAAATAGCCAGCAGGTGGCAGCAGAGTATAAGAGATCAACCAGGGTCATGTTGTAAAAAGCTCTTTTCCCCACTGTTTTAAACAGAATTGTGAATACTAATAAAACTTAACTATATTCTAATGCTAATTGCTGCTAAACGGAAACGGATAGAAAAAAAAAATCCTGATGAAAGAAGAGACTTTCATCTTTAATCAGCCGGGAGCGAAGGGGGTTGCTTCAGTGAAAATGGCTGGGGTGTCTAAACGTGTCCCCACTTCCAAAATGTTGCTGATTTCAAATCAAATTGCTTCATTCAAGCAACTGTATTAACCATAAATGATTTTTTTGTCTTCTTTCTCTTAAGACCGACCCTGGCTGACAGATGTGCACCAGATCCAGAAGCTTCAGGACAAGGTCTACGTCGCTCTCCAGCGCTGCTTACAAAAAGGCGGCTCATCAGAAGAGAAACTTGCCAAGGTATGTATAGGCTGCAATTTTTGCCCGCCGCCAGCGTTGACGCGCTGCCAGAACATTTTCTGATTGGTTCCCTCCTCCTCCAGATGGTATCAAAACTTCCCATGATGAAGTCCATTTGCAAGCTCCACATCGACAAACTGGAGTTCTTCCGTCTGGTCCACCCCGAGACGGCGTACACCTTCCCGCCGCTGTACCGGGAGGTGTTTGGCAGTGAAATCACGTTCCCGGACTCCACAGAGGGCTAAGCAATGTCGGCGCTTCAAAACAAGACCGAGATTCCGCAACAGCGACTGTGTGAGGGCGCGAGAGAAACAGAGAAGAGAGAGAGTTTAAACGATGTGGCAACAAGCTGAGGCGAAAGGCAAAGCAAGCCACTCAATGACAATCCTTGCACGCTACACTTTCGGAAAAACACTCCTCTCACCTCGCAACTCCCGACCGACCCACACTGCCCCTCTCGCGCCGCGCCCAAGAGGTGCCCGCCGACCTCTGTTTCGGGGGGAGCTTGGACGAAAGGATTATAGAGTGGCCTAGAGATTTGTATTCTCCAAATTATTTTTCTAAGTCCTTATTAAAGCAGACGTCGTTTCTACTACAGTTCTCACAGCTCCTCTAAGCTATGGTTGAATGTAAACCCCGCCCCTTAAAGCGTTCAGCACAGCTTCAAGGCCCGGTTCCGAATGTACATACTTTTAAATCCTCACCTCGCGCATATTATTATTTTTTTTTCAGTCGCCATTCTGGTAGCAGCCAACCACTTTTTACTCAGCATCAGTTGTCGCCTTTTCGCAGGGTTTTTTCGGCGTGCGAACAAAGCGTTCAAAGGGACCATGATCAAACTCTCAACCGTTGTTTTTTTTTTCCTCTTTTACAAGCGCTCATGCAGGTATTTATTGTTTTTTTGTTTTTACTAGCCTACCCTCAGACACCGATGTAAACGGGCTCGTTCTGATTACCTCAGTCCCATGCGCCCGTCCCTTTGCATATGCCACTTAGAGAAGACTCACAAGAGAGATTGTCAACATATTTTCAAAGTTTCCATTTATATATATATATATATATATATAAAGCCTTTAGTAGGAGACACAATACTGCCTGCCTGTACGATGGAAGGATTGTTATAATCGAATATTTGAGTCCATTTTTTTTAAAACGAACGAAAAGTTTTCCCCCCATTTGCAGTTCCAATGCACCTCCAACGGCTGATATAACGGCCACAGCGTGTTTTGATTGGAGGGGGCGGAGCCAAAGGATAAAGCGTGGACAGATGGCCCGCCGGTTTACTTAAGCTCCTTAGACGTCGGTCCGAGGGGATTTATTATCTGCGCCAACTCTCACTGCAGTTGAGCCTGCCTCCAAAATTGAACATGATTTGTTCCGTGGTGCATCTCGTATGACCAAATCGTATTAAAAAAAATTTTAGCTCCAATCTGTCCTCCAAACGTTTTGTTCGACTTTGGAAGTTCCACCATACCGTACAGGCTTGGTCAAAATCAGAAGCTGTCCCAACCCGCTTGTCCCTCTCATTTTTTCCACCCTTTACCTTTACTACCTCATTCCCTCTCAAACATTCATACTGAAAAGATTCTACACAATTTATAGTACTCACAAAATATATGTTTTTGTGATGACCTTATAGGTAAAATCTGAGGAGGATTTGAAATCCTGTCATTGAAAGCAGAGGTGGCAAATCCAGGTCCAGAAAGTAAAAACCCTGCCACAGTTTGGCTTTAGCTATTGATGCTAGCTAGCTAGTGTTGAATTATTAACATTGTTTTTCAGTTTCAATTTATATTTTAGCCGTTTTGGATTTAGTTATAGCTGTGTAGCTCAATGAATAGTATTGTCTATTGTATTCTTATCTGTCTCTTTCGCCTGAGAAGAGACGGGCAACAAGTTTCTTTTTTCTTTATCTAAAAGGGAGTATAGCCTAGTACCGGTCTCAGTCGGTCGAAGATTTATTATTGTTCAAAGTCTAATCTGATTTGTATTCCTGGGAACTTCTGCCTTTTTGTGAAGGGGAGGAGACTTTTCGTATTCACCCACTTTTCAATAAATAATGATGTGCAGGAGAAGGAGGGACACACTTTTGAACAGAACACTGCTTGGGTGACTTCATTTGTGTGATCAGAAGCTTCTGATAATTATACCTTTGCAAAGGGGCTTCTTCACCAGAATCTCACCATTCAGTTAATTGAACACGCAAAGAGTAGAATAAAAATATTGTCTACTCTAACACTAGCTAGTTTCCTAGCAGGTAAATGAGCACCATGGGAGCTAGCTAGGAGCTAGGACCTGGATTTGCCACCTCTGATTGAAAGTGAAAAATAACAGACAATCATACACGGGACGTTGAATATATATTTCAGTTAGATTTGCGTGGCACTGCTGGGACAGTGCTGTTGGCCATGCAGTCAGTATGATCTCAAGTAGCACGAGAAAAAAACAAAAATGAGATGCCGTCCTCGCCACGGCACAGTGGGATTGTGCAATTGGGCCTTTGTTGCCATACATTTAACTTTAATGTAGCATAGACTTTTTTTCCCTCGAAAAACTTTCGATTCTAATACGACAAATTCAAAGCCGACTCATGCGCAGGGTTGGCCGGATTGTATCAAGGTGCAATATTTTGTCGTGGAATGTTTAATCGCGATGATTTCTTTTCTCCCCCCCCCCCCCCCCCATCCCCCTCAATCGTTGCAATCCTCATACGCTGCAATTTTAGCGGGACGAAAAGTTCCCGGTTGAAGTTCCTCAGGGTGATAGCTCGGCTCTCTGTCCTGTCCAGCGGTGCCGACAAGGCACCTTGCGCCAACAAACTGTAGACGACCTTTGAACCTTGATCACTGTGTACAGTTCATGTTCTTGTGAATGTTGGATTACACAAAGTACCAAACATTTGAACCCTTCTGATTATTGTTGTTGCGAAGACATGTTGAGTTGGCGTCATAGATGAAATAGGATATTGATACAAGTAATGAAAAGGAGAGAAAAAAATAAAATACATATAAAATATGAATTATAATCTCTGATCCTTGTCTTGGTTTTGATGTGATCTTCAATTTTGTCCTGATATATACCATCATGATATTTTCCTCATCAGTTTAGTGTCCTTTTTGTCTTTTGGAGAGATGTAATTCTATTTTTTTTAAGAGGATTTTTAAATATGTCTCCCTAAAAGTTTCTCTTTTTTTGTCATGATCCTCATGTTTATGGTATTGTCACTTTATTTTAAGGTTATATTATTATTATTGAATCATGATAGATTAAAATGAGAACTAATTTATGTCACGTCATGGATATACAGAAAGCCAGAGCGGTTATTAACACAAAAGTGTTATTGCACAATGGTGATATACTTTGTGGATTTAAGAATGTAATAAAATTCTTTTTACAATTAAAAAGACACGGGTGCAGTGATTGATCATTGGTCAGTACAACTACTTCATAAAAACGTCTAGTTGAAATGAAAACTGAATTGAACAGAATGTAAAACTAATTCTGGTATGTGTGTGACTTGGCCACCAGGGGGCAGTATATTAGTCATGCAGATTTACATAAAAGTTCCGCAACTCTGACTCTGTGAGCTGCAGTAACAACTTTTTGTTTCTTCTTCTTCTTTTGTCCTGGAGGGTGACTAACTTCAGCTGGGAGTGGCATTAAAAAAACTCACAGAAAAAACTAAAAGAAAAAATACTACAGCCGCAAGATCACTTGTTTCTTGAAAAACTCCAAAGTCAGACACTTGTACCACAAAGAACAACCGTACAAAATGTATGCATAACATTTTTATAATCCTAAATGGAAATTAAGCTATTTTAATAAAGCAGTTTGCTTGCAAATTGTTACATTATACAGTTTAAGATTGGGTGGAGGGGGTGGGGGGGAGGACAACACTGCAAAATTATCACTTTATCAGATTTTGCCATTCGTATGTATACGTTTGAGTGAAAATTAACATAACCCCCAAAGTCCAAATATTACCATGTTGGGCATTTATTTTCAGACTGCCCTTTGAACAGTCTTACAAAAGTCGCGCCTTCCTGACATCTTCTGGTCAACAGTAATATTGTTACTAAATCCGTTTATTTATCCGTTAGAATTTCCTAAGCATTATTTTCAGATGTTTTTCTGTCATGTTAGCATTTCAATTCATTTATTAGCATCTCCATTATCTTTGGCAAATGCCATCGCTATTCTTGCTGGAGTCCACTTCCACCATTACAAAAAAACACACAACAGATGGTCAAACAATTATACGTAATCCACATACATTAATTTAACCCCAGTATTTAACATAGAATTTTTTTTTATACTAAAACAAAGGTATGTTGATCTAATCATCTCCGTTGGTTTTAGGCAACATCAGCAAACAGCCTAACTTGACATAAAATGCTGCTTTAGTATTATCTTGAATCGCAATTTCTTCTTGAATGATGTGCCGGCAGAGCATAACATGATACAATTGATCTATACATGACAGTACTTAATAGCTGTGTATGTTCTCACCTAAATAAATCTACCTTCTGATGCATACCACGTGTTATACACATGTTCATCCGAACTAATAGACCGACACTGATTGTATATGGAACCACAAAGTACACGACGCACTGCCTTATTCTGCACAATCTGGAATTTCTTCATATATGAATATGACATGGCAGTGTTTGACCAAACCGCTGAACAATAGTCTAAATCCGATACCAGTAGACTTTTAACCAAATTTGAGTATCTCTTTATAATCAATGTCAATGTGTTTAGCCCATGATAACTATACATATATATAAATATATATATTTATATAATGTTTATTTATATATGATCTTTATTTTTGCCTATATGACAACTGATAATGTTTTGTATTATGACCTGGTACAATGTTTTGTGCCTTTATGTTCTATAAAAACATCTGGCCCGGTGAGCCGACCTGCACTTCCCCTCGCAACCACACAGGGGGCAGTAGACGCCAATGCAAGAGTTCCCCCCCACCCAACACCGAAGCTCGCCCAGAATCATTTCATTCCTCTGCAGATTTGTTTGCGTGAATACGTGGAAACTCGCCCCAACTCACCACCGCACCAAATTACACTTCGGGGACATCCTAGTGTGTGCATGTCCGGTGACAGTGAGACAACTCTCCCGCGGACGTGGACGTGGTCAGTCGGCGTGTCCTGACCCAGTTGACGGACGTCTGAGCAGTCCTATGATACCTCCGAAACATTTCCACTCGTTTTGCCCCCCAACGCCGCGCGGCCAACTTTCGGACACGTTCACGCCACTAACTCGCAGTGAAGTTGAAGACACCTCCAACATGTCCGTGGCAGGCTTGAAGAAGCAGTTTTATAAAGCGAGCCAGGTTTGTACAACTTTTGCTCTTAAGCCAAGTAGCACCAGCACCCAACCCCGCTTCGGGTTCGGCTAGCTAACCAACTCTCGCAGTTAGCCTTGCTTAGCATTGACGCTAGCGCGATTTACTTTCTTCTCATGCTAACGAACTCCAAACTTCGGTTTTCTTGGTTGTGTGGTGACACTAGGAAGCGAATGTTGCATTTTGTGATGCGTTTCGTCTTTTTTTTTTGGTGTGTGTATGTTTTTTTTTTTTTTTTGGTCTCCTCCTCCCCACCCCCAAGCTAATTAAAGTGGAGGTGAATCTTCCAGGCGTTTAGTTCCCTTTGAATTTACATTTACCAAAGGTCACAAAGTGTCGTTCTTTCAGTCTCTCGGTGAGTCATGGTTATGTGAAGTAAACAACTTTTGTGTGTATTTGGAAATATGTCAGCTCTCTGGAAGACCTGCTGACCTCCTTTCCACTCCAGCTGTGTTCTTAGTCCTTTTTTTTTTCTTCTTTCTTATTTTTAATCAAGGAGGTCAATCTGATGTCTTTTTTTTTTTTTTTGCCACACAATTGATGAGTTTGAATGCTGTTTTGTTTATTTTAAACGTTGGTCTTTTTTTTTACGACGACTCCTCAACCTGGGCGAGGGTTCCGTCAAAGAATGTCTTTTTCTTCACCACCCCTTGCTGATCTAAGCAGGAAAGACATTTGGTTTCTGCCTCGGGCTTCCTGTCAGGAACATGCAGAAATCCCTGACGGTTTAGAACGTGTTGCAATGTCGGACTAGCTTGAAGTGGACATGGGCAGTAAACACTATCAAAAGTAAACAATCGATGAACTCAAAACGCTGGATTACAAAAAAAAAAAAAAAAATGGAGGAACAAAATCTCTGCCTTAAAGTTGCTCAGGGATCATTTTCCATACAGACTAATGTAAATACGAACATTACTGTGTCTAGAAATAAACTAAAGCGAATGTCGGGAAGCCATGAGGAAAGCGCGTCGGTAACACTTTGAACAATTTGTAACGCGGCTACAATTGTCAACACTATGTATCGTATCAATGTTAGCTAATGTAATATAACTCGCTACTAATTAGTATGTATTGTAATTTCCCCCTTAAGTGTGAAAACACTAACAACAATGTATTCTAATCGTATTCATAAACAATCCTCAACTGACGTCCAAGCACTGCATATTCAGCCTGGCTAACGGTTCGCCAGTTTAGTTTAGAGTCAGCAGCTAACCTGAGCTTCCCGCAGCCGGCAAGGCAACTAAAAACAGGTTGTCATTTGCAATGTCGAGTCAAACAAAGCACAACGTAAATTCATTCGCCGACTCCCGCGTCACACAGTAGGCCAGGCCCCACTTTTTTAAAGCCACACACAGTCAAAGTCAGCGATACGACTGTGTACAATGTGAGTATTGCGACCCCAGGTGGCGGACAACAACATTACCTGCACCTCATATGCACATACGTTTGTTATTGTATTATAGATTAGTATTAGGGGTGTTAGAAAAAAATTATTTGGCAATATATCGCGATATTAGAAAGTGCAATTCTCAAATCGATTCAGTATGCGGCCGAATCGATTTTTAAGCATCCATTTTTTTTATGGGAATATTCAACAAAACGTCTTACTTAGGGTTAGGATTTACACATTAAGCATGGAAGAATGTTATATTAATGGAACATGAAAGCTTAATATTTTTATTTCAGTGCTGTTCAAACATGAAACAGACTGCAACCTGAATTTTCAGATAAATAAATAAAATTTTCATACAAATCTTTCAGTGTACATGTACACGTTTACTGATTAGTATTGTCTAAATTTGAGTTTTTAAAAAAAATCGCAATAATCAATTTGTAGATTCGTATTGGGATTAATCGGTATCGAATCGTGACCTATGAATCGTGATACTAATCGAATCGCCAGGTACTCGGCAATTCACACCCCTAATTAGTATTGTTTATAATGCAAAAGCAACTTGCACAATTTATCGAAGGGATAATCGACAGTGCTACGATAGTTGTGAGGTTAAAAAGTGGATCCAATCTGGTAAATGACCATTAAAGGCCCGGGTACCAGGTACCAATAGCACAGCCCACCACCGTTTAAACGTATAAGCACAACTTTCCCCCCTTATTTATTTTGACGGCCCCTCCTTTGTTTTCCCTCTTCTCCATAACAGTTGACACAGCTCGGATTTTCCTCACTGGAGGCATACAGGAAGTGGGACTGGATATCAGTGGCCAGCAGTGCGCACATCCTTGTTTATCTCTCCATTTTTTTTTTTTTTTGCCCTGCTTTTACATCATCATCATCATCATCATCATCAACTCCGAATGCATTGAACCGAAAAGGGCAGACAAACAAAATCGCACTCCCTTTGGCCGTTTGACAGAGAGAGAATGGCTGGAGGATAAAAGTTTGATGGCGGTGAGCTCTTCTATAATTAAAGCGAAACCTTCCAAGGCAGTCATTTGGAACCACAACGATGTGAAATCGTCAGGTGTCCTTCAGTGAAATGATCCAATTTCACTTTTTTACTGCAAAAAAAAAGTACAACTTACTACGTGGCAGAAGAAGGGCTGGGCGATTTGGGGGGGGAAAAAAATAATCATCTCGGTTATTTTAATTCATATCCTGATTCATAAACATGATTAGCCATTTATTGAATTTGTATGTAATTCTTCTTGTTTTGGGTTTAGTTTTATGCTGTGTGTGTGTTTCCAAACATTATAGAAACGTGAATATGATGAAAGGATCAAACGTGTACTCATTAAGGTGCTTAACTGTTCATGTATTTAGATTTTTTTTTTCCCCCAGTTGAGTACTAGAGGTGTGTCAGATCCAACCTGGAACATATTAGTTAAGGAACAGGAAGTGAAACTGCGCTCTGGCCACACACCTAAAACAAATATAGCGGTAATGTAGGACAGTCTGTTAGTTTACAAAGTGTGTGTTTTTGGGGGGCTCGTTCGAGATCTCCAATTTTTTTTTTTATGGTTAACTCCTCGTCCTCACCCCTTGATGATGACACATCATGTGACTCATGTGTGACGGGACGTTGGGAGTGGACTGCACTTTACACAGTATAATTGTCATTGTTTATTATAATTGTTCACTCGACCGTATTGTACTGAGCAATTGGTTTCACAGTTGGATTTTTATTATCCTGTCACAAATTAGATCTGATGTCGAGATGCAGCGTTTTAATTTCGCTCTAATTGATTAGTAGTAGTACAAACAGTCAGGTACAATTTTAGTTATTTTAACAATAAACAGAACGTTAAACCGTGACAGAAATAATATTGTAGGCCGATTTATTGATACTTTTAGTGCGGTCTAGGTAAGGTTTAACCCTGGAGAACCCAATAACCCTTTTCTTCTTTGGAAAATTATGAATTATACATTAAATGACTGCTATACGTTCACTGAACACCAAAATATATGTTTTTTCAATTTTAACCCCTTTTTTTTTTTAACTAGCTCAGAGTTGCTAATTTATCAAAATATATATATATAAAACATACTCCTAGGCATTCTGCAACATGATATGAAATAGATTAACAAAAAAAAACAAAATTTTACCATCTGATGGTTTGCTGAGAAGATGGTTTTGTTTGGATTGATTTCCAGCTCAACAAAATTGCCATGTTGCCAGCCATCTTGTCACCACCACTCTGGCTCATGTAAGTGCAATATTCATCCACTAGATGACCCCATGCAGGGGTCAGAAGTGGCACTCTGGACTTTTGAAGTAAAATTTGTAAAAAAAAAAAAAAAAAGAAAAGAAAAAAAGGTCTTTGTTATTTGAGTAGCAGAATTTTCGGGGCCAAATTTGACCCCGTGGGTTCTCCAGGGTTTTAAAAAACAAAACATACTGCAGTTCTAAAATATAGTAAATAAAAGCTATATATGTGTAAATGAGAGCACTGGGAACTGGGCTCGTCATAAAAATGCAGAAAACTGTTAATTAAAATAGCTGGTCGTTATGAAATGCGGCTGTAAATCCTTTGCTATAAAGCCTCCCACACAGCCTGTCGTATTTTCTTCTCTTTGTCTAAGTTCGGCAGGATTGTTGACAGACTCGCGTCCGTTCTTGGCTGCGGTCTGATGAGCAACTCTAGGTGGAAACAGTTCAAAGTTGCTGCTTTTCCTGACGTATTTCATTTTTCCGCAACGGTCGTTCCGTAACCAGAAGGCCGGCTGTTCGATTCAAGTCATGTGTCGTCGTGCCCTTGGGCAAGGCACTTGACACGCATTGCCTCCAGTGCTACTCACACTGGTGTATGAAAGGTGCGAATGTTTGGTGGTGGTGGGAGGGGCCGGAGGCGCACGCTGGCAGCCACGCTTCCAATGTTTCCATTCCATTGTAAAGCGTCTTTGAGTGTCTAGAAAAGCGCTATATAAGTCTGATGCGTTATTATTATTATTTTTTTCTTTTTTTTTCCTTCCATTTATTGTTCCTTCTTACTTGCAATTTAAAATCAATTCAATTAGTTCTTCTTTGAAGCCATCGTGGGCTTTAAACAAGCTTTGCGATGATCCACGCACAGTTTTGCTACATTTCATGGCCGTTTAATGCTCCGTTTCCCAAAGCTCGTGTGCGTGTAAACAACAATGTTGCGGGGGGAGTGACAGCACAGATTTTACCCAGCACATACAAATGCCCCATTCTGGTTTACATGTACATTTCAAGTGACATATATCCGACATGAAAGTGAGTGACAGTCTTCAATAGAGGCCGAGTAAATATGGAGACTTTTTTTTTTCTTCATCATATGTATGTAAGCTGGATCTTATCAACGTGTCCACTCTGTCGTAGTGAAAATAAGGTCCAATAAGGCTGGAATCGATTATCCTATTAATTATTTCATTGATTGCTCTGGGAGCAGTAACATTGAAATAACATTTACGTAAAACGCTAAATAATAAATATGAAAGGCAATAGTGCAAATATTAAACTCGCTCTTTATTGACCTGATTGCTGTACTCGGATCGGCAGCTATCCCGTTTGGTTTTTCTTGACATTTTATCCACATTTACAAAGAGGCCTTATTATGACCGCGTGCCACTTGAGAGCACCCCCAAAATTGTCACTTGAACCATGTAATATAAATCCAGCCTGAGAGGTTTAAATAAATAAGTGTATCGCCCTCCTTACAAAGCCATTTAAGGCTGGTTAGCGCCCTTCAGTAGATAAGTCAACTTGAACCCGAAGGCCCGTCGACACCAATCTTGATTTCTTTGATGTTAAATCGGGCAAAAGGGTGCAAATCAGTAGCGCAGTATCTTGTGACGTGACCGCTTCAAGGTTGCTTTTGCAACCTTAACCTTTCTCCAAATATGTGTGTTGCGCTCTGTAATTCCAGTCATGACAAAAGGAGTTCGAGTCTCGTCGATATTTCAAACTATTTTTGGTTCAGTCGCCTCCTGTTGCTAGATTTGTCAGGTATGATAATTACTCACCTTTTTGCGGTAAATGCTGAAGCACAAGACAAATTTGCTGTCATAAGTATTAGCGGCATGACGTAAAGGGTCGAAAACCAGTGGATTTATGATGCTAACAAAGTAGGTCACACGGTTATTCTGCAAACCAGGGCTGTAAATCATCACCGTTATCGAAGTTGGTGTTTTCTGCCAACGGACCCTGGAGGAGCTTGAAACGGAACGGAACACATGCACACGCTCATCGTTGTTTTATTTGACATCTACCCGGTTGACAGCTCGTCCTTTGAAGTGATATAAAGCTTGCTTGGAATTAGACAATTCATAGCCTGGGTTGTTGCTGCTAAATAAAGGCATGGCTCCGCAGAGCTTGGAGCGGATCGCGCTTTAGTTGACGTTTGCGCTGACGTTCGTTTGGGTTCACAATTATAATCTGTCTTTCAAAGTTCTTCTAATGGTTTCACAATTATATCCGCTGCTTGTTTTTATGGCACGCCACAGAAGTGTCATCCCTGAAAGGACTCCAAATCGTGACTATGTTGGGTTAGGTTAGCTATTAACGTTGGATAAAGGAGGAAATCAGTGATATACTGTTGGCATCAAACAGGGCTCCTGACTGCCCCTAAATGGTGGAATTTTACCCCTAAAAATTGAGACAGTGGCAAGTACATCTTGTACAGAAAATTAGCTGATTTAAAAAAAATTAAAAATCTGGCTCCCACGTCACTCACCAGACCAGGCCAGACCCTTTCAAGCCACACTCACTCATTCTCTGTAGTAATGGAAGTAGCGTATTTTCTGCACTATAAGGCGCACCTAAAAGCCTTTCATTTTCTCAAAAATCGTCAGTGCGCCTTATAATCCGATGTGCCTTATATGTGGATCAATATTGGTTAAGTAAGGTCCAACTAGTGGATGCTTAACGCAACCCCAGCCACTACAGTAGCTTCTATTTCTGTGCGCCTTATAATGCGGTGGGTGTGCCTTAATTATGGGGAAAAGTTTTTAAATAGGCCGTCCATTGAAGGTGCGCCTTATAATCCGATGCGCCTTATAGTACGAAAAATACGGTATTTTGGGAGTTTAGCATTGTGGCCCAAAAGTAAATTTTAATCAATGTCGGGGGAGTCTGAACTACTAAATTAGGCCAAACCAACGATTCCTTGCTCCTGCTTTGAATTTTACAATACAAGTTGACAGGGCGTTTCTTTGTGAGTATACCACACACCAAAACAAAACAGGAAAGCAAATGGTTGCACTCGGCTGGAGAGCAAGCGTGTGGATGTGTCTATTAGAACCTTATGGGCCTCATTAAATGACCTCAGTCTTTATACTCTCTTTCCTCCCCCCCGCCCCCGCGTGCCTCTTTGTCTTCCTCTCTGCCGATAGATGGTGAGTGAGAAAGTTGGCGGCGCTGAAGGAACCAAACTTGATGATGACTTCAGAGATCTGGAGCGGGTAAGAAGGACATTCCACGATCATTTACGTTCATTCCCATTGTTTGTAAAAATAATCATGGTAATATTCTCTGATAATTGTACACAATATGATGTTGGAGTTCTTGCTGTGTCCCTGCAGAAAGTGGACGTGACGAGCAAAGCTGTTGCGGAGGTGATCTCCAAAACTTCAGAATATCTCCAGCCCAACCCTGGTGAGATTGGCATATTTGCAGTAGTGAGATTTTGGAAGAGCTTCATCGGCTTGCTTCTGCTCCCGCAGCATCGAGGGCCAAACTATCCATGTTGAACACCATGTCTAAAATCCGTGGCCAGGTAAAGAACCCCGGCTACCCGCAGGCCGAGGGCCTTCTGGGAGAATGCATGACCAAGTTTGGAAGAGAACTCGGAGAGGAGACTAACTTTGGTAAGGTGGACTTCTGGACGCGTTCCTGGGTTTGCCGCTGGCTCGGGTTTAAATGTTGTAGGTTCGAGCAATGCCATGCTTTTAACAAAAGGGTTCCATGTTATTAAACCTTTGAAAATGGATATGTGCAACTCCATGGTAATCACGTTCACATGGCCATCAAACATAAAGAACGTTGGCGAGACGTCTTAGGACCGTTTACAAATGCTCGTGACTGTTTTGCAAACGCATGCCCACCGTTAGCAAGACAATGGATTCGCAAGGAAAATTCTGAACAAAACTAAAACTTTTTGCAACCTTTTCAAACCCTGACGAAACCCAAAATTTGCTACGTTCGCAAGTATTCGCCGCTCGGTTAGATGTGAGCTTTATATGTTAGCATTGAGCTAACAGACTTTTGTTAGACAAAATTATATGATTTGGGTGGACATTTTGCATGTTTAAAAAATATACAAAATAAATAAATGTGCTTTTTTTCTATAGCATAGATTTCCACAGGTAGATTTGGAACATATCACCCGCGATAGCCAGAAGCGATAGCAACTCAGCAAAATAGCGTGTCTAAAAAGTTTTGTCTTGTGTTGCTGAGCAGTTCGTGTCATCCCCAGGTGGCGCTCTCGCGGAAGTCGGCGAAGCCATGAAGAGGATGGCGGAAGTCAAAGACTCGCTCGACATTGACGTCAAACAGAACTTCATCGACCCGCTGCAAGGCCTCTGCGACAAGGACCTCCGAGAAATTCAGGTTTTTAACACGACATCGCACGTCTCGTTTCACGAGGATGCGCTCTGGAGACCGAATGCCGTCTGCCGCAGCACCACCTCAAAAAGCTGGAAGGCCGCCGCCTGGACTACGACTACAAAAAAAAGCGGCAGGGCAAGATTCCCGATGAGGACATCCGACAGGCGCTGGAGAAATTTCACGAATCGAAGGAAGTTGCCGAGACGAGCATGTACAACCTGCTGGAGACCGACGTGAGGACTCGGTTTCTAACTGCGATGCGTGGCTCGGTTTGCTTTGGGCCACTCTTGACGCTGTGTTGTGTGTGCGAGTAGATTGAGCAGGTGAGCCAGCTCTCGTCTCTGGTGGAGTCTCAGCTGCAGTACCACCGGCAGGCGGTCCAGGTCCTGGAAGAGCTCTCTGACAAGCTTGGAGAAAGGTGCGCCAACATAAAATTGTCACTACGCGAACGTAACATCCAGGAATTCCGCGTGAAAAACAAATCAAATCCACAGTTCCTCGTTTGAATGTATCGTTCCAAATGAGACTAAAAAAAAACTAGTCACGTGATTGACATTTTTGAACAGGATGACCGAGGCTCAGTCCCGACCAAGACGCGAATACACGCCCAAGCCCAAACCGTTGTTTGATTTTGGGGAAGACAACCACTCCAACGGGGGCTACCACACCTCAATGGCTCCGCTGCCGTCTCGCAATTCAGGTGAGACGCTCACAAAGAGTTGAATTTGTTTGTTGGAAGAGGACACGCATTAAAATGTCCGACAATTGATTTGAGGACACATTCGAACGTCTGTTTCTGCGAAACTGAGCCGATAAACATTCCGGCCATTTCCAACGTGATTGCACAAGACCTGGATGAGTCAGTGCAAACCAGCATAAATGTCACACACATCTTGAGTGTTTACATGCGTGTGCGCGTGTGTGCGTGTGTGTGTGAGCGCGTGTGTGTCTATTGGCTGGCCATTGTCCGACTGACCTTGTTCCTTTTCCCCCGTGACATCACCAGAGCCGTCAATTCACTGGGCCAGATTGTCTTTTCGGAAGCAAACATTGTGGGAGTGGGAGTGGGAGTGGGAGTGGGCGGAGCATGAATTTCTCTTGTGGTCGGTCTCATGTGTTTGTTTTGAGTTGCGTCTTTTTATTTTTGGGCTGACGCTTGTGAAAAGTGGGGAGCAGAACACAAACTCAATGGTTGGGGAATTTCGACATATGCGCTTCATGTTTTCATTGCTAACGTTACACGTGGTGAAACAAATCCACATCCTGTGTTTTGAGCGGAAGCACGGTTTTTTTTTTTTTAAAAAGGAACTCAAATGGCCACAATTTAAATCATGTTGGTGTTGAAACATATCTGCGCTTTACGTGTTATCCTGTTAATTATCTTTGATTTTCAACCAAAGTGCACTTAACACAATTTGCTACTACCTGCATGATGTGTGACATTTGTTGTAGTGTGGCCGGTAAGGAAGTCTTGCTTAATTGCGTCTGTATTTGCATTTTACAAGTGTTTACCATAATTAGGGCTGCTCGATTATGAAAAAAAATATTAACTTATTCACTGCCATTGACTATAGATGTCAAAAATTCATTTGAACTATTTTTATTACTTAAGCATTTTTTCCCCACTTTTGTTAACAAGAGTATGAAAACCTAGAAAAATATATATTGTACATTTAAAACAGATATAAAATGTGTGATTAATTGTGGGTTAACTAGTGAAATCATGCGATTGAATACGAAAAACATTACGCCCCTAATTTTTAATAATCTTTTCTTAAAAAAAAGAAGCAAAACAGAAAAGATTATTGAAAATTAGGGGCGTTAGCCGATATATATTTTTTAATCATAATTAATCGCTTGACTTCACTATTTAACTCATGATTAATCACAAATTTTATATCTGTTCTAAATGTACAATAAAAAATCTAGGGGTTCATACTCTTGTTAACAAAAGTGGGGAAAAAATTGAAACTAATAAAAATATTTCAAATGAATTTTTGACGTCTATAGCCGTCAACGGCAGTGAATGAGTTAATCACCATTATTTTGGTAATAATTGAAATCACGATTAGGCCCATCATTTATTTTTTGGTACAAAACAAGAAAATGTTTAACTTAAAACTTCTTAAGACAAATACAATTCTTTGAAACACTATAATTATGCAAGTTCCTTTTGGATCAAACCAAATGTATTAAGTTATTTTAAAATTAAAAAAAAAAGGTGTAAATGTATCAATTTAAACAATTCAAACAACTCAAAATTACTTATTAATATTTTTGGGGGACGATTATGCCGGATTTTGTAATATTGGAAATTGTAATAGAATTTCTATTAATTAATTCCACAGCCCGAACCATAACAACTATTTACTGTCATAGTTATGACTTTACTGCTGCTTTAATGTCAGTTAGGAGTCGACCATCAACTACACATTCCAACTTTCTGTACAAACTCCGCTAAAGTTGTTGTTGTCGGAACGGCACTCATTCTTTAACAAAAATGTGCCATAGCCTCCTCTTCTGTAGTATTTCATTCGTTTTCAGTCATTTTCTCTCTCTCTCTCTAAAACCAAATGTGTTTTTGTGTTGATGAGTAAGAATGATTCTTAAAATAATAATCGTAATTACAAAAGTTTCCTGAGTTTCTCCGGGGTACCCCAGCTAGCCAAAACATGCGCGTTTGGTAGACTGTTGATTGTCCTTCTGTATGAATGTGAGTGAGTGTAAATGGTTGTCTGTCCACATTCTGCTCTGCAATTGGGCGGCATTCAGTTCAGGGCGTACACACCAAGTCAGTTGAAAATGGATGGAATATCTAGTCAATTATATCGACTGATATTCGACGGCAATCTTAAACATTTCTTGACAATAATATGCTATATGTGACCTCACTTGTGATTGATTAATAATACATTTGTGGAATATGAGTTATGCGGCAAAATCCAGCCTTTTCTATCCATCTCAGGGGGCGGCCATTTTGCCACTTGCTGTCGACTGAAGATGACATCACAGTCGCTCAGGGCTCAGGCAGCGACCAATCACAGCTCACCTGTTTCCTGAAGCAGAGCTGTGATTGGTTGTTGCCGCCTGAGACCCGAACAACTGTGGTGTCATTTTCACTCGAGAGCAAGTGGCAAAATGGCCGCCTTCTGATATTGATAAATATTTTGCTGCTTAACTCATATTCCACTAACGCAATATTAACCAAAATACCGTATTTACACTAGTGGGGCTGAATAGAACATATTATCGTTAATATTTTTGGGGGCAATTATATTTGTGTCGATGTAAAATACCTTTTGAGACGTAACACATTGTTACAGACAGAAAAGAGTGATCAGTTCTTTGCGCGTCTCAAGCTCGACGTCGACGCCGCACAAAGAGTGAATTGTTTGGAGACAATTGTGTAGTTTGTTTGTGCATGGAGCTCCTGTGTGTGCTCCGCTGGTCCCAGATCAGATCAGCGGCGCGGGTGGTGGGGCTGTGAATGGAGGAAGTATGAAACAATTTGGAATATTGATTCAGGAGTAAAATTTGGTTAAACAAAAGATGGCGCCAAAGCAACACTTTTATGTTTGACGATGCTTTGGCCTTTTATTTGGTGACTTACCGCCACTGACAAAAGACGACGACCCCCCTCTGGTGACGTGTTTTGGTGAAAGCGCTGACAAGTCCTGCATTTTCCCGCAGTCCCCGAGCAGCCCAGCTGCAAGGCGCTCTACGACTTCGATCCGGAGAACGAGGGCGAGCTGGGCTTCCGCGAGGGCGACATCATCACGCTGACCAATCAGATCGACGAGAACTGGTACGAGGGCATGCTCAACAGCCAGTCGGGGTTTTTCCCCCTCAACTACGTGGAGGTGCTGGTTCCGTTGCCCCACTAAGGCGGGAGGAAGGGAGGGCGGGTTGGGAGCGAGGCCTCGGACAGACCCGGCGCGGTCCACACTTAGAGCCTGTTCCGCTTGGAGGATGGACTCTTGAAACCTCCCAGATTTATTGTTGTTGTTGTTGTTGTTTTAGACGGAGACAAAGTAAGCACCAGAAGCTCAGGTTGACGCAATACTTGCCCAGTTTCACATCTGAGCGCCTCAGTGATGACACCTGCTGGCCATTCTGACAATTGCCTTTTTATCTGACACAGGTTTTGAACCACAACAGTGCAACTTAGCGATTTTTAGTACCAAACAACACTTATGGAAGGCAGTTTGAGCATTGATTCCATATTTTAACACACTTCAGAGCACTGGTAGAACAAACTAGTATGCTTTTTTCATCTTGTGGGGGGGGGGGGGGCGTGGATTGTCTCGCAACTCGGGGGTGGGGGGGGGGTGGGTTATCGGCATCCGAAAGAATTTGAATACAAATGCCAATTTTAACTTTGTAGTAATATCTTAAAGAATGTTTATTGAACAATTTTCAGAACTTAGACATTAGACTTCATTTTTAATTTTCTAAAAAAAAAAAAAATGTTCAGGGAGCTACCAAGGTTATCATTATGTCTTAAAAAGTTCAACGGAAACCTAAACAAGTAAATACCATAGCTCTCTTTAGTTTTCTGCAGCAAATGCCCCCCCCACAATTTAAAAATACCTGAAATCTTAAACTTTCACTTCTCTTTGTTTTAATGTCAAACAAAACCAAACGCTTCAGAAGGTTCCCAGGGACAGCAGCATCTCTTATAAAGTTAACTGAAAAATGTAAATAAATAATTCCCTGAGATTAAAATGGTTTTAGAGTCACCTTTTATCGGCCGCCAGCCTTTTAAAAAAAAAAAGGCCGATACCGATATTCTTCTTTTGTATGCTTCTTTTCCCATGAAATCTTTTTTTTGCATATCCATCTTAAGGTCCACGTACTCGTACATGTTGCGCATGAACACAAGTCAGAGACATTTAAGGTGACAGAAGGTGTACAGCAGAATTATTGGGCTGGGACCGAGCCAAGTATCTGGCGAGTGTATTCACTTGACTTGCGGGCGGCTGTTTAACTGTCAGTCAAGATAGCGTTGGCGTTTGAAAAAAAAAAAGCAGCCTCCCCCCGCAAACAGGATAAAAGGGCGCGCGACATTATGCACCTTCCGGTGGCTACCAAGCGTGTGAATGAAATGCTCAAAAGGCCTTCCATATCCGCCGGTTCGTCTTCATTGGCTTGTCTTTTTTAATGGTTTAGTCGACAGTGTTTTTTTTTTAAAAATAAAAGTGTCCGTTTTTGTTCCATTGTGCGTCCTGACCTGTTATGGAGCCCGTTTGAACACGCAGTGCCTGAAAGGACGACGCTGCCGGCAGCGCTTCCGTCTTTCTGTCCCGAATGTGAAACTCCTGCTTCCCGCTGCATTTTATTTTTATTTTATTTTCTTAAGTAGCAAAAAGGCTCCCTTTTATTTCCGCGCTCTGGAAGCCGGCGGATTTTTGTCTGGTTTGTGCATTTCAACTCTTCCTGCGCTCCTCATACAAGTGGAAACACCAAAGTGGAACGACCCGACAACCATATGCAGTCCATTGATGGTCGCCCAATAAATGTTTGTAACTGCCCGTAGATGCCACAAAATACTTTTTTTTTTTTTATTCCCATTAGACAAGACTACGACTGAAGTTCCTCCTCTCATTTCAACATAGGTGCCTGGCCACAAGATGGCGCCAATGCACCTATTTTGTATTAGACAGGGCTTTGGCAGTGTTTTTTCCCGATTGTGTTTCACTTTGCAGCTTCCACTGTACAAGAATCCTTTTTGTGTATAGTTGAGGATTCCAACAACGGTCAAAGGGAAAACATCAAGGGAATGTTTTGGGTTCAAGAATGTTTGGACCTTTTTTTTGAAAGTGTTTGTGCTTTTACCACCCCCCCCAAAACCAGACCAGCACTGTGTTTTGGACCTTGTCTCATATGTTTACATGTGGTATCCTAGCACTGTGTATGGACTGTAGAAGGAGAAAAAAAAAGGCTTTTGTGGGTGCCTTTTGGAACAGGAAGGTGGGAAACCAAAAACTGATGGAATAGCTACTTAATGAATGGTCCACAATTTCTTTTTGTCTTTTCACGTTTAACCCGTGGCACTTCTGCGTGTGTGCACATTGCAGCACATTTACAACACTAGAGGCTGTTTCCTCACATATATGGCTAACGTTTTTTGCAAATATTTTAGATATGTTTTGAAAAGTCCCATTCGTTTCCTGATTGAAAAGCGCTATGTTTTATTTAGTTGGTCTTAAGTGTTCTACGGAATGAATGGTATTAAATGCATTCAGGCTCGCTATAGTATTATTTTTATATCCAAAACCCATTTACAAAAATGCATGTAGTCCTTTATATTAATTATTGTTGTACCCTTTAAGATGTTAGACGTAAGCCGCCTTTTTACCTTGAGAACTGAATTTAACCATAATTCTTTTATTGCTATTATATTTGTATGTGCATCTTTCCCGACCCGACCCACTTTGTTCTTACAATAAACAAAAGGAAGGAAAAAAACAAAAACATCTGGATGTGAATTTATTTTCTGATACTGTATTGGACAAAAATACAAAAAGACAGTTGTGTTTCAAATATTTCCAGTGTGTTTTAGTTTGTAGAACAGCAACAGCAGGCTTACATAAGGCATTGCTCTGTTCTCATGCAGGTGCGGGAATAAATAAAAAGTTAAGGGGGGCAAGAAACAAGCACAGTTCAAAAGGCTAATACGGTGGTTCTCAAACAAAATCATCAAAAAAAAAGAAAAGAAAAAAAAACACCAATATGAATAAATGTTTTTTTTAACTCCCTTTTTAACACTTTGAGAACTGCCGTCAGATACAGTAAAATCACCTCAGTGTAACCTTGACAAGTATGCACATTCACAAAATACAAAACAAACAACTCGCAACCTTCCTGCCACCTTCCTGTCAGTGTCATTTGCATACACGACGAAGGCAAGCTGAAACGTGGAACGGATTAAGTTAGTACGCGTCTCACTGAGCGCCACTCAGCTGGCTGTAGACGTGCTCCAGGATCTGGGAGTAAGCTTGGTCCTTAGGGGCGTGGCAGCTCAGCGAGCCCTTATAAGGAGTAGCAAGGAAGTGAAAATTATTAAGGGGCGTGGTTTCAATTGATTGCCAAAATCGATGTTGTAAATGTGTTAAAATTGCTGATATTTTCTCATTGGTCAAGCCCTACTATAAATAACAAAATCAGAGAAAATTATCCCCCCCCCCCCCAAAAAAAAAGTGTCACTCTCACCTTGATTTTGTCCATCATGGTGGTGTCGGGACACCAGTACTGGTTGAAGTGGACGAGGTCGGGGGCGGCCTTGTAGAAGTCTACCAGCAGCACCTGCAGACACGTTGCGCTCAGGACTCGTTTTCACCGCATATCACACTTGGTTGTCCTTTTATGTCTTCTTTCTTTTTATGCAACGCGTGCTGCGCAATTATACCATTTCATTGAGGACGTCACTGGTGAGGAAGTTGTCTTGAACGTACGTGACCTCCACAGCCACTGGGATGCCGTAGTCGTTGGGCCTTTGCTGCAACAAAACACACAAAAATACAATTGTTTGGATTGTTAAAGCAGACGCACGGGCCTCATAAATGAGGTAAAAAAAAAAGAAAGAAATGAAATAAGATCAATTATTGGACCAAATATTACAAGACTTTCTAATGTAAAAAGTGTGCTGACCAGCCTTTACAGCTGCATGCTCACCTCAGGCGGAGGTACGACCCAGAACGGCGTAATGGTGGAGGCCACGCCTTGATTGCCGTGATAGTATGGTCCTGAAAAACGGTTGAAATCCATTTTATTAGTATTTTTTTTAAATATATATCATTAAACAAGTTATAATTGGGGCCCAACCGATATGGATTTTTGGAAGGCCAATGTTGAGTGATTCCGATCAAATTTACTGATGTTAGATTATCTTAATTAATAAAAAGTATAATGGCCTTTTATCCTTTTTTTTAATTAGCAAAATTTTTGCGCTTAAAAAAAAAATAATTAAGCCAATGTAATTAACTCATTCACTGCCATTGACGGCTATAGACGTAAAAAATTCATTTGAACTATTTCTATGAATTTCATATTTTTTTCCACTTTTGTTAAGAGTGTGAAAACCTATAATTTTTTTTATTGTACATTTAGAACAGGTATCAAATTTGAAGTCATGTGATTAATTAAAATAAAAAAAAATAATCGTCTGACGCCCCTAATTTTAATAATCTTTTCTTTTTTAATTAGGGGCATCAGGCAATTACAATTTTTTATTGTAATTAATCACATGACTTCACTAGTTAACTCAAGATTCATCACAAATGTTATATCTTTAAAAAAAAAAAAAAAAAAAAAATGTTATATCTGTTCTAAATGTACAATACATTTTTTTCTAGGTTTTCATACTCTTGTTAACAAATGTGGAAAAAAAAAGTGAAACCAATAGAAATAGTTCAAATGAATTTTTGACGTCTATAACTGTCAATGGCACTGAATGAGCTAAATTGGTCGGGCCCAAGTCATAATATCCAAGAATCCCAAGATGCACGTACCGCAGATGACGCCCAGGCACGGCTGGAATCCGTTGTTGGAGCCCTGCAGCCTCAGCTGATGGTCCATCTGGGAGTCGATGTCCTGCAGCGACGGCAAGGCCGGACCCCGAGGGTGACTGTGGTACCAGCCCACCAACGACAAGCCGCGCATGAACAAGTTCTGGCAGATCTGGATGCATCACGGTAAAAAAATATATATATATTAATAATGTGACTTTTTTTTTTTTTTTTTTTTTTAAGTGAGAATTGTGTGCATTACCTCCTCCTCGACAGCAGAGGCAGCATCTCTGTCCGCCAGCCTCGTTCGACAAGGAAACGCCCGTAAGACGGTCAACACTGAAACAACACAAACAGCAACAGATCACATTTGAACTTTGATGGGTGATTATTTCATTTGTTTTATTTATTTATTTTTTTATCTTGGTCCAACTCACATTGCGTGTTGGTGTCCCACCGTCCTCCCAGGTAGCCCACCACCTCACTAGTAGTCAGGTGGCAATGGAAGTCCTAGTGAGGAGATCCATATGGAGCCTTTGATTTTAGGGTGTGTGTTCCTAAAAATTTTGAGCCCGCGTGTTTTTGTGTTACCATGAGCAGCAGCACGTTACTGGACACGGCCACATTGAAAGGCTGAAATCTGTTGATGGCTGAAAAGGCCGACAGCTCCACCAACGTGTGGGGGTCCCTGAGGATTGCAAAGGGGACCTCGTTAAGACGCTCAACGTTGACCGAGGGCGAATTTTTTTTTTACGAAGCGGCTACCTGGAAACGTCCCTGGTGCCCAGCGTGCAATATCTGACTGGGATTCTCTCTCGGTCCGTTCTCCTCGAAGCCAGAGCGTCTGGAACAGAAACATGTTTGTGAGGAGAAAAGAAAACCAGATCACATATTTAAGCATTTTTCCATTCGCTTACATAAAAAATGTCAACTAACAGATCGTCAAGTTACAGACCTCCCTCCCTCCCTCCCTCCCTCCCTCCCTCCCTCCGTCCGTCCCTGAAATGGGAAACAGATTGCTGAGGAGCAGAGGAGGGATTTCAAAAGAAAAAAATACCGTGCAATCCTCCAGGTTTGTTGTTTCTGTTCTTCTCTTCGGCTTGCGTGGCCGACTTGCCTTCCTCTTCATCCTCGTCGTCATCTTCCTCGCTCGCCAGGCTCTGGTGTCAGCAACACAAATATGACATCATAATATACGGCCTAAAAATGTCAGCCTGCAAGGACCTCACTTTATAAACTTGAGAAAGCATCTGCCTGGTGGGGAGGCTCGTATTTTTCTCACAGAATACTTATGTAATCGAGTATAAATACTTGAGGGACTACTTTTTTATTTAAACTTGGAGTGGCATTATTACTCTTAAAAAAAATGTGGACGTCCTCACCATGTCTGCGCTGGGCTGGTACTTGTGCAGCCAGGTGGTCTTGTACTGGGCCAGCTTCTGGCCGCGGTAGCGCACCGAAGCCCAGCCGCAGCCGGATTTCTTGGCCGGGTTGACCAGACGCTTGCAGTGGGTGGCCCAGGCGCTCGGCGAGTTGAAGATCTGACCCGTCTCCACCCAGCGGATTTTGCCGTCGTTCAGCAGGTCCCCGGTGAAGTTCTTGCCCTGAGGGGGAGGGCGGAGTTTGTCAGCAGTCGCATCAATCAATACATTATGTGGGGGGAAAAACAAATATTTCTCTGACCAGGTAGTGGATGGCCAGCACGCCGTCGCCGGGTTCCACCAGGCCGTCCTTGAGGAGCACCCGCAGCGTGATGCCCCGCCGCGTGAGCAGCGAGCCTCGGCCCGAGCTGGAGCGGAGGTCGGCCTCCTCGCCGCCGCTCAGCTCCTCCTCGTCATCCTCGCCGCCGTCCTCCACCACCTGGGGCGAGCCGGGCGCCACTGAGGAGGAGAAGTATTGTTCATGGAATCGCATTAATTTATTCCAGTCTGTTCCCTTCGTTTTGTATCTTGGCTGTATTGTTTTTGTTCAATTCGATTTGAGCCTCCGTGTGTTGCCATGTCAATCTAATCTGCCTTCTCAAAAAGGTAGTTTCTTTAACCAATCAGATTTTCTTTGATTGGTTGGTCAGAGCAAAACCGTTACAGCCAAATTGAACTAGCAAAGCACAAAAAGCAGCAGTTTTTTCAAAAACTCTGTTCTTCAAAAAAATTGGCTTCAAGCCCTTAATTTCCTTTCCTAGATGACATTTACGGTAAACAAAACACATTGTAGATTTGCAACAACTACGTCGTTTTTAATTTCCTCTACACAATGCAAATAAAAAGGCGGGCGACAAATAGCATCGATAGCGGTGCTATAAATGCTTCAAACAATGACTGTTTAAACACAAACAATGTAAACACTATAACAATACTCACTGGCAAATATTTGAGAAAGAAGAAACTTTAAAATTACTGACGTTAACTGAGCCTTTTTGTTGTGAATCTCTTCTTTGTTTGAGTCTGTAAGACTATCATGCTGCCACCTGGTGGCCAAAATGCGCACACACCAGAGAACCAAAACGGATTAATGGCATTTCTGTTCATTTGATTTGGGAAAGATGATTTGAGATTAGCGGCAGCACGGTGGCTGGTTAGCACGTCCGCTAAGGATGTGAGATCGAGTCCGGGTTCAGCCTTCTTGGGAGGAGTTTTCTCCGTGTAGTCCGGTTTCCTCCCACGTTCCCAAAGACATGCATGTCAGGTTAATAGAACACTCCGGAATTGTCCGTAGGCGTGATTGTGAGTGTGGATGGTTGTTCGTCTCTGTGTGCCCTGCGATTGGCTGGCGACCAGTTCAGGGTGTACCCCGCCTACTGCCCGAAGCCAGCTGGGATAGGCTCCAGCGCCCCCGCGACCCTTGTGAGGACGCGTGGTTATGAAAATGGATGGGGTTGAGATTAGCGATGAAAGAATTATCATATTTTATGCTTGCATATTTTTTTATTGTTTACATTTGTTAAAAAAGGAAAAAAAAGAAAAAAGAAGTTCTAGCAGTCATTTTAGTTTTCTTCCAGTCAGGGTCCGAAAGCTCTTCCTCCCAAAACGTCAAGAGTACTATTACCCACCAAACAATCTACTTTAATGTCTGCCTTTAAGCCTCCTATTATGGTTGTTGCATATTAAAGTAATAGCGGCCCACTCTCTGTTTTGTGCGTGTTTTTAAAAGGGGGGCAAAATGAGCCCCATATTGGAGCGTCTCCGTTAATTGTCGCTAAAGTACCGCTGCTAGCCAGCCTTTGTTTCCGCGCCCCGACAGGACATGGCTCCCTCTCGGCAAGAAAGACGGCCTGCTCCCCTCTTCCCTTCTTCGTCCCCCCACCCCCGAGATGACAATTAAAGCCCACTTTCATTCATCCTCCTCACCCATGATGGCTCCGAGGGCGCCGGGAACGAGTCGCTCCAGCTCGGGAAGCGGACGTTTAAGCTTGCGGTCCGGACGGAGGCTTTCTGTCTCTCTCGCTCCCGGTGGGAGACGTGCTTTCTTCCCGTGCTCGCTGCGGCTCGCTCGGGCTGTTGTTGAAAAGCAGAAAATGAAGGCTGCGCCGTGGTCGTTTCCTTGTTGTGTTGCTTTAATGTCGGCTCCCCTCCCCTTTCTTCTTCCTCCTTGTCACTCTCTCCCCTGGGCGCCAGCTGCCATGCCGACGACCACCCACCTCCCCCCCCACGGACACTTCACTCAGATAATTCACATTTAAAGACCCCTCGAGCGGAGGACATTAATCGCGCTAATTAATTGATATATGCATCAATAATGTATAGAGCGTGGCGTTGTACATACAAAACGACTTGGAAGTGAAATTTTAAAAGCATGGTGGCTATTATCGGATGTTTATAAGCGAAAGACGCCATAAAGTGACACAGGGATAGTTTAGAAAATTCCACAGTTTAAAGATTGTTTCACTTTCTATCCATGGGACGGTCCGTGTGTCTTCCTCGAAGAAAAGCACTTTTCGTAGACTTTGCCAGTAGAGGGCAGCACATTTCCAGTGTGGTCGGCGTGTTTTTAGCGACACATGCTGGATAAATAAAGTATTGCAGCGTCACGGTCTACTTTTACTTGCTCAGAGCCGCCATTTCCAGCTGAGATTTTAAAATGTATATATTTGGGAAAATAAACATCTAAACACTTTCATTGTTTTGTACAGTTCTAGACGTTTATATCTCGACTTAAACATCATTATTTCGCCTTTTTAGCTGTAAATCTCAGGTTTCCTTTACCACCGGATGTGACGACTGATAGCAAGTGCTCCCTCTCAGCTGATTGGACGAGCGGCGAGGAAAGGGCGTTTCTGTAAAGTAGCGCGAGTGGAAGTAAATAAAGTGTTCCTGCTAAAAACATTGACAGGAGAAATGAAATAATTACTTTTATTTTTACTTTTCGGTTGTGTGCGTCACGTGTAACGATGCGTAAGGTTAAGAAAGAAGCTCTCGAAGTGGTGAAAAACGTGAAACCGAAGCGGAAGAGGCAAAGGACGCATAAAGACGGTAGGCTAATAATTATAATGCGACAGTCTCAAGTCTAAACCTTCACGTTTCAAGCCAAATAGTTGTGGTAAATCAAGCAAGTAGACCCACCGTTTATGTGAAGTAAAAAAGTCAAATCATCTTTATATAGCGCTTTCCAACAGCCCCAGTTGTCACAATGCAGTTTCAGCCGTTTATTGAATGGGACAAGTAGCTAAACACAAATACAAAATGAAAACACTCTCAAGGAGCATGGAGCAGACGTAAAAATGGATTTGATATACAAGTAAACTTAGTTACATATTTGGCCATGGAATGCATTCAACTCGTAAGTCAAGATAGCTTTACAACTCATACCACTGCTTAATAGAAATCCCCCTCCCGCTCCCCCCATTACCTGTACCAAAATGGTGGTCGCCGCGCATACCATGCCAACTTTCCTCCTGCAGATGAACCCTCCGGTGTTGTTTTGCCCTCCGCCTACCACACATTCTGTGAGCCTGCTGATGTTGATCACCTGCGGACTCGTTTACTCAGCTGGTACGACCTGGAGAAGAGAGAGCTGCCATGGAGGACTCTGGTATGAAATTAGATATTTTTGTAACACACGTACAAAATCCAACATTGGGCCCTCGGTTCCCAAATCTGTAATTTATTTCCAGTCTACTTGTCATTATTTGTCAGATTTCTTTTCATTTATTTTTTGTCAGTTTTTTCTGTCCCATGCTTTGAGAGTGTGTCATGTTACCAACAGTGCATTGATATTTATAGAGAAAAAAAAAACGGTCTTGTGTTATTCCAACAGGCACTAATAGAGCCAGATGTCAACATAAGGACGTATGCAGGTACATTAAATACCGTTAATGCATTATGCGGCTGCCACTGACTCGTTTTAACGGATTTGTCTTTCCCCGGTCAAGTGTGGGTGTCAGAGATCATGTTGCAACAGACCCAGGTCGCCACAGTGATCGAGTACTACACAAAATGGATGAAGGTGCACATTTTAGCTGGTGTGTGGTGATATGATCAGTTTCTTAATGTTGTGTGAACGTGTTCCAGCGTTGGCCCGCCGTTTCGGATCTCGCAGCTGCGACGTTAGAGGTGACCACTTGAGCTTCGGATCTCAGTTTCATATCAAATGAATTTGGATTGATTCTTTCATGATTGATTGTGTTCATGAGTAGGAGGTGAATCAGATGTGGGCGGGCCTTGGCTACTATTCACGGGGGAAGCGCCTGCATGAAGGTGCCCAAAAGGTGAGCAGAGTACAGGATGTGTGATGTCATAGTAAAAAAAAAAAGTTTGTTTGTCTAATGACATTGGTACTTTTGTGTGTACAGGTGGTGTCAGAACTTGCCGGCCAGATGCCCGGCACGGTGGACGAGCTGCTGAGACAGCTCCCAGGAGTGGGACGCTACACTGCCGCAGCCATCGGCTCCATCGCGCTGGGCCAAATCAGCCATCACACACGCACGCACGCATCAATGACTTTAACACCAGGAAGTGACTGCAATCCTTGTCGCCTAGGTTACGGGAGCCGTGGACGGCAACGTCACCCGGGTCCTGTGCCGTATGAGGGCCATCGGGGCCGACTGCACGAGTGCGGCCGTCACGGAGGCTCTCTGGTGAGTTGGGATGCCGCGAATAGTCAAAAAATGCGAGTAATCTGGGGTTTCAAGTCAAATTAAGGTCAGATTATTTAAATAAATTATTCAAATTAAGGTCTGATTATGCAAATTAATTATTTAAATTAAGGTATGATTATTTAAATTATTATTCAAATTAAGGTCTGATTATTTAAATTGATTAATTATTCAAATGCATATCTAATTATGCGATTGGCTGGCAACCAGTTCTGCCCGAAGCCAGCTGGGATAGGCTCCAGCAACCCCTGCGACCCTTGTGAGGACAAGCGGTACAGAAAATGGATGGATGGATATCTAATTATTTAAATTAATATGCAGTTATTTAAATTATTTAATTATTCACATCTAATTATTTAAATTCCGGGCTAAAGAAATACGTGTTTCTTTCTGGTTTGTTGTCTTTCAGGACTCTGGCAAATACGCTGGTGGACCCAAAGCGACCAGGGGACTTCAACCAGGCCATGATGGAGCTTGGGGCCCGAGTCTGCACCCCAAAGGGGCCCCTATGCCAGCAGTGTCCTGTACGCTTGCAATGCCACTCTTACCGCAAGGTACAAAAAAATAAAAAATAATAGTAACGCTCTGTACTTAAGTAGAAGTACAGATTCTTCAGTGGCAGTTGGTCAATAGAGGGCGCTATGGCCCCGCCCAATTACGCATGATGTCCGCCGCATTACGTTATTAAATGAAAATATTGGTAACAGAACAAATCACAAATCTTTATCCATTGATTGCTAAATGTTTGACATGCTCAGCAGTTCCTCTTCAATGCAATAGATAGGACTAAGGTGGGACATCGGCCATTTTGTGTGTAGGTTCAATCCAAACGAGAGCAGAATTCCAAGAAGCTGTTGGGGGAAAAGGACATGAAGCCTCCAGCACTTCCAGACATTGAAGACTGCAGTAAGCCATCTTCTTTTCTCCCCGCTGGACTTCTACTCATTTTTTATTTGGCATCTCTCGCTCAGGCGCCAGCGGAACATGCCCACTGTGTCCACCCGAACCTTGGGATGAGGAGTTGGGGGCTCAGAACTTCCCGAGAAAGCCGGCCAAGAAGCCCCCGAGGGTGGAGCGAACCTTGACATTTGTGCTGACTCGGCGTGGAGAAGGCGGCGAGGACGAGTTCCTGCTCATGCAAAGACCAAGTCAAGGTTGGAACTTGCGTCTTTCTTTCCATGTGGATTGTTGTTCTAATGATTTGTTTTAGTTGTCGTGGAATTCCCAAAGTTTTCAGTTCTATTTGAACTCATTTGCTCCCAAGAACATATTAATACGTTCTATTTTAAGTGTCCCAAAGACTTATTTATACGTTGTTTGTGGTTTTTATGCTGGAGCCTAAAATGCTAGAAAGAAAGGTAGAAATAAATTGTAGTTATTACACAAACGGCCAGCAGGTGGCAGCAGAGCATAGGAAATGAACCAGGACCATGTTGGAAAAACCCAGTTACTGAATTATGATGAAACTTAAGCTATATTCTAATGCTAATTGCTACAAAACGGAAACAGATAGAAATATACTTCTTTTTTTTCCTGATGAAAGAAGATACTTTAATCTTCCTTTTGGTATGTTTTTATAACAATAGAACACAATATTCTGTGGGCCTAAAATCCAGTAAAACAGCCGGGAGCGAAGGGGGTTGCTTCAGTGAAAATGGCTGCGAGTGAATAAACAGTGAATTAAATTCCGCTGTTGCCAGTACGGTTAGTGTCGCTAACAGGGATTCTACAATACATACATTGAATGTGTGCAGTTATTTGTGTTTACAATTTGTTTACAAAAAATGTGTTTCAATACATGTATATATGTTTTTTAATAAATGTAAAACAGATGGGAGAGATTTTCAACTGGAACGCATTTATTTGAGATTTTTACCTCCAAATATGATATTTGTCTCTAAATGTGGTTTTGTCAGGTTTGCTGGCAGGCTTGTGGGAGTTTCCAAGTCTTGTGTTGGAAAAGGAGGACAATTCTGAAAAGAAACACAAGGTGGCGCTGTGTGCCCTCGTCAATAAACACCTGGGAGCACCGTTGACTGACAGCTCTCTTCACTATGTGGGGGAAGTAAGTATTTGTTATTTTGACTCGTTATTTGCTTTTATATCATTCCAAATGAATTGAAGCGAATTAAATGATGGACTCATTTTTGCATGTGTAGTTTTCTGACATTTCCAAAACGCAAAATGAATCGACGTGAGTTCTGGATGCTCCCTGAATTGGTTGTCCTCGTCCTCGTAGGTGCTTCACATTTTCTCGCACATCCGCCAGACGTACGCGGTCCACGCTTTGCATCTGGGAGACGCCGAGGCGCCTTTGCGGACGGGAAACGTGCGCTGGGTCAGCAGGTCGGCGCTGCGGGAAGCCGCCGTGTCTACGGGGGTCAAAAAGGTCACGCTGCACTACAGTTTCATTTTTATGCTTAAACATTCGTCTTTTTGAAAAGCTTCTGCAATTGTCCTGCATGTCAACTCTCGTGCAGATTTTGAAGCTTTGCGACGCCGCAAGACTTCAGAAGGAGACGAATTCTCCCGTAAGTTTTCCTCAGCAATTTTCGACACAGAGAAGCTGCTATGAAAAGTCACTCGAAGCTCTTTATACGTATGTGACGATGAAAATGTACAAATTTGTCTCACTTAGGACGCCAAGAGGCAAAAGAACGATGACAAGAAAAGACCACGCGGCGCAGAGAAAAGCAAAATGAAAGCGTCCGGTGGTGGCAACACGCAACTGTCGCTTACTTCCTTCTTCAAGACCACCAAGCAGGAAACTTGCTGAAAGATTTGCATTTCTCAATATGGTCTACATTTGCGTGCGAACGGTGAAGTTGGACTGCAGTTTGTTTTTAATCATGACAAAAGGGTGGCGCAACTTTCAAGTTTCCTCTCCTGTACATTTTCTTTGGAAATGAAGCTGAGGAATTTGAAATAGGAACATCCCACGAAAATTTCACAAATAAGATCGTTTGGAAAATACAAAGTCCATGAAAGTGAAGGAGTTGATGGCTAACCTTCAATTTTGTAAATTGCCCCCCTTAAATGTAAAGTTTTCAACTTTGGAAGTTGTCAGAATTTGTTAAATCCAAAAACGCATTTTGTATTTAAGGTTTACTTTACTTCTTGACATTCTGTGTTTTATCATGTTTTTATACAACACACTGCTATTTTTGTATGAAAAAAATCCTGACAAAATATGGTGGCATTTTTGGGTGACTGGGACAGATGAACGGAATTTCCGTTTGTTGGTGAAGGGGAAAGTTGATTTGATTTCAGAGGGAATTAAGTTACGTAACTTGTAAGTCAAGGCTACCTTGATTTATGAGTTTTGGGAGTTATGAGGCAGATTCTGATTTTTGGCAGAATAAAATTCCGATAGCTGATTAATTAAAAAATATACAAATACAAGGTATAAAATAACTTTTGTTTTTGTGAGTTTTTAAAATTATGTATAAAATTTAAATTGGTTGATTTTAAAATATCACCTTATATAATGTATATATATATCGGCCGGTGTTTTGTTTAAATATTAATAGTGAGCGCCAGAAACCATGTGGCAGCAGACATCCAGCTACTATTTGTGTTTTGTGCTTAGATATTTTTTTTTGCGAGTGTTTTACCAAATGTCTTTCTTCCAACGAAAAAAGTGAGTGCAGGGAATAAGTAGATAACGTCCAATGAATTAAAGCTTGAAATGACAGGAAACGTGAGGTGTACATTGTAGTCCATTTGGTGGCCTACTACTTTTATATATGAACGATACTGAAACTGAACGAAAGCTGGATTGAGCAAAATGGCGTTGAAATCATTTCTAAACTGCTATAACGATTTTAATTCGAAAATCAAGGTACCAATGTAAAAGCGTATTTGTTTGAAAGACTCCTCGTTGTCCAAAAGAAAATAAACAGCGCCTCCTAGCGTTGAGATGCCGTCCCAGCTTGACCGTTTGACGAAGCAGGCAAAGAATGCGGATGTGTGTCGGTCTCGTTTTTCTGCATTCTTGCAACTCTCCGGTTGGCGGCAGCATAACGTGCTGTGCTTCTCTCCGCAAGGGGGAGGAAGAGCGACCGGATCTCAACTCAACTTGAGGTTTGTAAAACAATCTCACAGCACGTTTCTTCGAAGAAGTTTCAAAATGCTGATGTGGATTTTGATCGGGCGCTATTGGTCCGTGACAGGCAGGTGATGACGTCTGCGTGGGACACCATCTGGTCCGTCCACCAGAAGATAGTCCACAATGGAGGTATGGATCCTATCGTTCTTTTATTCTTATCTCAACAGCTGAAATGGAGACTTTGGAACATGTGTAGTTTTTGTGCAAGCAGCAAGATTTTTGCATTCTTATATATTTTTTTCTGCTGGCCAAAACTATTCAATAAGTTTGTTGTCTTTATTGCTGTTTTGTCTGAAACCTGCTAAATGTGTTGAATGAATACACACATTGTCTTTTGGGTATCTCATCAACGTCTGGCATTGTGTCGTCAGAGCTCGGGGTGGGAATCTTTTGAATGTCTCACCATTCGATTCCGATTTTTGGGTGTGCGACTTTCGATTCAGAATCGATTTTTGATTCAAAATGATTTGATTGAGAATGATTTTTGTTCCAATTTATAAATGTTTAAGGAATCGTAATGATCTACTCCAGTCTGACTCGCTAATGCTAATTAGCGCGCTACTCGCGGCACTTTTATCACTCAAAAGAACGTCTCCACGCTGCAAAAAAAAACCCGAATCGGGTACAACATGAACAGCGCTCCCAATAAAGGCGCACACAAACATTCAAATAAACGGAAATGCCATTAAACCTTATACAAACGACACTCACAACTCCTCAGTAAGTTGCAGTAATATTCATCATTTGACACAAATACAAAAGAATTTATACCTGCGAGTATTTAATATTGTGTCTGTCTACATGCGTTGCTCCACTTTGTTGTTCTGTGTGTGTTTTTGCTGCAGACAAGAGGACTGACCCGTGGCTGCTGGTCTACTCGCCGGTCCCGGTCACGCTCATCGTCCTGCTGTACCTGTGCATGGTGTGGGCGGGGCCTCGTCTCATGAGACGCAGAGAGCCCGTCGACCTGCGCGCGGTTCTCGTCTTTTATAACTTGGCCATGGTGGCCTGGTCGGCCTACATGTTGCACGAGGTGAGGCAAACCGACATTTAAGTGCCAGCACAGTCCCATATATTTCTCACGTGGCTTTCAAACTTGTCCGATTGTGAAAATTGTGATTTGTTTTTGTAGTTCTTGACCACTTCCTGGTTGTCCAACTACAGCCTCTTGTGTCAGCCGGTGGACTACAGCAGCAAACCACTGCCGATGAGGGTGAGAGACATTTTGGAATCTCTTTTGTGGAACGTGTCCTTGAGCATCTAGAAAAGCGCTACATCAATTATTATTATTATTATTATTATTATTATTATTGTGATTTTCACTCTCTTTTTTTACACTTTTTTTTTTTTTGCTGTGTAACAACTCCCACATAATACTTCCGATTTACGCCTCCCGGGCTATATATTGTCTGGTTTCACATTACTTAGAGTATTCGCGCAATTTAAACAATTGAACGTCAAATGTCAACTTTTCGCTATTCATTTTCGAACCTTTTTTCCAAGTCCCACTTTCCACACCCACTTCCATACATACGACTTATCATCATCACCGGCCGTCTGATACGGCTCAGTGTCACAGTTGGTAAAGTGCATTTGTCCAGCAACCAGGAAGTCGCGGGTTCGAATGCCATCTTTGACTGTACTTTGCAAATATATCCATGGCATGGCCATTATGCTAAGTGATATACATACCAACTGATTACCATATCAAGAAATGCATTATAATTTCACTGAAATGATTAAATGCATCAGAAGACACTTTAAAAAAATAAAATAAAATACACCATTAACCATGATGTGAAAAAAGTCACGTGAGCTCACTGGTTAGAGCATTTGCCTCCACCACGGAGAACCTGGGTTCAAACCCCCCTTGGACCACATTTGAGTACATTCGATGGTTCGATACCAACTGACTATCGTATCAAGAAATAGATGATAATTTCTCTGAAATGATTCAATCCCACCTTAGACAGATTGCAGTTCAAGCTTTCTTTTTGATTCATTTGTCTTGTAACTACAATTAAAAATGTGTCATTTTTGCATCATTGATCTTTCAATTCACTTCATAAAGCACATGCATTCAAACCTTAGCATTCGCACGCAATTTCTGCAGAAATATTATTTTTCTTGTAGATGGCTCGAGTCTGCTGGTGGTTCTTCTTCTCGAAAGTTATCGAGCTCAGCGACACGGTATCGAGACCCCTCGGGCTTGTTTTTGTTTTAGGTTGCACCTTCAAATATTGCGGGGTCGGTCATACGGAAAAGGTCTTGGTGTGACACCCTTTCACTGCTTTCTCTTTGTTACTCCGAGCAGTTATTTTTCATCCTGAGGAAGAAGAACGGCCAGCTGACTTTCCTTCACGTCTTCCATCACACCACCATGATCTTCAATTGGTGGTCTGCCGTCAAATACACAGCCGGCGGCCAATGTAAGACAACGTCCGCTTGCTTCTTGACAATGTTCATGGAAAGTTGGGAATTTAGGGCAATCACCTCAACTAGAAAAGAAACCAAATTGAAGCCGAGTTAAAAAAAATAATAATGGATTTTTGACGGCTAAATCCGTCATTGGCAGTGAATGAGTGCATTTGGTGTTGCAGCTTTCTTCATCGGCCTGCTCAACAGTTTTGTCCACATGGTGATGTACTCGTACTACTGCCTGGCTGCTCTGGGCCCTCGCATGCAGAAATATTTGTGGTGGAAGTCATACCTCACTTGCCTGCAGCTGGTAAGGAGAGCAGTACTGATAACAAAAAAACAAAACAAAAAAAAAAAGATGTAGTAATGTTCGAAAATCCACCGCTTGAAGAGATATGACACCGTAACTGTTGGCGCTGTTAGCTTTGTTAGCGTTAAGCTAAGCGGACGTTGAAATGGCAAAAGCTAAATACACAGCATCTCTGTTCCTGTTTTCAAAAGTAGGAAGTCAAAATGATGAAAAGTTGCCAGAAAAATAACAACTCGAGTCCAAATACCTGCAAAGTCTTCTCAACTGCAGCCACTACTTTTGCCTCACCAGCTGCAGTTCCTGCTGATTCTCATACACTCGACCTCCAACCTGTTCACCGACTGCGACTTCCCGGCCACCCCCAACATTGTGGTGGTTCTGTACTCAATCTTCCTCATCCTCCTCTTCGGCAACTTCTATCGTCGGAGCTACCTCGACAAGAGGAAGCAGAAGTAAGATATGTTGGAACGTGTACAGCGCTGTTCTCAAGGAGTGCTGCGTTGTGCCTTGTCCACTAGAGGGCAGCGTGCGCCCATATTGAATTACAAACAACCGGGAGCTGATGACGTGTTTCATTCGGATTGTTTATTATTTCTTGAATGGTGAAAATGGCAAACATTCAAATGTGTGTTGTAAACAATCTGTACATTTATAAACAATGTTTGCTTTACATTCCCGTAGCCGAGAGACAAACCCGCAGCCACAAAATAAAACTGAGGAACGCAAGCATTCTTAAAATAACACAGCAACACGATACGTTTGTTTCTGCGCTTCAGTCTAAAAACAGATGTTCAATGCAAGATCATGTTTTTGAAATGTTCACACTGGAACGAAGTCTGTTTTTTTTCTCTTTCAATAAAAGTGAAATTGACAATTTCATGGCTCATCCTTTTATCATTTAACCTTCTTGTCTGTTTTCAGTGCAGTGAACCCACCGCAATTATAATTTATAAATAGTCATTGACACATAAATTACAACTGTAATTAATCTTCAACTTTAAAGGAATGTTTTATTAGATTTGCAATTTTCAGCAGTAAGAAGTTAACATTTGGTCTGGCATGAATTTGAAGGCTGGAGTTTCATATGATAGAAATTAAAACTGTGAATTATGTTTCTGTTATTACTTACACTAACTTATTTTCTGGTGTTATTTTTCAAGTCCTACATCTAATTCAATTTCCAATGTTTAATTAACCGCAGGAATGAAACTTGTTGATGAACTAAAAAAAAAGAAGAAAAAATCTCGCGTGTGCATGCTTACCTTTGCCCACCAGAGGGCAGCACGTGTCCATGTTCTATTAAAAACAACCGAGAGCTCTCGTGTTTCATTCAGATTATTTATTTTCCGGAGAAAATGGCAAACATTGAAATATGTGTTGTAAACAATCTGTACATTTATACACAATATTGAAAGAGGCTCGGTTTGCTTTGCATTACTGCAGCAGGGAGACAAACCCGCACCCACAAAATAAAAGTGAGGAATGCTAACATTTATTCCCCGTTATTTAAACAACATAGCAACACGATATGTTTTTTTCGGGCTAACAACAGATGTCTAATACAAGATGATGTTTAAAAAAAAAAAACACATGAGAGGAAATGTTCACATTGTAACTATGTCCATTGTTTTCCTTTGTATTGGCTAAATAAAAGTGATTGTGAAAGGATATTGGAGAGTTTAATGGCTCACTCATCGTGATCCCTCTTGATCTTTCTTTGGTACAGACATAAAAAACTATGTACAATGAATGAAGCCCCCCCCCCCCCCCTCCGCCCAGCATGTTAAATATTTGGCATTTGCTTTTTTTTTTGTTATTTGCTGAAAAATTCACTCGTTCACTCTTTTTGTTGATTTTTTTTTACTGTTGCGCCATCTGGTGGCATCATGGTGGGAAACAGCTGTGTTAAACTGAGGGGAGGAGCTTCATCCTGTCAGACCATAGCCTTGTCTAATAAAAAAAAAAAAAGTACTTTGGCGCTACCGAGTGGTACCTGCAGGAACTTTTTGGGTGAGTTTCAATTACGTGTTTCAATTACGTGTTTCAATTACGTGTGGATTTTTGCTATGTATAAAAATATTTATTATCACAATAACATTTATACATTTGATACCTGTAACCACTCATGCAAAGAGTAGAAAAATATTTTGAAGCATAAGTAAAAATTATTGTACGTTGTTTTTGGTGGGTATTTTTCCACAGATTCACAAACGAATACTTCACCACCAAAAACAAAAGTTAACACTTAAATTTTTTAAAATTTATTTCTCATGTTCTCATGAGTATTTACAGCTAACAATATACTGATACTGTGATGATCTATATCGAAATCTTAACAGTAGATACTTAATCTGTGTTCATAAGAACCAGATTCTAAAATGTAGATATGAAGTGGGAGCACAAAATTGCATAATTTTCTAAAACAATTGTTTTCATGGACATGTGGGAAAGGAGAGCCACAGTCACTGATGCACTTTTCAGCCATTTATTGAACACAGGAACAACAATTCAACACAAACAAACACTCACACAAGAGCTGCTGTCGGCCGCAGCTCGCACTCACGCGCAGACTTGCCGACATCACTTGCCACCCAGCTAGGCTCCGCCTCTTAAAGGCGCATGCATGTCCAATGATACAACAATATGTACAGTATTTTTTTATACAGTTTATGCTTACAATCTTTGCGTGTTCAAATATGCTTACAATATATTTAATAGGTTTAAAAGTGTGTGAGGGACACAGCTATAACAAAATATTTTTTATATAGTCTATTTTTGCTTGGGGGTTCACTGTACAATCAAAAGTCATTTATGAGTCTTAATTAGGGCCCGACGGATATGGAATTTTTGAGGCCGGTGCAGATTCTGATATTTGATGGAATACAATTTTAACAATTTATTTATTTATCTATTTGACAACTTTTTGCCCTTTAGTATTTATTTTAACTTTTCTACAGAAATTATTATTTTATTTTTTTTCAAGGGTGGGAATGTCTTTGTTTTATGTTGTAATGTGTTAATGTCTTAAAAAAACAAAAACAAGTAAATTTTTACAGATTTTAAAATAACGAATCAGCCGGGCCGTAATCTTCATTCCATGCGATCTGGCTTTGAGTGCGGAACGATTACATTATCTCTAAAAAGCGACCGAATGAGGACATATTCCTTCGCCACATCCAATATGGCGGCGACGTCGCCATACGATGCAACGCTTGAGGAGGTATCATTATGTGGACGTTTTCATATTGTTGGGAAAGGCGACAGGGTACTTTTGAGTGGCAGAAAGCGAGTGACTGATGCAAACCTTCACCAGATTTAACCCCCCCCCCCCCCCCCCCCCCCCCGCGGCCCCCCAAAAAATACTTCATTAAAATCAAAATGTGTTTTCTCTAGTGGAAAGCTCCACTTCTGCCACCGGAAAGTATGCGCACTCTACGACTCGGTGTACACCGACGACATGTGTCCGAGGCCGCGCTCGAAGCTGCCCGTCTGGAAGAAGGCGCCCTCCTCTGGACTGGAGGAGAACTGACACCCGCCGCCGCCTTGCATCTCCTGGCTCAAGTTGAAGCCTGGAAGACGCGCGCGCGCACACGAGCATGACGCAGGCGGAATGATCATGAAAGCATTTCGGGATTGGCTCACCTGCCGAGCCCAGCGAGTTGCCAGTGGCCATGTGGAAGCCGTTGTGCTGATGGGAAGCGTAAGCGTGAGAATCTCCGCCGCCGCCGCTCACCGTCTGCTCCATGCGGTACGAGTCGGAGAAGTGGAAGCAGCTCTGGAAGCTACCTTGGAATTCTGGAAGGGGAACAAAAAAAAAAAACAAGCCAGATTTCATATCCTGACGATGTGGATGCGAGATTTTTCTGTCCAATCAGATTTTAGCCTCCAGTTGCTATGGTTATCTCATCTGCTCATGGATTTCTCCGATTTCATATTCCGCCGCCAAAAATGCATCGTCAACTCTGAACATATTATTTTGCTATCTTGACGTTCAGACTTTCGTCGCTCCCCGAAAGCCCCAAAAAAAGTTTGAGGAGTTCTATTCTCGAGGCTATTGTAAGTCTAAACTTAGTTTTGGCCGTCGTGCGTGTTGTCGTTCCGCGCGGACCGCAAGAGTCACAATAACGGCAGGCGAGCGACCGTTCCTGGAACACGTCTCGGCAGCGGCGTGACCGCAAAGTGGCGGCGGGGGCGTCCGCGTGTTCAAGTGTGCAGAGAAAACAGTGTTTAACTTGAAACGTGACAACTTGACCGTCTCCGATTCAGATTCCCGGCCACGCTTTTCTCGCCTCGTTCCAGCTTCCGCCATTGTGGCTTTCCCGCGATCGGCTCCGAAAAATGCCGAGTCAGCTTTTTCACCCAAAATAGGTTCAGCTCGTCGGGCGTTCTCGTCTCACTGGCCACATCATTAGGTACACCTTCAAGGTGTCATTAGCTTGTTCAGATTGAATTTCATTGTCAAATACAATATTTAGAAATATAAATATATTAAATGTAATCATCATTTATTTTAGGAGTAATTTTCTAGGTCTGTTGTTTGTTTCAAATTTAATATTGATAATTATTTAATTAACGCATTCACTGCCATTGACGGCTATAGACGTAAAAAAAAGTATTTATTTTAGTTTAACATTTTTTCCCACTTTTGTTAACAAGAGTATGAAAACCTAGAATTGTTTTATTGTATTAGAAAATATATAAAATGTGTGATTAATTGTGAGTTAACTAGTGAAGTCATGCAATTAATTAAAATTAAAAATTGCAATACAATCTTTTCTTTAAAAAAAGATATTAAAAAAAAAACCTTTTTTTTTTAAAGAAAAGATGATTAAAAATTAGGGGCGTCCGGCAATTAATTTTTTTAATCGTAATTAATCGCATGACTTCACTAGTTAACTCACGATTAATCACTAATTTTATATCTGTTCTAAATGTACAATACATTTTTCTAGGTTTTCATACTCTTGTTAACAGAAGTGGATTAAAAAAAAAAACTGAATAGTTCAAATACATTTTTGACGTCTATAGCCGTCAATGGCAGTGAATAAGTTAATTAACGTTTGTGTATATATATAGTAAAAGTGTTGATTGTCCTTACCATTGTTGTTTGTGTGATGTTGGTGATAGAGAGCGAAGGGCTTGTGCTGATGCTTCTCCAATGTGGGGTGGGGCGGAGGAGGGGGAGTGCTCGTTCCCTTCATTCCCGGAGACACAAGCGGACCCGACACCCTGGAGGACGCACGCAAATGTTGTCTCAGAACTTGAGCTTGGTGAAAAGGCGTCACGCTATCCCGAGCGGACCTCCGCGCACGGCCGCTGGGGAAAGTTTGAGGCTCCCCCGCAAACGCACGCTGCGCTTTTAAGTCCGCAAAACACTTGACCAAGTTTGTGTTGGAGAGGAATGTCGCGAGATATTTGTGAGTGAGCGCAGTCGTGGATTTTGAAAATGTTGGAAAGGGATATTAAAAACCCAGAATCGGCAAAAATCTGATCAAAGTAATAATAATAATCAAGTAATAAGTAATCACTAATCACATTCAAACAAACACTAAATGCAAAACACAAGAGAATTTCTACCTAGCTTAATGCTAACAATTCAAAATACCGTAGACTTGCTAGCAAACATCAGACAGTTGCTGTTATAACCCTTTAAAGAACAAATAGTTGAACAAAAACAAAACACATGCAAACAAGATCATATAATAATACTGGTGGCATATATTCTTTATCCTCTGCAAAGAACTAATATTAGTGCATCCTACTGCATCCGTACATAATGTGTGTTACACTTTGGGAAGGCTGGAGTACATGAGTAGAATTTTCATTCATTTTAATGAGGAAAGGTGATTTGAGATACAAATGTTTTGAGTTAGGACCATGGTGATGGACTGAATGAAACTTGTATCTCAAGGTACCATTGCAAATTAATTACCGTAAGAAGCTTGTGCCTTTTATTTGCAAAGATCGATTGAACCAGCAATGGCTTAAAATATAATTTTCCATCGATTTTGGGAGGACAATTCAAAAAATGAGATTTCTCTTTTATTTATTTATTTATTTATTTATTTATTTATTTATTTATCTATTTTTAAGTCTGACTTACAAACGCTTGTGCAAAATGAATGTTACCGTCTGTTGTAATTTATAGCTATGACTTTCAGAAATAAATCCGCCTCATTCATAAATATTAATAAATATAGTAAAATCTGATGATTGAGAAAAAATGAGAGCGACTTCACAAATAATTAATCTAAAAAAGTTAACTTACATCACTGATGGAAAAAAAAATTCTGTTTCAAAACAAACAAAACATGAAAGTAGGGGCGTGGCTAGAAATGGCCTCCCCTGGCCAGCACGTCGCGCCGCCCCTGGCCGGAACTTCCCATTTCTGTCACGGCTCGGCACCGGCCACCCGAACCCCTGCCGCCCTGCACCCGGGTGAGCTTGAGCAGAAACCTTTCAAGCCCCGCACGGCACCAGCGCGCCTGCACTGCGTCACCGCGCGCGTTGTCATTGAAAAACACACCAAATGGTGTTTATGCAAGCGCGAGCTGGGAAAAGCGTTCGAATCCGAATGACGACATGTTTTTGCTTTCGGAGGCGGGAAAAGCCAGGAATGCAAAGCTTGTTTATCTTGTTTTTTTTTTCCCCAGCGTAATTTATAGATGCGGTATGCAAAACGTCGAAATTCACAGCGCAAATATTCAAATGCGTCTTGTTGTAAAATGGAGGTCGCGCTCAGAAGGCCTCGCTTGCCATGACCGCCCGCCACTGGCGCTCGTTTGCCGCTGCGAGTGCTTCGAATCAAACTTCAGCTGTCAAGTCGGCTCCTCGCTAAATATTCAACAGCTCCTGAGCGTGCGCGGATGAGGAATGCGGCGCATTCACTGCTGCTGCTGAAGAAGCACATGATTTTTTTGGGGGGGGGGGGGGGGGGGTCAGAGGAGGTGAAGGGGGGCCCTGAGGTGCCGGCCCTGTTCGGACGCCGGTCGAGAAAATGAGGAACGTGCACCAGGCTGCCAATATTGGATTTATCGTGCGTTTGGGTTTGCAGGTTTCGTTTGGCCTCAAACGTACCCAAAAAAAACCCCAACATTTTTTATCGTCCCTTTTTCTGATGCTTCATAAACTTGCGTGGAACACTCGTGAAATTCACTCAACTTTGAGTTTGAGGTCGTGGAAAAGTCATGAGGGAAACGTGAACACCATTTTAGAAATGTTACCAACATTTTTTTTATAGGAATATAGCAAGTGATGTTTTTGCCATGATTGTGGCATCGCTTTAAAGCATTTAGGAAATATATTATATAATTTTTTTAGGGATAAACCAATAATGGTGCTATATACATTTGTTCTCATAACGAACTGTAAGTATATATATATATATATATATATATATATATATATATATATATATATATATATATATATATATATATATATATATATATATATATACATACAGACAGATGGTTCAGATCATTTGCATATGACATTTAATGTGTATGTAAACATTTTAAATGTGTAAAATGGTTTATCGTAATCATAAAAAACATATATTAGTTTTTAAATGGTTATTTATAAACAATTAATTTAGCAATTATTTAAAATCTTAAATATGCAAAATGTACTCTTTTTTTTATACTAATATCGTCTTACATTCCTAACTACTTTAATCCATTACTTAATTAGGTAATCAAACAAATATATTTCTTGACAAAAAAAAAAGCTGCTAAATTGATGCAAAGTGATATATTTATTATATTTAAATTAATGCAGTTGTAATTTATTGGCAAATTTTCAAACAAAATAAAGAAGTGAAATGCATAATGTAAAATTTTTATAATTCGTTTTAAAATTATTATTTTTAATGTAATAAGATTGTTAGATGAATTATTAATTTCAAATGCATAGATACAATTTTTATCAATAAAATAATGCATGAGCATTATTTTATGATTTTTGGTTAATATTTTTATAATTTATTACCCAATTATTTAATAAAATAAAAATCGCTATATGCATATGTAAAATTGAGAAAAATAAATAAAATAATTAAATTTGTTGAGTGGGCGACATCATCATCATCATCATCATCATCATCATCATCATCATCATCATCATCATCACACTCGCCTGGCTCAGGTATGGCTGGCAGCTCAAATCAGCAGGAATGATGGCAACCTCTCATGTTATCCGCTTTGACCGTTGGTGGGCACGTTTGGGTTGTTTTCACTTCCCTTTGTGGACGGTTTCATTTTTTTTTGCAGGTCGCTCCGCGGTTGGTGGCCCAGCAATATTTCCTTTTTTTCTTTTTTTTCTTTTAAAAGCAATATTTGCTTTCATGATCGGAGGGCCACCCGGCTCCGCGGACTCAATGGATAGCGCAGAAGCGCGTCCATCTGCGTCTTCATCTTTTCTTCACCTGCCACTTGTCGTCCCGCTCGGGGAGCAAAACTTCCAAATGGTTTTTTCCCGCACACACGCGATGTTCACTCGTAGCCGAGCGTCAGTTCCCCGTGATGGATGACGCGGGGCTTCGGCTGGCTGGGATCGCTGGGAACGCTTCTGGTTCTGGTTAGTGGCGCTGAAGAACGCGGGAGCGAGAATCCATCCCGGCTTAAGCTGAACTCGAGCTATGCCAGACCTTCGGGCTCACCAGGAAGAGAAAAGCCGACTTTACTTTGCAGCGGGAAATTCTGTTAAGGCCTGCGAAAATCCCTGCGATAAACAACCCTTGTAATCAGCGTCCGGATTTGATGGGAAAACTTTTCAAAAACAGACGATAAAAGCCATCATCTGTAACTGTAGTAACTTCCAACGACAATTTCAAAATATTGTGATTGCTATCATTAAAACTCGTTCACTGCCATTGACGGCTTTAGACGTCCAAAGTTCATTTTAAATGGGCTGCCAATTTAAAGAGTGCAGTCAGCTATTTCATTGGTGGACCAGCATTAATGTTATTCAAACAAGAATTTGGATTTTGAGATAAATAAAAAAAAAGGTTAGGCTCGCAACTTGGGGTCGAAGTAAGGATTTAAGGCAGGTTTGGGGGTTCAAGCCTGGTTTAGGAATTCAATTTACAGTTATAAGCCAGGGTTAGGCCTTAAAGCCAGTGGTAAGGTTCAAAAGTAGGAGTTCAATTTAGGGTTAGGATTTCAAAGTAAGGTTTTAAGACAGGGTTGGGGTTTCACAGTAGGGTTCCAAAATCGGGTTTCAAGACATAATAAGGGTTACAAATTACGGTTTAAAGCCAGAGTTAGGGTTTAATAGTAGGGTTTCAACGATTGAGATTTTTTCAAATTGGGCCTTCAAACCAGGGTTAGGGTAACAAAATAGGGTTTCAAAACAAGGTCCGATTTCAAATTTGGCTTTCAGCCAAGAGCTAGAGTTTCAAATTGGGGCTTCAAGACATAATTAGGGTTTGAAACCAGGTTTAGGGTTTCATAGTAGGGTTTCAAGACAAGAGTAAGGTTTTCAAATTGGGGTTTGATGTCTGGGTTAATGCTTCAAAATAGGGGTTCAAGACAGGGCTCGGGTTACAAAGTAGGGTTTCAAAACAGGTTTAGATTTCAAATGAGGGTTTTCAGCCAAGTTTTTAGTTTGAAGTTAGAGTTTCATATTGGGGTAAAGCCTGGGTTAGGGGTTCGAAGAAAGGTTTCAAGACATGTTTAGGGTTCCAAATTAGGGTATTTAAGACATTTTTAGTGTTTCAGGGTAGGGTTTCAAGACAGGATTGAGGATTTTAATTAGGGGTTCAATACAGGAATAGGGTTTTAAGGTAAGGTTTCAAGCCTGTATTTTTTGTTTTTGAAGTTAGCCTTTCAAATGAAAGTTTCAAGGCAGTGTTAGGGCTTCAAGGTTGGGTTTCAAACCTGGGTTATGGTTTTAAATTCAGGTTTCAAAGCAGCCCGGTTTAGCGTTTTGAAGTTCTGCTTTTTTATTCCCATTCATTCCAATGGGAAATCATTTTTTTGGGGTTATCTGTCCTCTCTTTCTGCCAAGACCAAAAAATGAGCGTCGCAAAACGGTCGCTGTGAAAAATATTTTGGGATTGGAGGAGGACAGGCAGCCACAGAGTTTCCCCTTCACACTGGGACCGCTTCATGTCGTGCCGTTCGCCTCTAATTCAATTAGCCCGCGTCAATCACGCCTGCGCTATCGCAACGCCCGGCACTAATATTTGCACAGGGGTTCGAATATCAACACGCGCCAGCCAGTCAACGGCAACATTTAGCGGCCCAAAGACCGCCGCCGCTCGCTAAGCCATTTTTCCACCCGCACATTTGAATATTAGCGGCGGGCCGCAGAGCGACACCAAGCGCGGCGAGTGTAAACGGGCCGTTTGAGTCAGCGTCAACACTTTTAAGCGATGAGGTCAGAGGCCGCCGCCGCGACGCCGCTTGATCTTTTTGTCTAAATGTTTCATGTCCCGCTAAGCCGTTTGGGAAAAACAAGTGCGACGCTCGTGTTGATTTTGGCCCGCCGACAGTAAACGCACCGAAACCCGCCGTTGCACAAATGGAGGGACGCTGAAGCAACGATCGTCGCGGGGGACGCGGCAGAAGAAAAGACAGCATAGAATTCATCAAGAGCGCGTTACTGCGTTGCTCACAAACACGTCCATTTTCTGCTTTGTAAATAAAAGGTAACAAAAAGTTAGTCACTACTGCCGAGTTAAAGTGAAATCAACGGCAAAAACTTAGGAGCCCAAAAGTTTCCTTTACAGCGGAACCTTGATTTTTTGCATGCCTTACTTTTGGTATAATTCGGCTTTCGAGCCAGGGTGAAGGTTTTAAGACAGAATTTGACATTTACGCAAGGCTTTAAGTTTTCAAAGTAGGGTTTCAAATGAGACTTTTAAGACGGATTGGAGTTTTCAAACTCAAGGTAGGGTTTGAAGCCATGTTTAGAGTTTTGAATGTAGCCACTTGATGGTGTCCGATATATAATAAATAAAATACAATCAAAAGTCAGTAACCACTATTCTTGAAAACTCAAACTTAAATTTATCTAAGTGTCGCAACCTTTACAGGAAAAAAAAACCAGATTGAACAAGGTTTTTCATCATTTTTCCTTCTAACGAACCAAAGTTTATATGGTGCCCCTAGAGGTGGTCGAGGGCAATGCAGGCATTAATCCCCAGTGCCGTTATACGCAAATTACATTCATTAAAGGATTAAATATAAAAGGACAGGAAGAAGTTCGCCAGAACTTCTCAATTGGTGCCATGACCCGGATTCTTCTGGTTCCTGCATTAGAGGTAAAAGGACCAGTAGACCTTCGCCAGAACTTTTTAGTCAGGCTTTCCAATGAGAGTTTCAAGCCAAGATGAAGTTCAAGCGAGGGTTTCAAAGGGAAATCACTAGAAAATATTCTCTTACCACGTAACATTGACATAACAATCGCGATCTGATCTCTGAAAAGAAATCGCAATCAATCGGATTTCCCGTCGAACCCCCCCCCCCCCCCCCCCCCCCCCGTGATGCGGAGATTGATGACGGAACGGTTCTGCTTGTTTGTTGTCGTACGCAGCAAATGAGGCAGAAATGACATGTTGGTACAAGCTCGTTGCGCAATCGGCGTTTTTGGCTCCGCGTCCCGAGCGTTGGGCCGAGTCTCCGTTGACAGAGGGGAACTCTGACCCTCCTGATGTAAGTCTGTTTAGCGAAACGATAACCCTCCCACCTTATCGGCCCCCCGCATTCAGTTTGCTCTCATGAACACGCCGATGACTTCCAGCAAGGAGAGGTTTGCTCATCGCTTGGAGGCTGTTGGGGGGGACGTTCACAACGCCGCGTCGGGTGCCAGAAAGAGAGCAAGTGATGTGTCGCGGCGACCTCGCGGTGACCAGCGCGGCCCCTTCGTCCCCGTGGGGGGGGGGACACGCCGACCGGTTTCCAGGAAGGCTTTGTGTCAGTGGGGTCGAGAGGTTTATCCTCCAAACGGGTTCGCCCTGCGTTCCGTCGAGAGTGACGGTGAGAAATCGGCGGAAAACAGGAAGTTGTGACCTTCATAATATTATCAGTGTGATTCATATATTTATCGAGTCCAAGGAGATTCGCTTGCTATAGTCAAGGGATTCGCACCCTCCGCCGATTAATCAGACACTATATAATATTTGACTTTATAAAAAGAATACAGTAATAACATAATTAAGTAGAGTATACAAAATTAAACACACACAGAGAGGACATTTTGACACGTACGTTTCATAATATCAATCATATTATTTGAGTAGTTGGATGTGGAGTTTAACATGTCCACTCTGTCATTGCGAAATACCAATATGTTTGTTATAACGCTAAACTGTCAACTTGCTAACTGTGTAACGTCATGCTCATTAAATGTTACCATTGGTCAAAAAATATCCACCCTGTCATTGTCCACCCTGGCTTTTCTTCAATAATGACTGAAATGGTATAATTGTCTCATGTTTCATCATTTCAATCATATTATGTGTGTTGCTGGATGCTGTTGAGCATAACATGTCCACTCTGTCATAGTGAAGCTTCAATTGGTATAAACAAAATTACCAGAAATTTAAAATAAACTTGTGAAACACTAAACTGTCAACTTGCGAACTGAATCATGTGAAAAATCAAGCGAAAGTCAATCATGTGCTACATAAATGATAACATTGGTAAAAAATGTCCACCCTGTCAATGCCCACTCTGGCTTTTCTTCAACGATGGCTGAAACAGTGATTAGTCGCAAATTAAGTAATTACACTCATGTATAATAATTTCAATCATATCATGTGTGTTGCTAGATGCTGTTGAGCTTAACATGTCCACTCTGTCATAGTGAAACTTCAATTGGTATAAAAAAACTTCCCAGAAAATTTAAATAAACTTGTTAAACAGTAAACTGTCAACTTGTGAAGTGAATTATGTGGCTAAGTGAAGGTCCATCATGTGCTCAATAAATGCTAACATTGGTCAAAAATGTCCACCCTGTCATTGTCCTTCCTGCCTTTTCTTCAATGGTGGCTGCATATAACACACCATTTTTTTCCAAAGCTTTGGCTCAAAAAAGGTTTGGAAACTCATGAATACATTGCGATCTGCCATATTTTCATCCTTCCAGCAAGGTGTCCCAATACTTTTGAAGGATGCAGCTTTTTTTTTTTTTTTTTTTTTTGAATGCTGTTTTGCAATAGCTCACATTCATTCAAGAGGTTTCCCGTTCCCAGAATGTTTCAGCTCACTCAACTCATGTGTGTATAATGTCATCTTGCAGCCAGCATGGAGACGTTTTGTTAATGAGGACGTTTTGAGGGCTAAAGTGAACGTTAGTGACGCCTGTCCGCCCATAACAGATGCCCAAAGTTAACCGTCAGCTCGTGGAAATTCACAACACGTCATTTCAGACTCTCGAGTGAAATTTTAGGGTCAACCTAAAATGCTTAAAAGTTCATTTGACCTTCTCTAAACTTTTGAATGCATGAAATTACTTTTTTGGCCTTCCCGTGGGCCTGCAGCGGATCTGAATGACGCAACTTCCTGTGCACTTGTGAAATTGATCAAATTCCAAATTTGCATGGAAACCAAATTGTTTTCAATTTATTAATTCACTTAAAGATGAATTAGGATAGGGAATAAACATTGGTAAAGTCTAGTTCAAATTAATATTTTTAATTAATTTTTTAATTTTTTTTAAATATTCAGTCCAATCAATTCGCAGGAGATGTCTTAGTGACAAAAAAAAAAGTATTTTTACAGTCAATTTGCATGTATGCATTTTATTTTGATACAAAAATAAATAGGTGCAGGCCCGGAGTGGCTCATCTGGAGCGCCGGGAAAATTCCCGCTTGGCCGGGGACCAATATTAAGTCGCAAGGATGACATTTTCTTACATATCCAAAAATTTTCTCAAACCATTCATAGGACAAGCAGGAGCAAATCCAAGTTTTAAAAAAAAAGTAGCATTTAGACAGATTTTTGCTTTTTTGAGATGATTTGAATGAAAAAGTGAATACGGGGGCGTCCATCGCACTCACCCGTCTCTGTTGTCGGCCATTGGCGACAGATGCCGCGGGCTGCTGAGGTTCGGGTCCAGGCAGTGCTGTCGTGAAGGCAGGTCAGCGGCGGCGGCGGCGGCGCTGGGGGCGGCGGGGGAGAGCATCTCGGTGGAGGTGCTGTGGTGGTGGTGCGGCGCGCCGGGGCCGGCGTACAAGCCTTGAAAGACAAACAAAAGCTAATTGGTCAAACGTGCCAAATGCACCGCAGGGCTGCGTCCGTCTTGTCTTTCGGCGCATTCAGACGACATCTGATGGCGAGCGGGCTTTTGTTTTGACAGCTTCCATCCAATCGCACGAAACGTCGGCCTTTTTCGGTGCAGTTTGTGCCGCCGCGGGGGACGCGCGAGTTCAGCTGCTTGTCGTTATTACCGCATAATAAACTAAAATGTTACATGTGTTGAGGAAGCGGTTTTTTAGGGCGGCTTTTCTTTTTCTGTTGTTGAATAAACAATTCATCCGCATAATCTCAATGGCCGCATCGTTAAGCGAGGCTAAAAAGTTTCACAATCTTTATCGAGCCGGCGTTAGCCAAAAAAGTAGCTCAAGTCATTTTTGAACATTTTGGGAAAGCAATAAAAAAAAAAAACTGACACAATTTTAGCAAGCATTCATTTCAAATGAAACAGCTTGAATGCGTTTTTTTGAAAAATGGCTTCCGATCTGGGATCTCCACGTCCAGAGCGACCGCGACTCACTCTTCCAGTCAGAGCTCCACGTCTCTGCCCTCGTTCACGTGGCGAGGGCGAGACTTACGAGAAGCCGCCGTGACTTTTCACGCAGCCTAATCGTTGCGATCTTTAAAGTCGAGGAAGGACTCGTCATGGTTTCATTTGCCTTTACGCGCTCCCGCTGCTCCGCTTCGTGATTGGCCGCTAAGTCTCGCCGCCGCTCGCTAACCGTCGCACGTCCGCTCGCGCTTCTTTCCAAAGTATAAACTTGTGATGAAATTGAGGCAATCGCGGTCGTTATTTGTCGAGTTTGGCTGCTCTTGTAACAGATGTCAGGAAAAGAGACCCTGTAAAGTGAATTCTGAGATTTGTTTCAAAATAGATTACACGCGTTTGAAGAGAATTGCTGAAAGCGTGTAAAAGCTGAGCTCAATTATGGAGATTTAGCGTGAAACTGGTTTTCAACGTTGCAGTTTTTTTTTTTTTTGACTTTCAGTCACCCCTCCCCAAGTTTAGCAATATATTTTAATTTATTGCGGTGTAGTTGACAGTATATAAAAACATAAAATATTTATATAATAATTTTTTTTGCTTGTTTTCCGTTTTTACGGTGGATAAAAAAAAGTCTACACACCCCTGTTTAAATGCCAGTTTGTTTTTTATATAAAAGATAAAGATATACGGTGTTTAAAAAAAAAAAAATCACTTATCACCCTAATTGAAAAAATAAATAAATATATATAAGAAAAAATACGGTTGTATAAGTGTGACTGTCTGGAACAAACCAATCACATTCAACCCGTAAAGCGGCCTCTGATTAAATAAAGTTCAGAATAAAAAAAAAAAAAAATAGCTCTTCTAGTACCACCATAATGAACAATATTAAATTAATAATATAATAATAATATTAAAATATAGTAGCACGATAAGTTGAAGTGTTCATCAAACAAAAGACACACACACACAAAAACAATTATTTGATTACATTTTATTACTCATAAAAGAAAAAAAAACCCTGTACCTAAAAAAAAGAAGCGTTTTTAAAATATTAAATGCAAATGTAAGGCACTGATTATCTTGCATACCACTAGAGGGAGCTCACGGCAACACACTTAGAGAATCACTTTTCTAGTAGAAAGTAAGTAAGTTTCTCTGATTAAAGTCCGGCTGTTCTCGTAGGCTTTTAAAATGCGTTACGGTTAGTATTTGGGGTGTGCAGACTTTTTATATCCATTGTAAGTACATTTCAGCTTGTGCTTTTTTTTTGCCGTTACTTCATCAGAGCTGGATCTACTTTTCTATTTCTCGTATTGCAGTACTCGTCCCACCCGTGCCAGCCGGCACACGCCTTTGGCGTCCCCTCGGGCGATTTTTAGCGCAACGTCCAAGAACAGAGCGGCGGGCGGGCGGGCTCTGGCGAACAGCCCAAAACTCAGAGGCTCCTTTTAGACGCACAAAAGGCACGTTGAGCGTACAACGCTTGTCAACGGCGCGGCGAGCTCCAGCAACAATAAGAAGGAGCAGCGGGAATCCTGGATGGCGTACAGGCCCAAAACAAGGACAGATGTGTCCAGAAAGGCGGGAGGCCCAACAGGGGCGTCGCTCGTTGTCTTTGCTATCTTCAAAAAGCATTTGTCTTCGTCCTAATCCAAAGTAATGCCGACGCCCGCTGATGGAAAAATGGACGACCCGCGTGACGACGAATAAACGTTTCCTTGGCTCGCTTGTTTGCCAAATTGCTCTTTGCATAACAAGACGCGTTCAAATGACGGAATGCAAACAAAAAGAGGCCGGGTGGCTTGTCACGAGGAATGAAGGCCCAAACGTCCAGAGTTCAAAATATAAATAACCCTGAATGCACCCACACTCGGTCGGGCCTTCAGAAAAGGCGCCATGCTCACATTTTGTCTTGGTCGTTTCATACGGATGAAGCCGGAACGCCGCCGTTACGTTTTGGCATCGGAAATTGAGTTTAGCGTCGTGGAAAAAATATGCATTGGTGCTGAAAAAGGTGACATTGAAAAATGAAATCCACACCAGGTGTCAAACGCAAGGCCCAAAGGTCAGATTCCACGTGGGAACCGAAAGTTAACCTTCAGAACCGGTCATTAAAATGATAAGAACCAAATGAAGGGAAAGGTTATTATCGTTCATGAAAATGGACAAAGTAACGAAAACCAAAATTGAAAAAAACATTTTCAAAAAATAAACAAGAAAAATGCGTGTTTTTTTTAATGATTAAAAAAAAGATGATTTGTTTTCAAATTTCACGTTTATAAAACTAATTACATAAAAAATCCTTTGTTTCATCTTTGTCGGTTAATTACTGTTCAGAAGTCAATTAAGTATGCCACCTTTCATAATCCGGCATTTGACAAAAACTCTCAACAGAATTTTAAAAAACTAAAACAAATACCAAAACTAACAAAAGTAACTTATAAGGAGCAACTGCATTGCGTGCTAGCCAAACACAGTGCAGCTCAGCTTTTTTTTCTTCTTCTTCATGTACTGTACATTTGTTTTCATCAGAAGAGACGTGCATTCAAAAAAGTGAGCAAAAATCGGAATATTTACAATATTTTTCATTTCAATACATATTAGTTATAGACCAGAATTAGCGTGTCAAAAAATGGGTTCGAATTCATAGTTAGGGTTTCAAACTAGGGATTGAAACCAGGAGTAGGGTGTCAGGCTGGGTTAGTTAGAATTTCAAATTGGGTTTTCAAAGTAGGGTTTCAAAAATGGGTCAGCATTTCCGAAAAGTGTTAAGGTTCCAAATTAGGGATTTAAGACAGTATTAGGGTTTTGAAGCAGGTTTTGGGTTTCAAAGTAGGGATGCCAACCACGATTAAGATTTCAAGCGTGGTATCTAAACAAGGAATTTGGTTTCAAAGTAGGTTTTGGAAAAAGGGTTCGGGTTTTAAATTCGGATTTGATAAAGGGTTCGAAAACCACGGCGAGATTTCATTGTGTCTCCCATCTGTGGCGTAAAAAAAACCAGATTAGGAAGCGCTGGCGTGAAGACCACCAGGACACGTTGTCATTTCCTGAGCTGCTTTGAAAAAATGACTTTCTTCCCGCTCCTGACTGTGTACACGTCGGCGCTCTAGCGCCACCTGTTGCTCTGGCATGCACCGATGAGCCTGCGACCGCATTGTCGAGCCGGCAACTATTCTGATGATTTTGCCTTCCACGTTGGGTCCGTCGTACGGAATTGATGAGCGCCTCTGAGCGGACTGCAGGATTTCCACCGCTCGGACGCACGCAAAGACCATCATCCGCGTCAGTCACGCTGACGGGGTTTGTTAATGGCCGCCGACGGCCGCGCGATGACTTCGGCAGGTGTCGTTGGACGTTCTGGCGCATCGTTTGGCACGAACGGCGGCGGACGAAACGCGGCCAGACTCTCGCGGTCTTACGATGAATTGCTCTGCTGATGTTTTCTTCTTACAAAATGGGATTATTTCAGCGGTAGTACGTGTTAAAAGATTGTTTCATCATTTGGCTGAATTTACATACTGGCATGTCGCAACTGTAACACATCAAAATGAACCCTTTACCTCAATTTGTATCTATTTGTGAGGCAGAACATCTGTATTTTGTAAAATCTGATAAATATATCTATTTTTTTAAAACCACAATGCTCATCAAGAACTATAATAGCTTCATACAGTACATGTTTTTAATACCAAACTGTCCACAATTGCAAATTTGATATTCAATATGAATGCATACAAAATATCAACATTTCAAAACTGCTGTTAAATGTCAAAACAAATCAAATGTGATCTGAAAAGTTGGTAGAGGTTGAGATATCGTTGCCCTTAAGTGGGAGGCCAAGTCAGAAGTTTTCTTCTCAATATGTTCTACGTGGAGGCGGCCATTTTGCCACTTGCTGTCGACTGATAATGACATCACAGTGCCTAAGGGCTCAGCTTGTGAACGTCACGTGCCCCAACCCAGAAAATAACGGAGCCGTGATTGGTCGTCGAGTCCTGAGCAACTGTGATGTCGTTTTCAGTTGACAGCAAGTGACAAAATGGCCGCCTACTGACATGGATAAAAACAGGTGGATTTTTTTGCTTAATTCATATTCCACAAACGTAATATTAATCAGAATGGCGTGTTTAGACTCGTGTGGGCACATATAACATATTATTATATCAGAACATATTAACTTATTTGCTACCAAAAAACGTATAAATACGTTATATTTTAAATGTTTTAAGTGTCCCAAAGACGCGTTTATACGTTTTTTAAATTATTATTATTTTTAATGCTAGAGCATACAGAAGGCTTTGATGCAGCCTCTCAACTGCAGAGAACGGTTGGTAGTTATTACAAAAAAAGCCAGCAGGTGGCAGCAGCGCAAAAGAGATCAACCAGGGCCGTGTTGAAAAAAAGCTCAGATTTGTGAATAATGATGACGTAGCTATATTCTAATGCTAATTGCTGCAAAACGGAAACAGATAGAGACTCTAATCTTTCTTTTGGTAGGTTCCATGTTTTTATAGCAATAGCAAACAATATTCTGTGGGCCTTGCAAAATCAGTCAAAATCCAGTAAAACAGCCGGGAGTGAAGGGGGTTGCTTCAGTGAAAATGGCTGCGAGGGAATGAGTTAAGAACATTTTTGACTTGAATTCCCCCCTTTAAGGCTCCAAAAACGATCCGAGTGCATTTCCCAACTCAAAAGAATTCCCCAGAAAACAATCGAGCGGCTCCAAGCTTGCGCAGCAGAACTAAAAATAATTCCTGCGTGCAGCAGCAAGCGATGTTTTTGACAATTGTCTTAAAACAATTTTGGCTCACTATGACTTGTTGATCGTCTGTCTATTGGCTCGTACCTTGAGCTTTGGCTGTTGCCGACTGTCAACAAGTCCAATATGAAGACACCAGACTTGGAAAAACAACTTTCCCCTAGAAAAACTTTCTACTAGTATATCAATTAAATTTGAAACCAGTATCAGCACAATTTTTTACGATTATTAATCATGTCTTGTGTGCTCCAACCTGTAAATACGTCTTGGCTCATCCCTTGAGCGCAGCCTTCCTTGTTGCTGTACAGAAGTTGAGCGTGGCTGGAGGTCTGGAGGTGCTGCATGGACAGACAGTCGCTCAGCACGTCCTGCTCCAGGTGAGGACACGGACGCAGCTGAAAGACAAACACAAATCATCACAGGTGGCCTGAACGTGGGACAAAACCCAAGAATTCGGAAATGAGAACCAGCACACAATTTACATAATAGAACACATAAGAAAAGGGAACGAGAGTTTACAGTTTGAAGTGAAGCATTCTGGGACTTCACAATTAGCTTTTTTGTCTGGGAGTGACGTCACATGTGCGCGATGTAACGTTTGGAAAACATGAAAAAACAAACAATGGAGGATGTGTCTGCTAAAGCAAACATTAAAGGTGCATCGCACATTCGGTGCTGTTGACAAAGTGTTATCTGGCTTCAAATACACGAGCAGGATGCCAAAGGAAAATCAAATAAAATCCAAAACAAAAAAGTTCATATGTACATTTTAAATGTCAATTGTGCCGTGACAATATTAACAGTTACATGTGCGAAAACAGACTACCTTAAAAAAAAAATGTGGTAAGTGAAGTCTAGAAAAACTTTTATTTTTATAAAAAAAAAAGCGAAATCCAGAAATACTTTTTTTTTAAGATTTTTTTTTTTTTTACTTATGTTAAGTCCAAAATCGGTTGTCTTTATTTTATATTTAATTGCAAAATAAATAATTACATTTTATATTCAATAAAAAATTTACTAAAAATATAATTAATTTATTTTATATTTAATGAAAAATTAACAATTCTTAGTGTTAAAAATGTACTTAAGTATTGGCGAAATTGGTTGTCACTTTTTCAAGCGGGGTTGTCGCCATCTGTAAAATGTAACTAATGAAGTAATCAAGTACTCAACTCAAGTAATCAGTAGCTTAAGTTACTTTTAAAGTCAAGTCATCAGTCAAGTGACAACATTCCTTTTTTTCAAAGTAACTCCGGCAACCCTGATTTTGTTTGACAAAATCCCTTTTGTGGCGCCCCCTGGAGGGCATTAGCTTGCCTAATATACGAGCTAACGAAAATCTGAAAAAAAAAAACTCAGTCAAAGGGAGCAACGGGACGAGTGCAACAGCTGCGGTATTCCCTGTTTAACATGCAGTAATAAAAAGTTTTGTATGTATTCTGGTACTGGGAAGCTTGACTTTGTGTTTATCAGCCGCAAGCCTGCCAGCAAGACATGCGAACGGCCGCAAATGTGCTCTTGATTTTGGGGACGCTTTCATGTGCGCTGCCATGTTCCATGTTGTTCTCATTGTCAGCGAGAGCCCGCAAGCAAACAATCAGTCGATACTTTCGGCCAATACTATAAACAAATATTGTTTGTAAAGTCTCGCGTGGGCCGTAAAGCCCGCATTGTTGGAAGCAAGGCTAATAAAACACACAATCGCACGTAAGTATGCTACGAGAGATCGTTCTCACGGCAATTATGTAGGATTTTCAACAAAGTATATTTAACACCAATTACTACTTTCCTGTTAGCCTGGGCTTTGGCACTATCTTGCGGTATCTTTGTTGTTATAGAAGGAGCACAAAAAAATGCTCAATGATGAATTTGGAAAAAGCTAAATGACAAAAAAAAACAGCAAAAATGACAGTAAAGCTTAGGCTAGCTAATAGCCTAAGCTTCACTGGCATTCTTTTTTTTTTACTTTCTAGACTGTCAACCATTATTAACTTTAAAACATGCAAAGAATAATGCACTTATATGACCTGTTTAACTTTTTAAAAATATTTTGTATTTGTTTTGAATGACCTTGTAATGTTATTCTGAACACTTTTTTTTTTCATGAAGCAGCGGAAGAGCACCAGGCTACTTCCAGTTGCTTAGCAACCAGTGAGAATGATGTCGTCCCTGTGGCGTCCAGCACTTTAACAAACAGCGGATGCAATGAAAATCAGTCTTAGCAACACGGCGCCGTATCGGAGTACCCAGGATTCGAACCAATAACCTAAAAACGGCAAGCCGGCCGCGTTTTGACTCATTTTTAATTACTTCCCTCAAAAGTTGCGACGCTAACTTGAGCTGATATGCTTGAAATGAATTGAACGTGGCACGGTCGAAACTTGAAGTCAATCAGCGGGAATACACGACAAGGCGAGGTCAGCTTCAAAGATGTTTTCACTCATCGCCATCATCATCCCAAACCGCCCAATCAGGCGCATGCGTCAATCATCTGCTCACTGCACAGAATTGCATTCAGACGCTCTCCCAACTTTTTTTTGTCCGCAGAACTCTTCACAGGAATCGAGTTTATCTCCGGCTCGCATCTTTTTTTTTTACAACCGGCGTCCTGGCAACACACTGACGAATCCATCCACACTCCGCCATCGTGTTGATTTGACACTGTCACGGGGGTAAACGCGCACACAAGCCGCGTAATTGGCGCCGCCGCTTTCCCCCCCCCCGCGGCGACACTCCAAAAAAAAAAGCGCTTTTGCTGCGAGCGCGCTCCAAAAAGCGCAGTTAGGAGCGCTTGTGTTTGACATTTGTCCATAACATCTGGGCCGCGAGGGGATTGTGCATTACGGCTTATTAACAATGCTACGAGCGCCACATGTGTTTCGCTTTACGAGGCCGCGGCCAACGGAAAACACATCACGCGGCCTGACGCGATCCACAACAATGAGTCCCATTCTCTCGTATTTACTCATTTCCAGTCAGGGAGAAGAATGGGCCTTTGACCGTGAACACAATGAGTTGCGCTCCAACCTGATCTGTTGTGGCGAGAACGAAAGCCAGGCTCGAGCCAAAAAGCCAAATTACTCGAGCTCAACTGCGATAATGTGCAAAAACGCAATGTTTGACTTGTTGTACGGTTTACGCGGGCGGGCAGCAAACCAACGCCATGTACTGGAAATGACACCACGCTCGGGGTGGGCAAAATGTTGGGCTCAAGTGCAAGGTTTGCTTGTTTGTTTTATAAAAAGACAGTCGATGAGCTTAAAAAAAAAGTTCAAATGTGCACATAAGATTTGGGGGGAAATGATAGAAGTCCTTTCAAAGTCATTTTTTCTACCCCTGAAATGAAATCATTTTTATTTATTCTATTGATTTATTTGTTTGTTTTTGAGCAGATCAAACAAATATGTCATGTTGTAAATATTATATAACAGACAATCAGAAAAAAAATCATGGCAAAAAAAACAGACAAACAAGAATAATAATAATAAAAAAATAAAAGCATTTGGTAAAAAAAAAGAAAAGAAAAGTGAGTAAGCAAAAAAAAAAAAAAACACTACTGCTATTGGCAAGGGTGTCTGGTTCGATTAGTCGAGTCCATTGCATGAGAAGAGAAGGGGGTGAATTTCAAGTAAGCAATTTTTATTGGGCATTATTTTATTTTTAGGGAGTATCAACATGTGTTTTAACACTGAAACAGGTAGTATTATAAAAAAAAAGAAAAAAGTTTCCATTGAAAACAAAAATATTGGCATGAAAAAAAATCCTATTTTTTGGGAAGAAAAATCACAGAATCACTGCCATAAAGTTACAAATGAAAAAAAAAAATCAGAATGTGAGAAGAGAAAGTTAAAACGACACTGTAAAAAGTGAGTGTTTTCCCTCTAATCACGATACATTCAGCATTTTGATGTGTTTTTTTTTAGTGTGTGAATGTAGACTACAACAATAAAAAAAAAACCACGTCTTACCTTTCTACGCACCTGCTGCTCTTTGGCCGAGTGGATCTTGACGTGCTTGCGCAGGGAGCTGGGGTCGGTGTATCGCTTGGTGCAACCGGGGATCTGACACGCGTAGGGTTTCTGGAAGAAGGCACACGGAATTGCCGTTTAGGTCGGCCAACGGGGGTCAAGCACGATGCCAAAGGGATCAAAAGTGGGAGGAAATTAGATGTGAAGGTAAGTCAAAGGTAAAGTTGAAGTCTTACCTTCCAGCTGAGAAGGGATACACAGTAAATGTGAAGGAAAAGCAAGAGGGGAAAATGAACAAGACAAGTGATTATAAAACAATAGCAATACCATTTTTTTTCAGCATGAGCAACAGCATCTTATTCTGTTTTATTAATATACAATGCTTAAAAAAAAAAAAGATTAGATCAGCTGTAATAAAAACGAGAAAGATCATGCTTTAATTCCGTGTCTTTCAATTTCGGTGAACTCACAAAATCATAACATTTAATCCATGAAAACATATTTTTTTCTCCATTCAGGAATGCAAGCAAATACATATTTAATAAAATATTATTTAAAATATTGATTATAATATATAATAATATATTTAAATATTACAAAAATATTTTTGAATTAAATATTATTTTAAAAATTCACATATTAACTAATAAATAATGATGTGCTTAATTGTTTTTATTTGGGGTATAAAATTCCATTTGAAAATCAATGCAAAACAATAATGTCAATGTCAATTATGCTTTAATTCTGAGTCTTTCAATTTCGTTGAACTCACAAAATCAGAACTTAATGAATCCTAACATTCAACCCATGAAAACATAATTTTTCCCCATTCAGCAATGCAAGCAAATAAATATTTAATAAAATATTATTTTAAATATTTATTATAATATATAATTATATATTTAAATATTATAAAATACTTGTAATTAATATTATAAAAATTATTAAATAATAAAGTGCTTCATTGTTTTGTTTTGCATAAAATTCCATTTGAAAATCAATGCATAAGAATAATAATGATATTTTAGCATTCATAAATATTTTTTATACTGACATATTCAAACATTATTTTCCAGGTTCATACTGTGCCCCCCAGACCTTGGGCCTTCCCCCCTTTCCTTCATTTTTTTTTCTTTTTTCCATCGAGGAAACGCAGAGCGCTGAAAGGCGACTCACCAGGCTTCCCGTTTTGTCTCCCCCTGGTGGCCATTGTCGTTTTCAGAATTGCAATTTTAGAGATCAATAAAGTCATCTGCGCCTGAATCTGAATGACACATTTGCCAGGCACAGGAAACAGTAGCAATGTAACCCCAAATAATCCCCCTTTATTCAATCTCATAAGAAAGTCGTCGTATTTTACACAAAACGTACCGTACTGAAATATGTCAAATTCTTACATTCTCAATTTAGATGAATGTGACCAATTAAAGTATTGCAAGTGACAAGTGTGAAGTTCGAGCTTCCTAATCAATTTGTGTTTGCCTCATTAGCTAAGCAAATATAGCATGTCGTATGGCAAACCGGCCTCCACCGCCTCTCCTCCCCCTCACAGCACCCCCCCCTCCTTTTTTTTTTTTTTTCGGAACATAAGATGCCTATTAAAGTGTAAGTCGATACAGGTCTTTATTAGCTATGCCTGCGCGTACGTTGACGGCCTCTGTAAATAAGCCGTTTTTGTTATTCCAAGGCGCTTACGGTGCCACTCAAGTGGGCCGTGTTTGTTTTGCAGCCCGGCGTGGCACGGCGCCCCGAGTCACCAAAATCAAGCGTGACTTCTGTGTAGAATAAATATCATTAAAGCTTAAAAATCATTTTGCCCTAAAGTGCTCTTGGCAGAGCGGGGCCTTTGGCGGGGGGGGGGGGGGGGGGTGTTAATGTGAAGCCGTAAGCAGCGCCCCCTCCCAGATTAGCTGTATCATTTGTCTGACTTGTGGAAAGGGTGGGTGGTGGGAAAGCTGACTGATACAATAACACACGGCCACATTCAATATTGCGCCGACGCTGAGGCGGCGACTCTTGGACCGGACACGCGTGGCTTTCCAATGCAGGTGGACGCGACGGGAACAGTCCAGAAATGGAAATCATTTATTTATTTATTTATTTTTAAAGAAAGAAAAAGATGAAATCTATTTCTTTTCAGTTGACGTTTCGCAGATGTAATTGAGGCAATCTGGGGACAATTTAGTAGAAATGCTGCTGCTTGGTTGTAACTTGCAAATTATGTGACAGATTAAAACGTTGTTCAATCGTCGATGTGAAAAAAAAAAAAATCATAAATGAAAAGCGATACAGTTACCTTCTATTAAATCTGTAATATAAAGAGAGCACATTTAATAGCTTTAGCTGTATTACTCTCTTTAAACATACTTAAACTTATAAAAAAAACTTTAAAAGTATTCTTTAGTGCCGGTTGTCAGTCCTTCACGAGGTCATTTCTTCCAATAATACTGTAAAACTGACAATTCAAATAAATGTGATACATAAACAGCGTAACGATCAACCAACCCTTACAATTTTCTTAAATGAACGGTCCTAGCTTATTAAGCCTAATGCTAATATACACATTGGTGCTTTGACAATGAGATTTTTACGATGCATTTCGTAATGCAACACATCATAGAAGGCTAACGATTAGCATTAGTGTTGCGGCGTGAAAGCATCTTCTTTTTCAAAGGCATATATTCTTTATCCTCTGTAATATCACGAAGATCATCTTACTGAGTTTTGACCAACTCCATGTTTATTTGTATTATACTGCCCCCAGGTGGCCAAGGCACATACAACAGAAGGAACGGCACAATGCTGTATATTTTTTATAAGGTACAATATTTTTTTTAAAAATTTGTTTTTTTAGGGGAAGCTGGAATGGATTAAAGACATTTCCATTCATTTCAATGGGGAAAGATGATTTCAGAGTTTTTAAGTTGCGAGTGTGATCACAGAGCAAGTGAAACTCGTATCTCAAGGTAATATGTAACCTAGAAAAGATGTTACAGTAATTTATAAACCTTCAAGCAACTGCAACATTAACACACACGGGGCAGCAACGCATCCTAACATAAAATATTGTTTTAAAAAATCCTAGTTTTCAGAAAGACGCTCGTCTCCCCTTTCACTCATTCTTCGCCCCTCCCCTACACGCTAAAACACGGCCATAAAGAAAAAAAACTCGGACGTGAAAAGCAGGAAGTTGAAATTGAAAAACGACAAGACTGAAAACAATAAAAGCAGTGTCCCTGAAAAAAGACTGACATTCATACTATAAACTCCAAATAAAAAAAAAGCCTGATTACGCAATGTTTTTCATGCCAATGCATCTTTCCTACAAAGCCAACATTTATTTGCAATGCCAAAACTTAATGTGTTTGCTACTTAGTGTTTTGGCTCCGGACGAGCCGACCTGTAAACGCCAATGAAAATAAACGTAATACAGTCAGCTAAGTGTGAGTCAATTACGTTGTCCCAACTTGATTTTTTATTTTTATTTTCATTGAATTTTGAATAACGCTCGTCCTCATTAGAATCCAGGGATTCAAACCCAGAACCTCAAAATTGTGAGTCGGCTGTGCTTAAAAACTCGTCTGGTCATCACAAAGTAAAAAAAAAAAAAAAAAAAAAAAAAAAAAGGATTGTAAATGTGTGTTCGATGGTCTAAAACGTTTTTGCAGTGCTGAACCTATTTAGTAACAATTTCTTCCTCAATTCTGACAACAAGAGCAAATCGAGCCGCGCAGCTGCGGGCCAAGTATCGATTGGGCCTGGAAAAAAATCAAGAGATCAGACGAGGCGGACACTTGTTGATTTCTGACCGTGTCCAGGTGAGTGCGCTGGTGCTTGGCGCGGTCGCTGGAGTTGCTGAAAGCTTTCTGGCAGCCGGGATGCTGGCACAGGTACGGCTTCTCCCCCGTGTGGCTCCTCAGGTGGATCTTCAAGTTCTCCAGACGCGAAAACGCTTTGTTGCAGCTCTCAAACTGCAGCGGAGACACATTGCAAGCGTTAGGGACGGGATAACGCACGGACGCAGAAATAAACAGAGAAATCGGAGAATTCAGCCACAATTTACAATTGAAATGAGTTTAAATGAAACCGTTCCAAACCCGCCAAGAACCACCACAATTTAGTTAGGTTTTTCACTCATTCACTCGCAGCCATTTTCACTGAAGCAACCCCCTTCGCTCATGGCGCTTTTACTGGATTTTGACAGATTTTGCAAGGGCTACGGAATATTGCGTTCTATTGCTATAAAAACATGGAACCTGCCAATATAAGGATTAGAGTCTCTTCTTTCATCAGGAAAAAATATATATTTTTATTCATATTTATATTTTTTTATATATTTGTATCTGTTTCCATTTTGGAGCAATTAGCATTAGAATATAGCTAAGTTTCATCATTGTTCACAAACTTGTTTAAAACACCGGGGAAACAAGCTTTTTGCAACATGGCCCTGATTGATCTCTTATACTCTGCTGCCACCTGCTAAATAACTACCATTGCTTTAAATGACATCTTCAGGTCAGAGACTGCACCAAAGCCTTCTGTATACTCTAACATAAAAAAAAACATTTAAAAAAACATATACATTTATTTATTTAAAATAGAACGTTTTTATACGTTTTTGGGAGCAAATTAGTTATTAACAATAAATAGCACATAATATAATATAATATAATATAATATAATAACAGTTTTAACATTGTCAATGTATGTTCTTTTAGTACATTTTGTAACTTTTGTTTTCTCTTCTTTGCTTCTGAATGTTGTTAACTGCTGTGTTTGTTTTTGCTTCTCGCCGTTGTCTTTCCTTGTGTAAAGCACATTGAGTTGCCTTGTGTATGAAATGTGCTATACAAATTAACTTGCCTTGCCTTATCCTGTAGCATTTGGTAAAAAAAAAAAAAAAAAGCAAAAAAAAGCACACAAATTTTTTTTGCTGTTTTTTGAGAGATTGAATTTGGGAAAAAAAACAACTTTGTATGATTATTGTACAGTATAATGAGCTGCATATAAAAAGCAAGTTTTTGTAGATGGAGGGTTGGACACCCCATCGTACGCCACCGGTACCACTCTTGATGAAATTGTCTGTAAACGCGAGTGCAAACGTTTTTTTCTTTTTCTTTTTTCTGTGTCTGTGACTGACAGCTGATCAACGCAGGGTGGGCTCGCCTCCAGCTTCCCCCGCGACCCTGAACCGGAGAAGCAAACTGGATGAATCCCGTCCCGCACTTTCCACCAGCTCCCCTGATCACTTGCGCAGCTGCGCAAGTTCAAATATCCAAGCACTGCCGCCTTGGGAAAGGGAGGGCCCGCTCTCGAAACACGGGTGGTACGATTACAAATCTCTTTTCCCGTTGGCCCGTGGACGTCCGCTTGATGAAATGCGCAGTGACTTTGAAGACACGGCATGCGTCTAAGTGGCAGTTAGTGGAAAGTGGAGCGCGCTTAATGGGCTGTAATGCGTAGCATGAGCCCGGCGCTCGCCGCCGTCAATGGCACATGAGACGGACGAGTGACAGTGGCTGTAAACAAGCTCGTATCCGACCCCGCTTGGCCACTCAGCCAATGAAGCCCACAGATTTGTTAACGCATGAAAGATTCAGAGGGGGGGGGGGGGTGGGGTCGGGGGCCGTCTCGCTTATCCGGAAGCTGCACACAAAACCTTCCACAAAGTGCGGCAGTCGTGAGTTCAATGTTACTTATAGACACTTGAAACACATCCCGTTGAGAAATTAAGAGGCGCATTGACATCAGTGTAAGTTGGCTTAAATGGTACAAGGGGCTTGTACTTAACCCTTGACCTTTTAGCTTGAAGGTTGTAGAAAGAGGTGGAAGAGTGAAAGAGGACATGAAGATGGAAAAATGATCAAATTGAATGAACCCGCATCTATTTTGCATTTTTTTTTGGTACAGTTAATAACTGTGGTTTATATCAGGGTGTAATTCCATTGTTGACCACTAGCTAGGAGCAGATTGAGACGGTGTAAATGCGAAAGAATAAGAATGAAACAGGAAGTACTGTATTTTCAGCCACTGATCTGAATATATACGACTGGAAAGCCGATAGGCCAAGACTTTTGAAGCCGCGAGGCCGCCATGTTGCTCCTCCCAAGAAACGTTTCTCAGCATACGATCCTATACATTTGCAGTATCGAAATTGGAGAACATTTGAGACAGTACTTAGCAGAAACGGCACGATTTATGATGTTTTAAATGTGTTAAACATAAACAAGAGGACTTCGGACATTTCACGACTTGCCTTAAATACATATATATATTATATGCTTAACTCTTTGACTGCCAGACGTTTTCAGAAAAGGGATGCCGCCAGTGCCAGCCGATTTAAGCATTTTGACTGATTTTCAAGGTCCACAGAAAATGTTCTGTTTGGACTATGGAAACACACGTACTACCAAATGAAAGATTGGACTTTCATCTTTCATCAGAAAAAAAGAGTTTGTTTCTACCTTATTCCGTTCTTTAGTAATCAACAATAGAAAATGGTTAGTTTGACCCAATTTCGCCTGTGTTGGACCAAAATACGGAGAAATCAAGCTTTTAGTGAAACGATATTATTTCATGCATTCTAGTGAATTTGACACTTCTTTTTGTCCATGAATGATGCCACAAACACCTAAATAGTGCTTTACTTCTATAAAACACTACCACCAAGAATGAAAAAGTGTTTTTTGATAGCAAAATACGTTTATTTACATTCAACAGTGTAACAATTTGACAACAATTTGGCAAACTATTTACAAATGTGTGCAACTGTGGTGCTATTTACAAATATGTGGATGTTTCAACGACAGTTTTTCTTTTTGTAACACTCTCCTGCGTGCAAGGAGACGCAACAGCATTTGCACAAGATTGCCTCTTCGCGTGCGCCACTTTCTTGCCGGCCGTTTTTTTCCGGGGAATAGCAAGTATATACTGCAGTGTGTCATCAAGTCTAATATCAGGATCATGCTACGGTTACGTTACGGTTTCGTTACGTCTCGCTTCCCCGTGTCCTTCAGTTGCTATACCGGGTGGTAGGATATGTTCTGATCCATTTTATCCACTCCATTCATGGTGGCATCGTAGTCCAGAAACAGTGTCTTCTCCGTGATCAGACTGTACCCGCTCCTCCGATGAATATGCATTGGACTCGGGGTACTCTTCATTGTCCGATCGAATGTCCGCTTGTGCAGCTCCGCGTTTTCCGGCCTTAGCAGCGCTAGCCGCGCTAGCCGGTGGGGCTTACTACGTGTTCATAACAGTCACGTTGGCGTAGAGCTCGGAGTCATCTTCATCATCATCATCAATCTGCATTGGTCGATGCCAACTCTCCATCGCCCGATCGAATGTCCGATTGTGTAGAAGTACCCGGCCGGCTATTGTGCGCGTTTTCCGGCCTTAGCAGCGCTAGCCGCGCTAGCCGCGCTTACCGGTGAGGCTTACTACGTGTTCATAACAGTCACGCCAAAGCTTCCAACTTTGGCGTAGAGCTCGTTGTCATCATCATCGTTGACATCAATGCGCTTTTTAGTATTGATTGATGCTTTCCGTCTTTGAAAAAAATGCTCAAGCTGAGCTGCTTGTAACCGGTTGCTTGGTCAAGCCATTGTGGCTTGGATCAGCCATTGTCTCCTCAACACTCTAGCTCCGCCTCACGTCTTCTACTGACGCCCACGGTGGGCGGCCCATCCAACCTTGTGCAAAGAGAGTCATCGCTGCCCTCTAGGGGCCAAAACGAGTCTTTGACTAATCATATCTGCCTGATACTTTCAGCACAGCTGCCCAAGGCTTTCCTGCACCCGTTTTTGAAAAAAAAAAAAAAAAACATAGGGGACGTCTTTTAACGTCCTCGGCGCCCTTCCCTAGGTTTATGCTAAACGTTTTATAACGTTTATGGCAGTCAAAGAGTTAATGATGTTTACAAGAGGGAAATTGTATTTTTTTTTAAATTAAAGAATTATAACTGTAATTCAACAAAAGCTGCATCGGCCAAATCTAATATTGGAGTCGAAGGAAATGAGTGATAAAAGAAAAAGGGCGTCTTCACTTGTTATTCATCTATTTTTTTACTTGGTAAAAAATAGTGATCAAAATGTTTGTATACGGTCTCATATCACACATCTTCACCTATCATGGGTTGGTCTGGGACCCCCCCTGGTGAAATGGAGGTACAAGCTGAAATTGTCCGTTTACTGTACGTTACGTGTCCGCGTGGTTCATTAGCTCAACCCTATCTAAGATCTAAGATCAGGTTGCAGTTAAGGAGAGAGTGACACCATTCGCCCCAAACAGGCCTGGCGCTTCATCGGGTTCATCCCCCGCTTGTCTTCATTCACTCACACAACACGCAGGCTGAACGTTCTATTCACCGACGCTCCATTTAATATCGGCGAAACCCAAACCCGCCATGGCCGAGGCAGTTCGGGTGACCGGGTCCGATCTGCGGCCGCGCTTTCATAATTGTTCCTGCAGTCCTAGTAGCTATGCGGCGTTTGCGTGTTATTTGGAAAATCAAGCAAAAAATGTTCCCTTCTTCTGTGGTTTGCAAGTGAAATTGAGCGTAAAATGCAGAATAAAATATATTGTGTAACGTTGCCGCAAAAAAAAGTAAGCAGAAGGCTGCAAAAACACTGACATTAAATAAACACTAAACATTTCAACGCAGCTTACTTTGCGCTTGCTTTTGGGAGGTATTTTGTTTTTAACATTGTTTTTGTTTTTTTCTATGTCGTGTTGTGTTTTATGCAGCACTTTATTTCAGCTGCAGTTGTTCTTAAAGTGCTCTATAAATCAAACTGAGGTCAAATTTAAATAAACAAAATAAATAATAGCATGAAATTCTAAACATTTAATAGTATTTAAAAAGTTACTCTTGGAATCAAAGGAACTGTTCTTAAGTCTGGTACTATGTTTTTATATAAATGTGAAACCAGCATCCACGCTTCGGACGCTTTCAATGGCCCAAGAGATCCATTGACTTCAATTCATATAAATTTAAAATTATAAAAAAAAAAAGAAAAAAAAAAAAAGACTAGCTCTACAAAAAAAACTTACCACAAGGTAATATTGGAAAAAAAAATTGAATTAGGAAATACAATTACAATTAATTACAAATTGATAAAAAAAAGTAAAACTTAAAAAAGAAGACTAAATAATAAGACAATATATGATGAGAGTTCCTTCCTGAGATAAAGCCCCCCCCCCCCCCACAAAAAAAAAAACCCAACAAATCTAACAATTTTCCCATTCCATTCTATAATTTCTGTGAAAATGTTAAGACTGAGCTAAGGAATTGTTTTTATAACAATACAATTATTCTAATTATTATAATAAAGAATTCAAGAACTATGAAGCTTCAAGTGTTACAGATTCTCCTCAGCGGGTTACAGCAGAGAGACGCAGAAAGGAAGTCAGATTTGACTCTGGCCAATGGGCAGCCAGCGAGCTCAACTTGGAGCTACAGCTATAAATCAATCCAAGAGCAGCAAACGTCCGCAGAAAATATTTTTGAGGAGTTCACACAGTGTTGGAAACATACATGTCAACACTGGCCCGTCACGTCAGATGTTAATGGCGAGCTCGACAAAGGCTGCGAAAGCGGAACGCAAATCTTAGCGCCGAAGAACATCGACACCACTTCGGACAGATCAGCGAGTCACGCTGACGACCGTCGAGTACGAAAACAAACACTGCCCTTATTGCTGTGCCAAACGTGTGTATTTATGTATAGTGGAGGGGGAAAAAAAAAAATAATCACACTTTCAATGCTTTCTTTTGTGCAAAACAAATGCGGGACTAAATTGTAGTTAGTGCTCCGCGGAGGAAAACGTGTTAATTGCTTAAAGCGTATTATTACTTGGGACTAGCACGGATGAGATGGGATGAGGTTTTTCCAGGCTGCTGGGAAGCCGACTGGCAGTGTCGCCTCGAGGCGCGCGCGCCGGCCAAGAAACTTGCCATGAAGAATTATATGCTAGCTACACTGAGGTGTTTTGTTGTGTCTAATTCCAGGGTTACGCCGGAGGTGGTAAATGTAGAAATACAGATTAAAAAAAGCAATAAAAAAAAATAAAAAATCAACTCCAATTTAGGTTGGCTCAACGTATGAAATGAAAGACTGTGAAATGTTTTCCGTTGTTTTTTTGTTGTTGTAGGTTTCTAAAACCAAAAGCTAGCTATAGCACTTGCTTGCCTTTTTGCTATCAAAAGAACGTGTTTCCATAACTTTGCTAACTAGAAATTGACTAATGAACAATTCAGAATTAGCTAACGAGCCAGGAGTCAAAATTCTTCTGTAAATTGTCCGAAAGGAGGCGGAGATGCCAAAGACAAGTGATTAGCGACTTCAAGCTACATACGTCGATGCTAGCTGGTGTTTCGGACTGGGATTCAAATCACACTTTTTGGTCTCAGATCTATTTATATAAAATATTTCATGTAATATATGTACAATATGTGGGGAGTGTGCATGCATAGTGACTAGGGGTGCGAATCTTTGACTGTCTCACGATTCGGCAACAATTTCTACTTCAATTTATAAATGTACAAAGAATCGTCATGATCTACTCCAGTCTGACTCGCTAATGCTAATTAGCGCGCTACTCGCGGCACTTTTATAACTCAAAAGAATGGCTATGCATATGAAACGCTTCAGGAATGTATACAGAGAAGCATCTTAACTTTACTCACCGGCATATGCTCTTCTTACAACTGCAAAAAAAACAGCAACTTTTATTGGAATAACTTGATCGTGACTTTTTCCTTCTACTCTTTAATGTGGCTACAACTTAACGCGTGGAACCACACTGCCCCTAAGTGGCCAATAAAGGCGCACACACAAACAAGGGCAAAACAGTATAAAATGATTGGGGACATTTAAAATGGATTCTGAATCATACTAAATGATACCTCTACCTATGAGTAAGACAGCAGCTGAAAATAGTTAGCTAGCTAATGAGCGTTACATGAAACTGTTATGCAGAATGGTCAACAAAGCCCATCTTGGCAGCGTATCAAGGCCTCTGTCGTTTGGTTGCTGCCATCACGCACGACAACAAACAAAGGGAGCTAGCCAACTTCAGGTCAGGAGACCTCTCCAGCTAGCCAGCTAGCTAGCTAGCTAGCTAAATCATGCAGCTGGTCTGGAGCAAACAGGATTTATTATTTTAGGCACAAAAACAGACCCAGGTTTTACACAATTTTGGCCACAATATAGAGAGGGATTAGTAAGTAAGTAAGTAAGTAAGTAAGTAAGTAAGCCATTAGAAACTATAAAAAGGAAAACTTTTCCAGAGTTAGAAGCGACAGCCACCAACGTAGCGCCCAGTTCAATAGATACGTTTTCAGTTTTCATTTATCGATAAAGGGATTTTGAATTTGGATTTTTAATAGATTAAAGTAGAGAAGCTGATTAATCAGTTCAACCACAATTATAAACCCCTTTAAATAGAAAATAGCAAAACCAAAAAGGGTTGAATATATATATATTTTTTAAAACCCTCAAATAAATTTCATAAATCTAAGAAATGTCTTGAAGATCAGTATGACTGGATTTCTCTCACTTCTTTTCACTTTGTTTGAAAAACTTGCAAGCGCTGCAGTAAAGTAAAAAAAAAATAAAAATAAGTGCCATTGAAAAAGCATTGTAGAAAGTTGCTGACGCATGACATTTCCACTGGACTGACCAGTTGCTGACAATGAAGCAGAAAAGCGCCAAAAAGGATCCAAAACCACACTCGGTGGTGCTAAATGTCACTTTGGAAGAAAGTCCAACTGCAGCGAAGTGACGGACACGCGAGTTTGAAGTTCCATAAACAGTGAAACGTGGTGACATGAGATTAATCTTGCCTTGGATATTATCTGTGAAAACATCTTAAGACGGGCTCTAATCACTCGAATTGCTTCAAAACATGTTTGCTTTTCCTCTCCGGGACCTTCGGCTGAGGTAAAACCGGCAGATAACCGCACGAGCGGAGGCACTCCGTCTCCAATCCGCAGCGCGAGGAGAAAAGGGGGCGTGTCCTTTCAATCGCTCCGTAAACATTGGGGACGACAGCGGGGTCTTGATGTAACTGACGGGCGGGGGGGGGGGGGGGGGACGGACAGGCCGCTGATCGCAGCAGACAGACAAACTGGTGGCGATGGCCTGAGGCCTTCATGGGAAATGACTCGTGACTGGCGGGGAGGAGGCCAAACAGCGTCAAGCGCGGCTAAAAGGGAAGCAGTGTCGAGAGCTGCCGGCTTCATTAGAAACCAGCGCGGGGATGGGAACAGGCCGGCCATTATGGAGCCGTATCGCCCGGGCAAATGTGTCCGCTGACACGCGGGCCACAGGTCGCTGATTAGCGGGCTTTTTTACGAGTGGCGATTAGCGGCGGTGAAAAGGAATCAAACGGTAGGAGGAAGTTGAACACTTGAACATCCCATTGGAAAGTCAAGCCGCAAATGGCAAAAATTAAATGAATTATTGTTGTGTGCGTGTGTGTTTTTTTAAATTATTAAATAATACCGCAATGTACCAGAACTGACGAGACCAAAATTACTAAATCAATTCAAACTTGTTCGACGTTACGCAAATAAATAATTAAATAAATCAGTGACTTACAGATGATTTGAGTTTCGAAAGAAATGCACCAACAGTGCATGTGTACTAAGGTTAGTAGTTAACGTAAATTGTGAAAAAAATAAGTGTTTTTTTTGTTAGTTTTTTATATTTTAAACAGTAATTACTGTCAAGTGTAACTAATAAAAACTAATTATAATGCTAGTGAAAATGTCCATTTTTTATCTTTGGGTTATGGTCGGTATGTCCGTCCGTCCATCCGTCCCGTCATGTGCTGCACTTCCTGTACTTCAAAATCTGTGGACTTCTACACAGTACCTGCATTTGATTTGTGGACGGCTGTTATTAAAAAAAATATTTTTTTTTTTGGGATGAGTTACTTTAAAAAATATATATATATTTTTTTCTTTTGGACAAAATCTTGCACAAAGAAATACACTAAATCTAATATTAAGAAATATATGTTTAATAAAAAAAAAAAGCTAAAATGAAGCATTTTTGAAAAAAATAGAACAAAAAAAATCTAACAAACCAGCTCTGAAAACTATTTTAAACCTAACTAAATGTAAAAACCAAACCTCAAAACGAACTATAACGAAAAAATAATGCTTTTAGCAGCATCCTGTGGCAACCTCGGACATTTCAGACAGAGCACAAAATCACGGCGAGGTAACATTTTCATCTAATAGCTAAGTATCCATGAAATTTTTCAACGAAGTTCACCAAAGTTCAATTAAGCCGTGGTGGCTTTTTGCTCCGGATCATTCAAATTTGGCAGGGTTGTTAACAACACGTCTCCGTGATGTGGCAAATTCACAAGACGTATTCGTTTCACTTCATACGGACTTCAAGTTCACTCACTTTCTTTGATACCCACAACCCCCCCCCCCCCCCCCCCCCTCACCCAAGAATCCACACTGTACGTCCATGACCCGCTGGTAATTGTAGATGAGCGCGTCTGACTAATGACTGTGAGATGCGATTGAACCCGCGCGACTGCTAACTCGCTTGAAATTGCCGATTACTCATGTTCCGAGGCCCCCGTAAACCAAAACGCGTCCTGAGAAATCCCAGCGACCTCAGCAATCAGCTTTCCACTCTGATTGCTTTTTACCCTTCAGGTCCGACCTGCCCTGTTTCCAAGTTGACAGACGCGATGAAGGGCTGAGATTCCAGGTGCCAAAAAAAAACATCGGCCAAATAAAACACGTTATAAAGTGCCAACGCTCAAAAAGCGGGCCTAAGTACGAAAACAGGGCACGGCGCAACGGCTGCGGCTTTATCACAAGGTGTCTTTCTGTGCGAGGGGGAAACCTGCCGACACTTTGCGATCTGTTTGGGAAAGGGGGGAGAGCGGACGGCAGATGGGGAGGCAACATGTGCGTTTAATCTGCCCCCGCTTCCAAATGCCCCGTGGCAACCGCAGCAAAGAGCAGAAAACACGTAAATGGATGAAATTATATCCACATGATTCAATGAGACAGCTAAAAAAGGAGGCAGGTTTCTCATGCGCTTCGTCAGGAGAGCAAATTAAACGCAGCTTGGTTAAAACATTCGCATGACATCGTTTACACATATCATTTCCACCGCCTTTTAGCCACTTTAGCCTGTTGCTAAGATTTGAATCGAAATGATCCGCAAAGACAAATTTACGCATGGAACATTCCAGCCGCTCTGTGAAATTTCAAACGTTACAAATACAAAATACAGGAACGCGCACTTGTTGTGTAAATTATAGTAATGTAATCGCAGCTGATTCCTAAATATCATTTAAAATACTAAATAGCTGCCTCTTACTTGATGACCAGAGGTGGCAAATCCAGGGCCGGAAAGTAAAAACCCTGCCACAGTTTGGCTTTAGCAAAAGATAAAAGGAAAAAAAAGAGAGAAAAGTTTCGCTTAAGCTAGCTAGCTAGCTCCCTAGCAGGTAAACGAGCACCATGGGAGCTAGCTATGGGAGCTAGCTAGCTAGCACCTGAAAGTAAAAACCCTGCTACAATTGCTCCCTAGCTAGCTCCCATTGTGCTCCTTTACAGTACCTGCTAGCTAGCTAGCTAGACTCCTAGCTAGCTCCCAAGGTGCTCGTTTACCTGCGAGGGAGCTAGCTAGCTAGCTTAAGCGAAACTTTTCTCTTTTTTTTTTTTTCTTTTGCTAAACTGTGGCAGGGTTTTTACTTTCCGGACCTGGATTTGCCACCTCTGTTGATGACCAATTTACATTCAAGTTGTATTTGAGTTTGAGTTTATTTGAAAATGAAAATGAAAAAAAAAGGGGAAAAAAACAGTAATAAACACACAAAAACAACAAAAAATGAATAAAAAATAACTGCAAAATTAAATTTTAAATAAATAAATATGAATTATGCTTTATATTGCTACCAGATACCCTTGCAAACCAAAATCAACACCAGACCAGCCTCTAAAACGTCACAAAAGTAGTACAAACTGTAGTTATATTATCTCCTCAATCTCATTTTCACAGAACAAGGAGTCATTCTAATTAGGGCTGCTAGTAACGATTAAATCAGTAATCAATTCATCTGTCAATAATTTGTTTTCAACCAATTGGATTTAAAAAAAAACCGCTTACAGTTCCATCCGTTTTTTCAAAGACAGGACATTTTTTTAAATGATCAATGCACAAATAAAAATAAAAATAATAATTAATGTAAATTATAATACTAATGAATTAAATAATAGAAATTATACTCTGTTGCGTCTCTAACATACACACAAACCTGTTACTAAATCCTTTGTAGCCATATAGATATAGAAGGGGAAAAAAAGTGAGCTACATGATTCGCTGTTCTCATTTGCATATTTTTCAACCACCATTTATGGTTAGGATGGCCGACTCAATTTATATGATGCATTATTAGCCATTTTTCCATACTTTTTTTGGGGGGTCTAGTTTATTACCCGTTTTTCCATTTAAAACAAAAAAAAATCAAAAGTGGTCCATTTGCCATAAAACATGCGCCTAAATTGATCTCCAAATCTCAAATGAGAATACATTAGATTTTATGAATGGCGGCATAGAGCGAAGGAGCGAGCGCGAGGGAGGGAGCGAGCGTGTTCTCCAGATGCGGACAAACAAGAAAGCGAGTGAGAGCCCAGCCGATAAATTGGTGGGAGGAAGCGTTCATGTAAATGACTGGAGAAATTGTTCTTAACAGCCATTTTGCAGCCATGCCTGGATGGTCCGGGGGGGGGGGGGGGGGGGGGGATGCGGATGGCACAACAGGAAGCGCTCCTTATGATAATGAGCCAGGCCAGCTGGATCTCTCTTTTAACCGCAGTTGGCTAAACTATTCTGTACACAGATACTTGGATAAAATCGAGGGGGGGTGTAGACTTAAAAAAAAAAAAAGACATAAATAACCACGATATATAGAAAAATCGACTCAAGTGCGAGAGCGCATTTCCCTGCCGCCGTGCTTCCATTGAGCATTTTCCCTGATGGAACTTCATGGAAGCACTTAACCGGCCGTGATGCCGACGAGGCCTTCCTTCAAATGTCTACCAGCTCCCGCAGCTCCTGCATCACATTAGAGCACTAAAATGTGATTTCCTCCCAAAACCGGCCAGCTCGAGGTTGAGTGAAAAGAGGTCACGCAAAAAAAAAGGAAACGTCTCACGTCTTGGTGACGCCTTCAAACGTACGTCCAAGTCTCGGGCCGTGCAATATTGAATTTTCCCTTCGCCCTGCGCTCGACTTCTCGGCGTTTAAGGTCAACGTTTCTAATGGCGTCCATATGAGGGCTTGTCAGTGAGAGAGTTACGACTGTCGCAGAATTGATATTCTCAAAGGGGACCAATTAAGTTCATTTCCCGCTCAGTGTTTTTATTCGAGGACTTGGATTTATACGCAGACCCCCCCATTTATCTTATATTGGCCCCTTATGGAGGCCCTTAGTTCATCCTGTGGCTGATAGGACAACATTTCACATTTCAGTTACGACCGTCACTCACTTTACAACTCGTCACCGTTAATCAGCGGGTGACCGACAGAAAAAAAAAAAAATATATATATATAATTTTTTTTTTAAAGGTGAGTCGTGCCATAAAACACTCCAAAAACCAAAAGTGACTCGGTTTTAGGCCTATCATTAAAATCGAAATCAATCAATGAGGCTTTTTCACACCCAGCACAACATTTCCATCTATTAACTCAGTTCAAATTAATTTTTGACGTCCATAGTCGTCAATGGCAGTGAATATTTCTACTAGTTTCACCTTTTTTCCACTTTTGTTAACAAGAGAATGAAAACCTACAATTTTTTTATTATACATTTAGAACAGATGTGATCAATTACAATTACAAATTTGTAATTGCCTGATGCCCCTAATTTAAAAAATTTAATAAAAAAATTGTTAAAAAAATTAGGGGTGTCAGGCGATTAAAATTTGTAATTGTAATTAATCACATGACTTCAATAGTTAACTCACGATTAATCACACATTTTATATCTGTTCTAAATGTACAATAAAAAAATTTCCCTAGGTTTTCATACTCTTGCTAACAAAAGTGGAAGAAAAAGTGAAACTAATAGAAATAGTTTCAATGAATTTTTGACGTCTATAGCCGTCAATGGCAGTGAATGAAATAATGCGCAGTTCTCCATTTCCCAGAATACCATCAATCTCGCTGTCCCCTGACAGTCCGTGCAGCCTGACGAAAGCAACCGCATCCACGTTTGACGGCCTGATTAGAGTGCAACACAATGCGTCCGCTGCCACATTAGTGAGCGACCAGTCATTAATTATGCAGCCCTTGGCGAAATCCAAACCTGCCGTGAAAACGACAGACCGGGCGGGGCCCATCCCGCAATTGAAAACGCTAAACACGATGGGACGATCCCGCCGGAGCGACGCCGTTCCTCCCGCTTTTCTCAATCTGTCCCGGCGCGTTCCATTCGCACCTGCGTCCTCATCTTTCTTGCCCTTCTTGCTGCCCAATTCGCTGCACACCCGACGGAGGCGAACGCTATATTTATATTTAACCGATCCACTTTACGACTCTCTTGCGAGCCTCGACAGCCCCTAATCCGATATAATTCAATGTGATGACTGACTTGTGCTTGGTAGTTTTCTTTTTGTTGGATTTTCACCAACATCCTCACCACACCATTCTGCACTCCAGCTCGTTCTTTCCGACATGTCTTTTTTTTTTTTTTTTTTTTTTTTTACACTACAATCGTTTTTGTGATGAAGCGTTTTGTCTTTTTTAATGATGAACATGAACATTTTCTCCTGCTGTTGAAAGGTTGCTCATTTTTCCCGTCCTGCCCAAATATTAATAACGCTGCCACTCAAACACGACATGCCTCATGACAGCGTTTCATTTCGCGGCGGCTGGCGGTGGAGACGGCGGCTTCTTCGGGCATCGCCGCAGCTCTGGAAAGATGCCCCTGCTTTGACATTAAACCCCTGACATTAACCAGCCTCCGAACAAAAAAAGACAAACGGCAAAACCACAGCGTGGATACGCAAACTCCAAAGTACATTTCCAGAAGCTCTTTTTTTTCTCCTTCGTTGTGGAAGTGTTAGGAAAGGATTTGAATACTTGTCATGAACATTTGGTTAGCGCGGCGATTGGAAGTGTGGTATGAATATTATTAATGGTACGAGGGTTCCCTCTAGTGGTACGTGAAAGATTCGTTGAATTATACCAAGAATAATATCTTTCGACATTTATAGGAAAACCCTTCCGGACGTCAGAAGTTATGTGAGATAAGCAGCTGCGGGACCTGGAATGATTCAAAAATTAAGCCCCATGAATTTTGGTAGGCATATCAATCAAAAGTAGACCCGGAAAAACTTCTTTTTTTTTCCATGGCTAATTGTGATTGCTACCAAATTGGATTTATGTAGACTAGACAGTAGAGCTGTCAAAATTTAGTGATTAATCGTCAAGTAATCGGTTAGCAAATTAATCGATTAATCGCCAAGTAATCGGTTATCAGATTAATCGACAGCTACTTTAATAATTGAGTAATCGTTTGGGGCCATTTTATTATTTATTTAAAATTGTCCAAATCCTCTGATTTTAGCATATCAACATATCATCTGGTGTTTAATCAAAATAAGACATTTACAAACATCTGGTTTGACTTTGGAAGACAATCATCGAATCGGTAACGTAGTACAACATCAATCCCTCTTTTTTTCTAATCACTATATGAACACGAAGTACGAATTAGCCACCAATCACCGGTTAATAAACAGTGATCAAGTAAAACTATTTATGTAATCCAATTTAATACAAAATTAAAATGAATCAGATTAGCCGATTAATCGATTAAATAATCGAGATTAATCGATTAAAAAAAATTCAATAGTGACCGCACTATTAGACAAACAAGCGATGTTTAATTCTGAAATTCATACGTTTTCAGTTTGCGTGCGGGTGGAGGAGGGCAGCGACGTTTTGCTGACTTGCCATAAAGCATCAAACTCTAATCCAGCAAGTCGGCTCCACAAGGTCAGATCTTGACCAAACGTCAGAAATGCAAAGATGCAATTACGTCGCACTTGAAACTCCGCTTTCTTTCAAACTCAGGATATCTGCTTTGAGGGATTGGTCATCGCAGGGAAATTTCGACACTTTTGCAAACCAGATGTGTGACTTGTGAGGTTCTGGTGCATTTGTGAGGCGAAATGGACTGCAGAGCTGAAATCACGTTGATTTGTGCTGCAGAAAAGTGACTTTCTGGTGGTCTTTCAAAAACAATCTGGTCCTAGAAATGCTGTCAAATTGGAAAAGTAACGAGAGGAGCCACTTCCATTGGACGGGAGTCAGCTGCATTCCTCCCACAATTGCGAACGCCCTTTTCGATCTGTGCCTTAGCAAAATACTCAAAGAAACAAAACCACGTCCTAGACTTGCGCTGGGCACCAAAATAGCACCCTTGAACTTCACGTTGAGCTTCCAGGACCCTTGTAAGACGAAACATGAAAATAAATAGAAAGCCATTGTCCAGACAAGGGAAGAATTGACCCAGCTGTACAAAGGCTCACTCACGACTAGAATAACACACACTGGCTAGCCTCGTCTTACGCGACAACAAATAAACATGGCAGAAGCTCGACAACTTGCCAAGCCAAATGTTTCTGTGCCAGAAGCTTTATAGTATTCAGACAGCAAACATGGCAGTAAAATGAAAACGACAGGTCAGCGTGGCATTGTGAGGGGGAAGTGGGGGGGGGCACACTTATGCAAAGCCCTGGACGCACACCAGGCCTGAAAGCGACAGCCAGAGAAATGTGGCGCAACTAAAATCCCACAATACCCCAACATTTTTTGTGGAATACGAGTTAAGCAGCAAATTCCAGCCGTTTCTCAGGGGGGCGGCCATTTTGCCCCTTTCTGTCGACTGAAGATGACATCACAGTTGCTCAAGGGCTCAGGCGACGACCAATCACAGTTCACCTGTTTTCTGAAGCTGAGCTGTGATTGGTTGTTATTCGAGGCCTTGAGCAACTGTGATGTCATCTTCGGTCGACAGCAAGTGGCAAAATGGCCGCCCCCTGATATTGATTAGAACGGCTTCATGACTCATACTCCAAAAATGTAATGTGAATCACAATGTCATGTTTAGACTTGTGAGGTCACATATAACATATTATTGTCAAAAAATGTTTCAGGTTGACTAAAAAGCTAGCTAGCTAGCGTTGACTCGGATTTTTATGCTATCAAAACGTGTTCCCCAAAGCTTAGCTAACCTTGTAAATTGCCCAAAAATGCTACATTAGCTAATAAAACCCGAAAACAAAAACACTTTACTGCATTCAATTCACACAAACACGCGAATGAACTTTTTTCAGAATTGTTCACTAACTGCCAAACTGCTGCTTAGCGTGAAGTCAGTTGAGTTGAACGTCACCGCAAGCCCTCATATCAATCATTTCTGATCACAATCTTTTTTTTTTTTTAATCGTCCGAATGATGGCTTGTGTCCCAAAAAAACGTGCAAATCGCGTCACTGTCTCAAGTCGCGATACGCCTCAAACCACGGACTAAGCAACATCTTCCGACGACTGACTTTCCAGCAGCCGAGCTAGCAACCCATCAAATTGCGTTCCGCGCAACGCGCCAAATCAAGAGGCTCGCAATAATCATTTCAGTATACGATTCTCTCCTAAATTAAATAATCTCATTCCCGCTCCGCGTTCCAGTGCCAAATTTGTTTGAAAGCAAAAACTGCGCCCTGTTCCGATCCAGTCGACCATCTCGCCGATGGCAACGATCCGGGGTTCCACTCGTCACAGTTAATCTTCACTTTTCATATTCATGAATTATTTTCCTCGTGTTTTTTTTTGTCTTCATGCACAAAATATGAGCGCACAATTTGTCAGTTAGCGTGACTGTAAATTACAATGTAATCCCCCCCCCCCCCCCCCCCCCCCTCACGATAACTATTATTATTTCCTGGCTTTTCTTTCAGTCATGCATGGGCAAAGCTCAATTGCTTGGCGCTGCAGTCGATGAGCGCCGATGGCGATATTGAGATCGACGTGAGAGCAAAAAGGTGTCACTGACTGACTAAGACTAATTAAACCAACAGCTGAAGAGAATACAAAGAATACAATACAGATGGTTTCTTTTCTTTTCTTTTTTTCTTTTTTTTTTTTTTAAACTTTTGGCCTAATAACAGAATCGTGGCCAAACTTTTCGATGCCAGACTCAGCCCAAAGCGGAACAAATGTGAATAAACATAAAACATGTTTTGAAAGCGCACTAGAAAGCGGGAGCGTTCGGAGATGATTGCGTCAGCCTCCAGGCGGGGGATCTCGCTCTTAAAAATGGGGAAATAGGATTATAAATTATTAGTTGATGTACTCTACCCTTAATGTACCACTGATAAATGTGTTTATCCTCTTCAAATAAGCTACAATGTTAATAATATATCTATATACTTATGTATTTTATCACTTTCCACATTGGAATTTAGACTTTTCCTTTCTGTATTTTTTGGGGGTCTTGATAAAGAAAATAATAGCTTGAATTATTTTATTATATATATATATATATATATATATATATATATATATATATATATATATATATATATGTGTGTGAAATAGGGGGAGGAAGGAGAATACTTTTTTTTTTTAGCTACTTGATTTATGTCGAATTTTGTACAAAACAGCACAGTTCGGTAAATCGTAGGAAAAATACATTGCCTGTGTTATTCGAAACAGCTATTTTTAAATAATTACTTTTAATAATAAATATATTGACTATTCATGAGAATTAGGTCAAATTTTAAAAAAAAATAATCAAAAAGTACATTAAATAGTCAGAAAATATATTTTTTCAATTGCTTGAATTAAGTCGAATTTTGCACCAAAAAGTCAAGTAGTTAGCAAAAAGTACATATTTTTAGTCATTTGAAACGTTTTTTTTTGCATTAGAATTCTGCTAAAAAATGACATATTACAATATTTTTCATAAGAATTACAAGGAATTTTCTATTAAAAAAACTATAGTGATGAGAAAAAAATACACAATTGTGTTACTTGAATTATGTTGAATTTTGTTGAAGATAGTACACTACTGTAATTACTCAAAAAAATGTAGATTGTTTGAGATTGACATTGATTCAATTTTATAAATATGTTAAATAAGTTTGTTTATAGCCAAAGCTTACTTTTTCATAGTTAGTCATTAATTTTTTCAATTTCTTAAAATAATTAAGCTATCACATTTCATAAATAAGTAACCTATTATTGTTATAATTATTATATGTATTTATTTACAAAAAAGTACAATAAATAGTAGGAAAAAAACACATTTAAAATTAGATAAAATAATGAAAATATAATATCTAAATATTCTCTTTGTGTTCTCCCCCGCCGCTATTTTTAAGCCTATTCCACAATACTGAACTTTTTGTACAATTTGCCACACAATTCTCATGAGATTTGCTACATGTAATCATGATTTCAGGTGTGTGAACTTGACTTGAGTATGACTTTTTCTGTTGACTCCCGACAGTATAAAGTGATTGTACATTTTCCTCTTCTGATTCAGGATGTTGCCTTAAGACCGAATTGCCCATATTTGGAATTTTCAAATTCCTCCTGCCTGGTTCTGTGAAAACCATTCAAGTTGAGTGTTGAACATCCGGGCTAATGCTAGAAAAATGTTGTCGAACCCGCATTCAGTGCATGCCTAATCACTTGTCACAGATAATACCCCGACGAGTCGCCCTCATGTTCTTTCGGATGACATCACTAGGAATAAAATGCAGGAGTGTTTATTTAAGCCTTCATGTCGTCTCTTTTACATTGAAATTAACCTCGGCATTTGAACCGTAGCACCCGCGCGCGTGCGTCATTTTAACTTGACACTTTAAACACACGTCTTTTTTTGCACCGTAGGGCAGCCATTCGCCCTCTGGTGTTTATTTTGTGCAGAAGCGACTTGCCACACAGAATCGATTGCGCGTGCCACCGCCGTGTGACAAAAGCGAGCGCTCATAGGCAGCGAGTACACAACTAAAATAATGCAAAACAAGATAAGATAATGAAAATTCCCAGTTCCGTTGCATCAGCATCATACAAAGACAAAAAAAAATAAAAAAGGCCTTCTCTTCTATCCGAAAAGAGGACCCAAGTCACTAATCTAGCATGCTAATCTTTCATCGTTTGGAAAGTTAGCTCTGTTGAGAACAGAATGAGTCAAATATCTTAGCTGTCTAAAGTAGCGTAACATTTTTATGTCAGTTATAGAAATTTTAGTAAAGCCTTGTCTGTTCAGAGATTGACATCAATACCCGTACTGGTGTGAATAGGAGCCAGAAGCTAGCATTCTGTTAATACCAAGCTAGCATGCTAATCATTCCATCGTTTAGAAAGTTAGCTCTGTTTTAGAACAGCATTGTTTTGTCAAACATCTTATCCGGAAGTAAAGTAACGTAACATTTTTCTGTCAATTATGGAACTTTTATCAAGTAAAATTCATCTGTCCTGAATTGACAGCAAGATAATGTTAGCTTCCGGCTCCTATTCATGCTAGCACTGATGCTAACCCCAAGCTAACATTCGAAGCTTTAAAAGTCAAGAAATTAGCTTTTAGCGAAAGTAAAATAACATTTTCGTGACAGTTATTCAATTATTGAAACGTAAAGCCTGCTGAAAAACAACCAAAATAGAAACGATCCACGACGTCACGAGAGCGCTAAAAACAAGTCCTAAAAGTCGTAAACCCCCCCATTGCTCCATCAACCGAGACCCCCCAAAAACACACAGCCCACCTTGATATCTCCAATGTATTAGTAAACTGATCTGGCTCAGTAGAGAGGTTAACCCGATTACACTTTTGGATAGAACGCAATTATGACACAATCCGTACGCAATGTATAAGAGGTCCGAGAGCGGGGGGGGGGGGGGGGGGGGGGGGGCGACTCTTCGGGTTTCAGAAAACAAGGCGGTGATTAAATGTTGAGGAAATAGGCTAACTCCAAATATTGCATTCCTTGCAAATGTAATTAGGTTGCGCGGGCGCATTGCAAATCCTGCTCGCTTTGATGCCTGCTTATCAGGTTGAAAGCAAAAGTAGCCGGAGTGGTTTGACCTTTTTGCGTCTTAAATCGGAGAATTGCAACCAAAAGAAATCCAAATGGTGACATCCATGAGTCCATGTGTGCACCTTGTAGCAGTGCACACGCAGCAAGTGTTTTGGGGTGGTGACAGGGAGGCTGCGTAGAATGTGTGTGGGGGGGGGGGGGGGGGTGGAGGGGGGGGGGGGTTCTTGGAAGGATGCAAAGTGTTGGATGACAAGACTGCAAAAAAATTGACGGGGAAACGTTTCTGCCCTGACATGAATTTGGCCCCGGCCCACCCTCAACGAGGGGGAAACAACAAAGATTTTCGCTGGTGTTTTTGTTTGCCAAAACATCAGTCGTGCGCGCACGCCGCCAGCGGTTTCATCACACTAATGTCACACATGGCCAGTGTTGTGTTACTTTTCCGCATGACAACCGAGCGGATCGGCCGAGGGGAGGAAACGAGGACAAGGAGTGAGGACGAAATGATGTTTTGCTTGTGCAGATAAGTTACAACGATCCGGCTACCTGTTGAAAGCATCTGTCGGGCGCGCACGTCTGGCCAAGATCATTCATGCCGTTGTTGAAAAGCGGAGCGGCACATGACCTTCGCGTGGAGAAGTAATTTCAAGTCCACCTCCGCCAAGTATACAGGCTTGATTAGGTGCTTTTCGGCACGTGTGCCAATTGTAAAGAAAAAAAACGTGAAGGTGCAGCTTCGAGGCCTTTCCACAAATCTGGACGATCGTTTTCAGCAGTTTCTCACAAACAACTCCGAGAATGGAAAATACTCAATTATGATTGAATTGAACGTCACAAGCACACAAAAAAAATAACTTTCACTGAAGCAACCCCCTTCGCTCCCGGCTGTTTTACCGGATTTTGACTGATTTTGCAATGACCACAGAATATTCTCTTCTATTGCTATAAAAACATGGCACCTACCAAAAGAAAGATTAGAGTCTAAAAAGTATATTTGTATCTGTTTCCGTTTTGCAGCAATTAGTATTAGAATATAGTTTCATTATTATTCACAAATCTGTTAAAAACAATGGGGAAAGAGCTTTTTGCAACATGGCCCTGGTTGATCTCTTATACTCTGCTGCCACCTGCTGGCTGTTTTTTGTAATAACTATCATTGCTTTAATCGCCCTCTTTAGGTCAGAAGCTGTATCAAAGCCTTCTGTATGCACCAGCATTAAAAAAAACCACATTAAAAATAAAGTATAACTACGCCTTGTGAGTATTTAAAATAGAACGTACTTATATGTTTTTGGGAGCAAATGAGTTAAAAAAATAATAATGAAATAAAACGTTTTACAGAGCCCAAACGAAACATCACTATTACACGCATCCTTTTGTTGTAATGGGGACCGATTTTTCACTTGGGGAACCAACATTTGAAGAAAAATATTTTTTTTTATGTTGCCTAGGGATTAAACAAAACATCACTTTAGGGACGACCCTTTATAAAGATTTTAGACACGCACACAAGCATGCAGTTTTTTGTTGTTTTGTGTGTGTTTATCCCTTAAACCCTAAACAATAATTTTCTATACATTTCTTTGTTTTGTTATGGGTTGTTAGTGAGAAATACAATTTTAAATCTATCATTAAAGAAATGAAATGAAATGAATGGCAAAGGATATTCTGGAAGTAGAAAATTCCATGCCACTTTGTTAATCTTCACCCGAGTTCATCACATTTGGGGTCCTCGTAGGCCAGTAACAGACCAGAATGTCAAACCTTCGTTCAAGTACAAACCCATTAATATCAATGTCACCGGAGCCATGTGCTGAAGCCGGGTTTTAATTATCTAATGGCCACTCACGGTTTCATCGCACCAAAAGACCAACTTGAAAGCGGCACACTGCGCGATGGTTTGCTGTGCGGCGGCCCTAAAATTGACATCGTATTTCAACTCCAAACCGTGTAATTTCATCTATGTGTGCTAACTGAAATCCATTTTTTATTTATGAAGCATATTTCATGCGATATATAGTTAAAACTGGGAATTTTATTGGTGGAAGCATGAACAGCCTGAATAACAGTGGGTCAATAATTGACCCTTGGGGGACCCCACATGTGACTGCTGGATGTAAAATCGCCAACTGCAGATTATGAAGTTCACAGCATTTCTTTGAATTAAATAAACATGTCATTAAAGTGCAATTATTTTCGGCTTTACTGATTTGTTGATTAACATCATCAATCATTTAGAAGTCGTGTTACTCAACCGGAAAAAACACAATGTTGATGAGATGAGAGCAACAACTTACTAGACTACATTTGGGGAAACCACTATTTGAACACGGAACATTTTTACCTCGAGCCAAAATAAAAAACAACATTGAACGAGGCGTTCAAACGGAACCCGGGGCCAAACTGTCCGGGTAAAATATTATCATTGCGTCCCATCGTCTGTCATCCTGTACCTTTGTTTTAGAAAATACTACGTTGAAAGTAATTGTAAAAACAGCTGCTTAACTGATCTCGTTTCCATGCCCCAAAACCGCCAAACAAATCCATCAGCGCATACCACAGCGTTCCCTAATAACGCTCAAAAGCACATTATTGCATTTGAACAAAATCAGCTACAAGGCAAATAAAGTGCACGCTTTGTAAATAAAGTCAATTGTGTGGTTTAAGATTGATTTGATTTTTTCTTAGCTTCAAAGGGTTAGCGCTTCAGAGCGAAGAAGAACAATATCAAAAGTCTGGGACAATGTCAGGGCTGCTCTTGCAGGATCTCTTTTTAATATTTATGCAGACATGAAGGGGGGGGGGGGTGGAAAAAATGCAATAACGTAAAAACAACAAGTGAATTAGGCATGAAACACAACAGGATATTGCAGGGAGATTAAGTTGTTTCCTTCTCGCCAGCGTGTCCCCCGTTGCACCCGCACAACAGCCCACGGCCGACTTTAATTGGGAGCCCCAACATGACTTCCACGAGCTGCGGTGCGGTTTGCAATGCGTTTAGGGGGAGATCAAACAAAAAAATTGGCTTTTATTTGGGGAAATATCACATATTGTCAAGATGATTTTTCTGAATTTACTTTATTTACTTAGGCACTTATTTTGTATTTATGGCAAAAAAAAAAAAAAAAAAGTAGACAAAATTGATTTACAGTGTGTAAATATGCTTACATTATTTTTATTATTTTTACCTGCAAATTATTTTAAAGCAAAAAAAATTATCTTGACCGTTTTATTTAGTTATTTTTTTCTTGTCTGTTGTATAATGCATTTAGTAGAAAAAAACACATTTACATTATTTTAATGAGTTCACCAATAAAAAACTAACTAAAATCTGGAAAAAATAAAAAGCATTTAACGTTATTATTTTTATGACAAAGAAAACCTTTCTGGCCGGTTCTACAGTGCATTTTGTCGGCTGTTAAACAAAAAATATAAAAAAAGAAAAAAATTAAAAACATATTTAAATATTTTTGTGAATGCACAGTTTAAATTTTTTTTTATTCATTTTATGAAAAAAAATTCTCTTGACCATTTTACAGCACATTTTGTTGGATGACAAACCAAAAATGCTCTTAAATTAGTGAGGGAAAAATGACAAAGTTACATAAATTTGTTCAGTTTACTAATAAAAAAAAACATGGGGAAAAAAAATCCCATAATCCTAACCCGCTTATTAATTTTTGGGTAAAAAATAATGTAGCAATAAAAATATTTATTGAGTGATTTATAGTGCATTTATCAGGATAGCAGCAAAAAAAAAAAATGCTTAAAGTACAGTAGTATTTAAAAAAAAAATTGTTCATTTATTCATAAAAGTGATGGGGGAAAATAATTAATGTCAAACACTCCTATTACTTTTATGGCACTACATAATGTGGCTTTTTTTGGTCTTCTATAGTGTATTTAGTAGGAAATCAAACAAAAAATATGATTAAAATAGTTACTTTATGAAGTTTTTTTCTGTATGAATCCAAAAATGGTCCGATCCAACAAGGCCTGAAGGTTATAAACGACGGCAAAATGTAGCGCAGCAGCATGTCTGCCTTATTTGCCATATACGGCCGATTGCAACATTATGAGAGAATTACGCTCCCTTTTTCTCATTTGTCATCACAAAACGATGTCACGAGTCACAAACTTTTTTGGAAGGAGCCTTGCTATTATTTTTTTCCCCCTCTCCAAATGGCTTCTCTCAAAACATTAGTCGTCTACGAATGCTGACAGACTCAAGCGGGGGGTCGGACGTGAATTGTGCCCTGCGATAATGACGACTTTTCCTGCCAGAACGCAGCATGACACAAGCCAACAATTTAGAGCTGCCAGAGGAGAGAGAGAGAGAGAGAGAGAGAGAGAGAGAGAGAGAGAGAGAGAGAGAGAGAGAGAGAGAGAGAGAGAGAGAGAGACAGAGAGAGAGAGAGAGAGAGAGAGAAACATACAGTTGAAATATGTTTAAAGGGAAGCGAGGTGTGTGTTATGTTTGGACGTGTGCAGACGCACACTTCACAAGGTTCCAGTGGAATCTGCTGCTGGAAAGATCATAAAGTAGATCAATCCCCCTTTTTTCTCTCCCTCCTCCTTTCCTTAAAGAGAATGTCTGATCTATTTCCTCCATAACAATTGCTCACATTCTTGAATGTCTTTCACCATTTTATGACCAAACACAAAAAAAGGTCGGCGGCAGCACTAAAATACGTTTTCACCAGGATACATATCCACATAAAGTGACTTTGAGACGTTCTATTTTTCCCTAAAAAAAAGTTGAGATTTTCTATTTAACTTAATTGCATCAAGTAGATGTTCTGCTTTTCAGAAATGCGTATTGCTCAAGATCCCACATTTTTTTTTTTTTTTTTTTTAAATATGTACAATAAGATGTACATGCAAAAAAATATGTTAGAGACTTTTTTGGGCTAAAGTTAGCATTTGGTAGACATTCCCTTAGCAACATCATTCAGTTAGCAAGCTTACTGTTTGACAAATATATTTCAAATTTCTGATTGAGTTTCAATATGACAGAGTGGACTTATTAAGCTCAAATCGGACGAATACGATTATATATGATAAAAAAAAATTGTGAAACATAAGCGTAAATATTTTTCCTGCGAAAAAAAAAAAAGACAAAACGTTGGTAACGATGTTACTAAAACGTCTTTTTTTTCTCTTTTCTTTTTTTTTTTTAAAGTGGCATTTACCCAAAAATGACAGTGTGGACAGTTCAATATAATTACATTATACATTGTGAAAATTGAGCAAATACATTGCTTGCGGACGATAGAACCATGTACATTTTTTAAGGGTTTAAGTTGGCGCACTTGATAGTCAAGGCACCCTCTTTTATTGCCTTTGTTTTGCTTTTTTTGAAATGGAAACAATCTGAGGTCTTCCAGAATGTTGCGCAATCCTACGTCTGCAATGAGACCAACAGGTTGTCAAAATACACGCGCGCGCACACATCGTTCACGGTGACACATTCCTACTTCTGTTACATATTAATATTATACATATTAATACAGCATGATGTGGGGAGGGGAGCCAAGGGGCATATGAATTGTGGTCACAATATATACATCATATAAATAATGGAATAGGGTTCCATGTGTGCGCGACATTGAACGACCAAGAAAGTCCTGACGGCGGTGTTCGGTTTAGGTGAACGGTATGAGATTTTTTTCTAATAGGTTTTTTGGTGAGCTAACAAATACACGCACGCACGCACGCACACGCATGCACGCACGCACGCACATACACATACTCACCCACACACAAAAAATAAAAATAAATAAAGAGCAATGATGATGACATTTCCGAATGAACAATACTGAGCTCTTAATAAAATAAATAAAATAAAAAATAAATAAATAAAAAATAAAATAATAATAATAATAAAATAAAATAAAATAAAAAAAATTAAATAAAAATAAAAATAAAAAAAGAACGACCAAGAAAGTCCTGACGGCGGTGTTCGGTTTAGGTGAACGGTATGAGATTTTTTCTAATAGGTTTTTTGGTGAGCTAACAAATACACGCACGCACGCACGCACGCACGCACATACACATACTCACCCACACACACACACACAAAAAAAATAAAAATAAATAAAGAGCAATGATGATGACATTTCCGAATGAACAATACTGAGCTCTTAATAAAAAAAATATATAAAAAAAATAAAATAATAATAATAATTAAAAAAAAAATAAATAAATAAAGAACGACCAAGAAAGTCCAGCGTGCTCCAGAGGCAAATTCCCAAACGCCCTAAACGAGGCTTGCGTTGGCCCTAAAAGCAAAATTGGTCAATTGTTATGCTCGAGCGTACTTGCGCTGTCTAAGAAATTAGGAATATAGAGAGCGTTGAACAGTCTAAGTCGAGTTGAGGTTCATGAATATCAAATCAAAGTGGAGTCTTTCATCCATTTCAGCCCAAGTCGCAAATGCTAAAATTAGCCACTGGAGTCCGACTTCAAGTCAGGTCATGTGAAGGAGTGGAAAGCTTAAGATGAAACAGGCGCTGTCGTCATATTGCAGACTCGCGTCAATCATTTGAATTCTTGAACGTGAAAGAGGACCGCTTCTGACGGAGAACTCGGGGTGAGAACCGTGAACCCTCTCTCCGCCGGGGGCGCACGTTACCAACGATCCCTCTTGCGCCTCGCTCCTCCAGACGACTCCATTTCTCTCGCTGTTTGGCTTGGGTGCGAGGCCAACTCACTTCATAACTTGTGGGACGGCTAAAGGCGCAAAGCCTCCATTTAAAAGGATCAAGTGCAGGCATTGTTTGGTTATGTTCGCCATATGTGTTGGCTTTTCACGATCCGAATCCTTTCTCCCAAAAACACAGTGCTTGTGAAAATAAACACGGCTTCGCCCTACACAAATTGTGGACTAATTGTGTATTTGGACTAAATCATTCTTCAAGTTGGGGAGCTTTTTTCCATTTGCTAAGGCGTGTCGGGGAGTGACAGCTTGACATTGATCAGTGTGTTGACTTGTGGAACTGGAGCTTTACCTGTAACGCATACGACCACAAAGTCGTGCGACTCCGACAGCAGCTCACCTCTTCGCGTGGAAAAACATGTTCTCTTAACATGTTCCACTAAAAACACACACGAATTGTAATTACAACTATTATAAAAACGGAAACTAAAATCATCTTTAAATCCAGAATTTATGATGCACGTGCTTGTTGATTTAAGCTTTTTTTTTTTTTTTTTTTGGACATACCGTGCAGTAAAAGTGCATAGAAAATGAGGCTTTAAAATCCTGGGAAAAAAATACAGCCTGCAGTATATCCCACTTGGGCATCGCAAGCTTTTTCCACACAACAACGAGGCGCTCTAAAGCGACCACCCCCAGCGCAACACCTCTGTCGACATGCTGGCTGGAACCTCGGATAGAAAAAAAAAAAATCTCCTTGGGCTTCTGCCTTCTTGTGGTGTGCATGCACTCACGTCCAACAACGAGGCGCTCTAAAGCGACCACCCCCAGCGCAACACCTCTGTCGACATGCTGGCTGGAACCTCGGATAGAAAAAAAAAAAAATCCCCTTGGGCTTCTGCCTTCTTGTGGTGTGCATGCACTCACGTCCAACAATGAGGCACTCTAAAGCCAACAACAGCGTACTATCTAAGGGTAAGATGCATAGCTAACTACAAGTTGCAATTGCGCCGGTAACCGCTGATAAGAACGAAGGTGTTCAACTTCCTATGGAGTGGTCGAGGGGAAACCTCAGTGGAGTGTTGGAGTCAAAACGTTTAGAGGTCGAGACCGAGACAATACCAACATTTTTAGAGGTCAAGACCAAGGACCAAGACTTTTGGAGGTCGAGACTGAGACAAGACCAAGAACCAAGACTTTTAGTGGTCGAGACCAACACAAGACCACATTTTTTGGGGAGTTGAGACAGAGACAAGACCAAGGACCAAGACTTTTGAAGGTCGAGACTGAGACAAGACCAAGGACCAAGACTTTTAGTGGTCGAGACCAACACAAGACCACATTTTTTGGGGAGTTGAGACAGAGACAAGACCAAGGACCAAGACTTTTGGAGGTCGAGACTGAGACAAGACCACATTTTTTGGGGAGTTGAGACAGAGACAAGACCAAGGACCAAGACATTTCGAGGTCTTGACGAATACAAGAAAAAAATGACCAGTATCTTTTTTTTCATTACGTTTCCAACTAAAACAAATTCTGCAATGTTGTTTTTGAAATATTACAATGAAACAAATCTCAAATCGGTGGGTGGGTGGGGGGGTTGGGGGGGGCTTCCAGCGTGATACTGCAGCACCTGCATTCTATGCTTCTGTTCACCAGTCTTGATCTTAATGATGCCTTTCTATCTGCACTCTGGCACGCTTATCCAGTTGAAACCAGTTAAGACCATCAGGTCACACAAAAACGTACAGTCTTTCCATACCACAGCTTTTCACCGATTCTGTGTGGGTCTGGAATGCATCCCTTGCGATAAACGTGGGTTCACCGTACTGTTTTTTTTTTGTTTTTGTTTTTTTAACACGTTTAGCGTTTCCTGCTTTGCAGGGACTCACCATGCACTTGTTGGGTTTCTCCCCAGAGTGAACCCTCATGTGGATGAGCAGCTTGTAGCGGGCGTTGAAGGGCTTGTAGCGCCGGATGCATCCGGCCCAGAAGCAGGTGAAGTCCTCGCCTTTGCGCTGGTCGATGTGGACCTTCTCAATGTGCCTCACCAGCTCCTCCTGTTGCTCATATGCGGCACTGCAGTCAATCCAGCGGCACGACTGCTTATCGGCCTGAGTTACGCCGACTTCCTCGCCCTCCGCGGCGGGGCCTCCGGACGTCGACGCCGCCGACGACGACGACGACTTGAGTCCCGGGCAAGAGCCTGGTGCCGACTGATGGCTGCTCATAAGGCCGCCCCCTGCGTATTGGTGCAGGTGGTAAGGCGGTGGCATGGCGGCGCGGGGATGCTGATGGAGGTGACGGAGGTGCCCATTGTGACCACTTAAGTGTTGGTGATAGCGGTGTTGCAAGAGTTCATCGTCACTGGGGGTGAAGTCATCCAAGGGCTCCTGCTTGAGGGTGGCCCCCGATCTTTGGCTCATGTCCAGCAGAGCCCCGGTTTCCGCCCCCGACCTTTGGCCTCTGTCCAGTACAGCCCCGGTTTCAGCCCCCGATCTTTGTCTCCTGTCGAGAAGGATCCCGGTGTCAGCCGCCGTTTGCAGCGTCCCCGACATTTGCATGAATAACCCCAAGCCATCCGAGCCTCCTCCTCCGCCTCCGCCTCCTCCTGCGCTTCCCAGGGGGGCCCCTGCTGCCCCTCGGCCCAGCTGCATGGAGCCCTGCTCCTCGCACTGCCCCTGGCCTTGCTCCGGCTCCACTGAAGACACCGACGAAGAGGATGAGGAGCACGAGGAGGACAGGGACAGCAGGCAGGTGGCAGGTGAGCTTGATAGCTGACAGCTCTCCTGCAGCGCGGTCCGCTGGGGGCTTCGGCGCTGCGGGGGCTTGCGGGGGGCTTCCCGAGAGCAGGGGATGTTCGGCGAGGATGTCGACGAGGAGGACGAGGAGGAGGGAGAAGAGAATCTGCCGTTGCTCGCGTGGCTGGGCGAGTGGTTAACGCCGCGGAAACCGTTGACGCAAGCCACCATGGACATCTGCGAGGAAGCGCAGATGATGGCGGTGATGTTGATCTCCTCGGAGGCGGTTCTGGTCGCAGATGGAGAATCTGCCGCGGCGACGCTGCCGGGTCGGACGGCGGACTGCGAGACCGGAGAAAGGCGGCGTCTTTTCAGACTGCTGGTGCTCAGCAGACGCGCCGAATGACGGGAGCTCGCTGGGGACAAAGCCGACGGGGAGGAGCCGTCTTCATTATTAAAGGGTTGCGACGCGTCCCCTGATGCAGCGTTGCTAACTATGCGCATGCTATCGCCGCTGCCGTCGCCAGCGTGCGCCATCTCGTCCCTCGACGTCCTCAGAACTATGCCGGCACCCGAGTTGTGAAACCCAGGCTGGACCCCGGGCACCATGCTGGAAACGGTGAAGCCCATGGCGTCCTCTTCTTTGATTGGATACGGGAGAGCCGATTGAGGCCTGTTAGCACCACCGCGGCTCAGGCCGGGCGAAGTCCCGGGCAGGGTCCTCTGAAAAGTGGATGACCTGCAGGGAGACGGACAAAAAAAAAAAAAAAAAGACATTACAAAGGGAGGACTATGAGCTCCATCAGCTTAGCAACCGTTGACAGACATGGACTGGTTCATCCCCGCATTCGCTGAAATGAAAGTCATGGACCAAATGAAGTAGCATTTTCTGCTATCTGGAGGCTTTTTAGTTTTATTCAGAGATCTGCACTTCTTACTCCTTTTTTTCAAGATAGACTTTTTAGGCGTGTTAATTTTTACAGATGACATTACAATGTAGGAAAAAAAAAGGACATAGATAAAAATAGGTCAAGTCATTCACAGTGATTGAGATCTTGGCAGAAAACAATTTGGACAACAAAGACGGAACATTTAAAATGACAGCAACAGATTGGAAATAAGCTCAATTATTTCCTATCCAGGGCCTTATTTAGGAGAATCGGTGGACATCATTGGCTGCAAGAATCACTCGAGCTTCTTGTGTTCAATAATTGATTGTTTAATCTGAAAAAGCACATCCTGTACAAGTAAGGTATGTCTTTTCAGTGGTTAGCTAAGCTAATTTAGCACTTTTTGCTCGCAAAGGTACGCCGTAATTGCTAACTAGACTATCAAAACGTTATAGCTCGATAGTTCCTAAACAACACCAAAAGCAACATGTCAAATGTGATTTTCTTTCCTCTGACATTCAAAAAGTCTCTAATCTGATTTGAAAATAAACACACAAAAAAAAAAAACACACATACTGTGCAAGTACCGAGTGCCTGTTCTGTTTGTTATCATTAGCTAATTTAGCACCTTTTGCTAGCCAGTTAGCAAAGGTACGGGAAACGTTTTGATAGGCTAGCTAAGTAGCTAAAAATATTTAATTAATAAAAAAAATAGTTTTCTAGTTTGTTTTCATACTTTTTTTTCTCTCTGAAGAAGTGTGAGTGTTTTTTCCACCTCTTCCATTTAGACATGAAGATGTCCGAATCCATCCCTATCCCTAATGAGCACAAATATTTTTTCCTGATGGATGAAACTAAATCTCGTAACACGAGAATATAAACGGGCATTTATAACTAAGATTAGAAAGGCGGACGGCATTTGAGACCGAGAGGCCGCCGGCTTGAGTGTCCGTCTGACATGCTTTGATGGCACAATAGGGGTTAAACCCAACCCAACATTGGGGATAAATGGGGGGTCACCTGTTTTTGGTGGCGTAATTGCAGCCTCAGAAGGGTTTGCCGATTACAATGCCGTGTATTATGGTGGGAATCTTTGCCTTGCTGAATGGGGGGACCCTGGTCGGATTTCCCCATGCGTCGCTGTGATCCGCGACATAATAATTCCTGTCAGTTGGCTCATTATGGATTTTGTGCAGAGCCCCTGAGTGATGTGAGAAGATCTCTTTTTTTTTTTTTTTCAGGATGTCTCTCGATGAAGGAATCGTCTGTTTGCCCCCACCCCCACCCCCGCCGCCCACTCAGCCACAAACCCATCCAAAGCATGGCAAAAGACAAACAGGTCCGCGGAAATATTATAGAGGGCTATTTCCTGTTTGTTTGAAAAATATGACAATTATTGAGCATTCTATCTATCTATCTATCTATCTATCTATCTATCTATCTATCCATCCATCCATCCATGACAAAATGAGTATAGGGAGTGAGGGTTTACCTGGCGTCCTGGTGCGGGCTGTCCTGCAGAAGAAGATCAGGCGCAGGACTGTCACACTGGAGGCTCTGTGGGTAAAGCCCCCCAGGGTGGCCCCCCAAGGGCAGCGGCAAACTCTGCCCACATGGCATCATGGTGCCCTGGGTGCCCCCCAGCTCGGCGTCGCCATTCTTTTCCAAGCAGTAGCCGCTGTTACCTGCAAGCAAGAGTAGCGGCAGAACAGAAATGCTAACGTTAGCGGTTGTTCAACTTTGTTACCCTCATAATAGTTTTTTTTTTTTTTTTTTTCAGCTGCTTGGATAGTAGATCTGTATGCTTTTTTTTTCTGGGCAACAAAGGAGTTTGAAATACTCCCTCTGTGGTGGTTTGTATTGTCATTGATATTTGATATGAAATGCAGTCCAACAGAACAAGTTTAGACAAAAAATTTAAAAAAATGCAGAACCCCCTAAATGCTAATGCTAATGTAATTTAAAAATAGTTTTTTTTTTTTTTTTAAACATGGACAAAAATAAATTTTGCCTGAATTATAAGCTGCAATATTACAGCATTTACATCGAAATTTAACCACTGAAGTGAATTTCTTTATTCTCATCGTAGTATTTTTCTCTGAAATTTTTTTAACAACAACAAAAAAAGTTCTGATATACAGTGGAACCAATAAACACCTATGCTTGTTTAGTGTGCTATTTCTTCATAGTGAAGTATCATTTCACAGATTTTTATATTGTACTGCATTTATTTTCAAGCACGTACCAATTAAAATTAGAAAAATATCGTGCTGTGGACATGTGACTGCCAGAAAGCAGCAGAAAGCTGTCAACAGGTGTCGGAATTACGAAGACGAGAATGGAAAGGCCTTTGGAAGGAACTGAAGAAGAACTACATGTCGTCTTGAATGTCAAACGATGCACGCCCCAAAGAGCATAACCGGTGAAATATTGGGCACCATTTGGCGAAGAGAAATAATATCAAATATTAATGTTGGTGCAACTGAAAGAAACTCAAATTACATGTGTCGGGAAAAGCAACTCAGCCAAGGGCAATGTAATAAGTCATTTTGTATAAATACAGTAATGCCATTACTTGATCCTGTATGCACTTGTTAGGTAAATCATTCGGGTTTTTTTTGTCCAATTGACTCGCCAATAAATGATTGATGGCGGGATTTTTCCAAACCCCCCAAATCATTAATAACTTATATTATGTGAATCCCAGCTGCAAATAATCAGTTGGTGTGGGAAACACATGGGACCGTGTTGGTTACTCAATGAATCTCCCTTTTTTTCCACCCGAACACATTTCCATCCTCATTTACGCCGATGTATCATCGTAGCAGTCAAGCCCGAGGATTTGAATGAGAAAAACGCGCTTTTACCGCACTAGTAGCGAGGAGACGCATAAGCGCTGGAGTGAACATGATGAAAACACTATGAGGAAATGTTTACAGAAGGTAAGCCAATATCCCCGTGCCACCACTTGGAACAGCGGACGCCACGTGTCCCCTGTTCCCCGCTTGCCTAACTCAATTTCGCAACAGCATTTTTTTCTCAAGATGTCACCGACGTTCTCAAAAAAAAAAAAAAAAAAAAGGAAAACAAAAAAAAAAAGATGTCACCGACGCGGGTTATAAGCAAGTCGCTCCGACAACTCTTCATGTGAGAGAGACAACAAACGCACAAGAAAGCTTCTGTTACACTAAACATTTACAACTTAAACTGTCATACCGCTGGGCCAATATTCGATTCTGAGCTTCATCGATTCTTTTCTTTTTTTAATATTTGGGTAAATAAAAACGGCATTTTTTCCCCACTGGACACTATTTAGTTTCAAGAAATTACAGAATTTTTGGTACGTTAAAGTTTAAATAAATGAATACTAACATTCTTCATTTCCCATCACTGGTGAGCTATTTTTAGAACAGACCTGCGTGCTACTCATGTTGTCCTTAGGGCTAACTAGTACACACTGGCGCCATATTTTTTTTAGGGGGATTTTGTTTTAAGGACAATGCATATTATTCAAAAGGAATCCATATAACTGTTGTCTCTTTTGTCTAACCCTCCATTTATACTCCTCCTCCTTGCGTAGCTGCTCACCCCTCCCCTCTCTGCTCTACTCTCTGAGAAAGAGAAAAAAAAAGTTGATTGGAAGCAATTCACTTCAAAGAGGCAGCTCGTTTACACAACTCTGCAAGCAGGCAATCATACTGTATTTTGCTGAATTTCTTTCTTTTTTTTTTTAATAAAATGAGTGCTGAGAAGGAGTGAAGGAGTTATTTTTTAAATAAATGGCATGGCTAAAAATTATTATTATTTTTAATGAGTTTAGTGCAAATTTTCTTGTGAAAAAGACATTGCAGTATTTTTTTTTGATGGTGGTTTTGGTTGGCTTGATTTTTCTGCTCTCTGATTAATTGGTGAAAGCAAAATTTGTTACAGACATCCCCGACAGGAAAAACATATGTAGTGATCTGCTGTTAAGACAATTTTCAACGCAGTACTTACAATTACTTTTAGTTCAATTAAAAATTTTGAGTAGTCTAAAAGCTCATCAAATCATCTTTTGTTGGAATTAGAGCTTGTTTTATGTCAGCGAGGCGGACTCATTGCTTTGGTGAAAAGGGATGTTGATTTACTCCCCTCATATTTCCTACGCGTCATGTAGTAAAAAGTCCCATTGCGAGGACGTGAAGCGTGTTCGGTGATGAAGTTCCCGAGCGCCCCCGCTGCGCGACGTTCGGTCTGCGCTGATTTACGGCCTCGCTTACAGAATCGGTTATGCCGGAGAAATGGCGCCGCTCAAACATATGGCGGCTTGGACGGGACCCAGAAGTAAATTCACTTTAGACCGAATGAGCCGTGGTAATCGAGCGTTCTGTATTTCAATGAGCGTCGCGCGTGCGCGCGCGCTTTGGTTCGGGAGGCCGAAGCCAACCGGAGCATCGAGGGATGGCGGCGTGAAGTTGCCGCCGCCGCCGCCGCCGAGGAAGCTTTGTGGCCTCGGTTAACTCAGTGGAGCCCAACAGATTCGGAAAAAAAAAGCTTGTGGCGTGGCTGCGCAGCCTGAAGCAGCCGTAGCAGAAAGATGGCGGACAAACATCTCAGCCTCCTGTAATATAATTAGCCATGACTAGACTTACGATTACATTAAAAACATTGACGTGATAGAGCATATTTTGGGGGATTTTAAAAGGAATGAACTATTAGGTTACCACTAGATGGCGCTAAATAATACTCTCTGTCCTTTAAAGGGCAATAAGACCGCAAAACAGATGCTATGGCTAGCATCGTTTGTTAGCATTAAGCTAAACAAACTGAGCTAAAGCAAAGTTGAGTGATTGTTTTAAATACACGATGTGTACTTTTTCTGTTTTCTGTTTAGTTTGACGGTAAACTTCAACTGGGAGTGGCAATAAACAGCTTGAAGCGTCGCTTTTGAAGAATCGTTTACTGTCTGACAAAACTGCTGCTCGCTGTGAAGTGACTCGCCTCTCAAGGCGCATTGGAGGGAGAGAAAAAAAAAAACCCTCAAAAAGTATCAATACAGCGAAACAACTAAAGGTTCGTCTAAATAGTACAAGAGTGCGAGATGAAGGATGAAAATTGCAGACAGACATTGGAGGAAAACAGAGGCAGGACACTGTCAAGAGACACCTGGTGCGAATTCAGCACACATGTGTTGGCTCATCGTCCCAAACAGCCACTGATGTCAGCATTACTAACGAAGAAGAAGAAGAAGAAGAAAAAAAAGAAGGCTTCTATTGTTTTCGAACGTTCACCTCCGCCTTCCGCAAAAGAACAAAACCCTGAAAAGAATGAACGGAGGTGAGGAACAGCCGCTGTTGATAACAGCGATGTCTAATAATACTCACTTACATTTTAAGTGGAATCTTCCTTTCCATAAATGTCCTCACGTGTCGCTCGCTCTGCCTCCTCTCGTGTAATTGCAACACTCTGGAGAAGCATCAAGTGCACTTACTCAAAAGTGGATTAGCGTTCTTATCAATAACAATTAAAGCAGTTCTGGAAAAAAAAATAATAATCTCAAATTCACTTTTATATCATATATAAAAAGGGATGTTCAATACTATTTTTTATTCAGACCGATGATGAGATATAAAATTTCATTTAACATAACAAAAAATTGTGAACGAAGACCTTTTTTTGATGTGCTGATGTGTCAAACTGCCACAATATAGCGCCATCTACTACCGAGGAGGACTTACTACATGTCAGATTTTTTTTTCTTGCCTTAGGTATGAGTGGCTCCACGAGTAAAAATGTTACTATAAAAACAGTTATCCAACTAGTAACTTAAACTGTGAGACCATCATAATAGATTTCAAAATAAATTAGACGGAAATAAAAAATGTTGACTTTTGGAAATTTCGGGCCCCCAAATGACACGCAGATGAACCAGCCACCATGACTCCAGCTCATGATGTCACTCACAAGCCACGCCCCTTAAAAGGCACACATCTAACACATAAATGCTAATAGCACTTTATTAACACCAGGGGTTACAGTATAATTAAGGGCCCACTTTTACCCAAATTTGATCTTAAGTGTGCCAGACCAGCATTTCCGTTGCCTAATAAGTGATCAGTAACAACAGATTTTTAACAAAAATGAGCGGCAAATTTTTACATTAAATCCTGAGAAAGTGGTCATCAGTGCGCCACTGGATAAAATAAGCAACAGTTCATTTGAATGAAAAACTGACAGGCCACATTAGACCCCGCGATGGGCCGATTCTGGCCCGCGGGTCGTATGTTTGACACCACTAATCTACACCATACGGTGCCCAATATACATGAATCCTACAACACGTGCGGTTCTTACATTTCATAAAAAACCAATTCACTTCTTTACATTCTCTTTTATTATGTTTTATATTTTGATACAAGACAATTTGTATGCAATCAAATACAATTGAGCTTAAATAGACTATTTATGTAGACAAGATTAGATATATAGTAAAATATAGCGCGGGAAGTCCTGTTCCGCGTATCGTGCGCTGCATGCAACATGTTGTAAAGTAGCAGCGTGGCAGCTGATCCGCTCGGCTGCATGCAAATCCATTAACTAATGTCATTACAAACTCCGTTTTGGTCATTTGAGAAGCTGTTTTGAGGAATGTATGATGACTTTTTATTAGGGAGGGGAAGAAAAAAAAAATACAATCCTCCTCCCATAAAGTAAGCCTGCTCTGATGTCCTCAATTTGTCATACTTCCTTTTTGGGCCCGAATCCTTTGGGAACGAACGCAAGCCCACACGGCTGTAAAAGTCTGATGCATCAATGACTGGGAGTGGAAAGCCTGAAAACGGTTGTTGTTTTTAAAGAAAGAAAAAAAAAAGAAGAAGAAGAAGAAGAAACGAATGAGTGTGACTTAAATAAGCCACATTAAAAACAGTACGCATGTGAATATAAATTAATAAATCAATTACACTCAAGGCTCTATTTTCACTTTCGTCTCACAAGTATCATGTCGTTGTTACTAGTATGCCCAAGTCCGACAACTGTACTTGTTTACTCTACAAATAAAGACACTAGTAAAAGGACTGTATTACTACTACATTTCTGTAATAATTCCTACTAGTACGACTATATTTATATGCAAACTACGATATACTAGTTCACATTTTGGTGCTTACTAGTAGGATTTAAAATGCTACTAGTGTGACACAATCCTTCTAGTTGGGTCTAGTAGTGTTACTAGTAGATTAATGGTAAGGTTCAATTTACTAGTAAGATTCTACTAGTATGCCCTATTTGTACTAGTAGTACTGAATTATCTTAATAGTGACAACAAAAAGCGTACTAGTACACTAAGACATGTTTGGCATACTAGTAGGACAACAACATGTACAAATCCTAGTTCTTCTACTAGTGTGGCAAATTGTCTTACTAGTAGGAACAGAGCGTACTAGTGCAAGCATAAAGCGTTTAATGTATTTAATATCAATCTTAAGGTCCAAAGTACTAGTGCACAGGAATCAATTTGGCATACTAGTAGTACAACAACATGTGGAGTAAATCCTATTCCATAAGTTGCTGTCTCCTTCAACTTTCTGCGGCGTCTTTATTCTACGCAACAGACACCAGCAGGCCTCCATCAGATCAGCACGCTGCCTGGACGCCATTATTGCGTGTAATTGCTGGTAATCTTTTTTTTTTTTTCTTTCTTGTTTTTACCTTACCGCGACACTTCATTTTCAATAATTCTCCCCGCGCTCCCTTTTAAGTCACCAAAGAATCGTGTTAAGTGCTGGAGCGAAAGCGCTTGTGTTGGCGTTTAAAGCGTCCGAGTATTTGGAGACGTACAGTCGAAATGAAAAGCAGATGTGCTGATGGATAGGTGCTTTTGAGGAGAGGAAAAGGAAAAGGGGGGGGGGGTGATCACAAGTGCCCCCACTTTTTGGGGAAAGGGGATGTCACGGGTTTGATGCAAACATCTGTACCTGAAGTGCAACAAGCTGCCAAAACCGCAAGACAAATGCATCTGGAAATCGAACGCGACACCTCAAACGTTCCCACTTTGGCTCCACAATTCACAACAGTCAGCACACAAATGGCTAATCATCATCATCATCATAATAATAATAATAATAATAATAACTAGACAAAGTGCAATTTCTCCAGGAATTGGGTGGGAATGCTGAAAAGCTAAATGCTAAGATTTGAATGCATGTGCTTATGAAGTCAATTAAAAGACAAATGATGTGAAAATTACAATTTTTTTTATTGTAGTTAAATGATAGATGAACAAAAAGAAAACTGCGATCCGTCTAAGGTGGGATTCGAACCATTGCCACACCTTCATTTCAGTGAAATTATAATCCATTTCGTTTGCATGTCATCGTCAATTGGTATGTAACCATCGAATGTACTCAAATGTGGTCCAATCGTGATTCGAACCCAGGTTCTCCGTGGTGGCAAGCACTATACACTACTAAGGGCGTATATGCTGTTCTGCACATTTTTAAAATTGTAACATACAACTTGACACGCCGCAGTAAGCGGGCCTGTGTCGCTCTTATTTTTTCCATCCATTTCCGGTTTTATTTTGAAAGAACTAACCACCACTGTCACTCCAGGTCACTTGCCCTTCCTGTTGCCTTGCTCGCTCGCTCGTGGTTGTAGTTCCTGATTTTAGCCACCCGTCTCCAATTACCCACCTAATAAATAGACCGCATCGGCCGACTCGTGTAAGGAAGCGTTCTCACAGCCCTCGTTCGCACTGCCTTGCTCTTCTGCCTTGTTTTTGTGCCTTTTTCCCCCTCCTGAGTGGTGCCCTTTTAGTTGTTCCAGTTTGGAGCAATTTGAATTACTGGTCAATTTTGACGTGGACGCGTCTGCTGCGTTTTGACCCCAGTACAGGCTTTTCCAAGTACGGGGCGTCCATCAATGGCGTTAAAGGAACTTTACATGAACTCAAATTTAAACTTCTCATTTCGAACAATTTCTCTCTCTTTTTTTCAGTATTCCAAAACTCCCATATTTTATGTGTAATCGTATTTCCGCGCGCGTGGCCTGCTTCTCGGCCTGCTTTCATCCAGCGGCTACAAGAGCGCGACGGCGTCAGAGAGGGTCACTTGTCCGCTACAGATGTTGCGTATTAAGGTCCAAAGCCCTTCCCGGCTTTCTCTGAATTTCATAACTCGTTGTCTGTATTTGTGTCTGCGGCAAAAAAAAGAGGTCCGGAACTTATTTGTTGGCTTTGTAATGGATGTATGATTGAAAAAGCTCGGGGGCACAAGTAAATGAAAAATAACAACGTCCAGAGAGAAAGCGCTTTTTTAAAGCAGGTGCGGAGAAGGGGCGGGGGGGGGGGATGGGGGGGGGGGGGCTCGATTAAATGATTATACGTGCGCAAAAATGCCGGGAGTTTTGATTACTGGAAGCGGCAGACATGAGAAGTTCCATGGGGTTAAAAATCAATTTGTTCTGGTTGATTTTAGCTCTCAAGCAGGCGTCTTAACTTTCTCCATTTTTCTCATGGTCCCTTGACCAAAACATAACCTCAAATTAACGGCGAATATGAAAGATAAAATTTCCAAAGTCATCCGGCAGCAAGTATAAATGACCCCCCCCCCCTCTCCCCCCCCCCCCCCCCCCCCTCTATTTGCAGCAATAGCGGGGCTTTACTGTACTTGCGCAAAAAAAAGCAGCAATAAAAACAAGATGATTATTGCAATCACAAAAATGGAGATTATTTTACAATCGGCACCATCCGCAAGCCACATTAAAGGCCGCCATTCTGACAATGACTATCAAAACAGCATTTTATGCAGAAACCGAGAAGCTGCCAAGATTAATCAGACACAATCACACCGCGTTTTTGTCATCAGCCAAACCACATCCCATAAGTGGACACAAAAAGGGGGCTGTGAGTGGCCGCGGAATGTTTGACATGATACTCTTGGCTGGACACCTTTTAACGATACCGTCATTAGATTTGTAAACAAAAGGTGCCATGCCAGGGAAGCGCCGTTCTTTGTAAGTATTTTTTTTTTTTTTTTTTTTACTCATTCACTGCCATTGACGGCTATAGACGTCAAAAATTCATTTGAACTATTTCTATTAGTTTCACTTTTTTTTTTTCCACATTTGTTAAACAAGAGTCTGAAAACCTAGAACAAATGTATTGTACATTTCGAACAGATATCAAATTTGTGTTAACTAGTGAAGTCATGTGATTAATTACAATAAAAAAATTGTAATCGCCTGATGCCACTAATTTAAAAAAAATGAAAAGATTATTAAAAATTAGGGGCGTCAGACGATTACATTTTTTAATTGTAATTAATCGCATGACTTCAAATTTTATATCTCTTCTAAATGTACAATTAAAAAAATTCTAGGTTTTCATACTTTTGTTAACAAAAGTGGGGAAAAAAAAGGTCAAATTAATAGAAATTGTTCAAATTAATTTTTGACGTCTATAGCCGTCAATGGCAGTGAATGAGTTAGGCGAGTTGAGTGCCGCCATACAAGCTTTGCTATCTTAGACATATGCTATCAAGTCAAGTAAAACTCCTCATATCTCAAGGCATTACAGTCGAAGCGTTCGTTTTTACGAGTGGTGACATCAGAAATTGCTTGAGATTCTTCCACCGGGAAGTATATCATGCCGGTGAGAAAACTCGGCTCCAGAACCAGGCCAGACTTCAGCTTGGGATCAAGAAGTGCTTCAAAGTCAGACAAGAGGCTGCTGTGTACGCGGAGGCGGCAGTAAATAGTAGCCCAATGATGTAACGGGCTTTTAAAGAGCGATGAGCACGCGAAGAAGCTGGTCGGCTTCCCAACAACATTTCCTGCTACAGCCGAGCCCGGATCGACGGTTGTAAAGAAGTGTCGGAATCCGACATGCAGGCATGAACAAGACGAGTCGTTTTCAATTCATGTTCTGGCATGAGAGGACACCGGCAGGAACTCGCCATCATAAGTAATCATTACAAATGGACATTTTCGCCTTCTCTTAGCGAGTTTTGAGTTTGTGGAGCGGATTTTATTAAATGGCGACTCGGCAAGTGAATTGCCTTTGAAGTGCTTTTTCAATACTTGGACGGAAGGCGACTCGTGCCATCTGATTTTGAATTTCTCAATTTGAGCTTTGATTTCTGACAAAATCGTTTTTGTTTTTTTTTAAGGTTGCTACAGTATCCTTCTGGTGTCGGTGTCACATGACGTAAGGCTCGTCGCACACCGAGCGACACGACTGAAAGCAGCGCGAGTGGAAGGTCACAGAAAATTTTTAAATTAAAGACCATGATAGATATTTCATTATAGTTAGATTTTATTTGGTTTTGACTTTTGTTTTTTTTAAATTTTAATTAGTTTTGAGAGCTTTTTTTTTTTTTTTCGAAAATGCTTCATTGTAGTTTAGTTATTATTAGTTTTAGTATTAGTTTTACATTTTAATTTATGGAGTGGTTGTTGACTGCAAGATTAAAAAATAGGTCACGGTTGTGCAATACAATAAAATAAACTACAAAACAACGGTTTCGACCTTCCTTATTCTGTCCTGAAATAACGGAATGAATTCATTTAAAACAAATGTCGAAATCTCATGTGTGATATTAAAAACTCATTCAAACCCAAAAACGTGTAAATACGTGTAACATTTGTATGGTTTTTTTTTGGTATGGTTTTTATACATACAGAAGAAGGCTTTGATGAAGCTTCTGATATGAAGAGGTGGCTCAAAAGCAATGGTAGTTATTACAACAACAAACAGCCAGCAGGTGGCAGCAGAGTATAAGAGATCAACCAGGGCCACGTTGCAACAAGCTCTTTTTGCCATTGTTTTCAACAGGTTTGTGAATAATGATGAAACTTAGCTATATTCTAATGCTAATTGCTGCAAAACAGATACAAATATGCTTTTTTTCCCAATGAAAGAAGAGACTCTAATCTTTCTTTAATATTCTGTGGTACTTGCAAAATCACTCAAAATCCAGTAAAACAGCCAGGAGTGAAGGGGGTTGCTCCAGTGAAAATGGCTGAATGTGAATGAGTTTGAAAAACAAAGAACTTTCTCATTAGAATTTTAGGTCGTTTAATGACTTTTATGAAATACTAAAGTATCTTCAGTAATTACACTTCTTGTTTATTTCTGTTTAATTCTCACAGCCACTTTCATTCTGTGTTATGTTTTATACACTACAGTGCCATCTTTTGATTTATTACAATGGATCATTTCCATTACTTCCTATGGGAAAATTATTTTGGAATGAATCAAGCGCGACCTTGGAGGTTCCACCATAAGAATCGTCTCACATCGGGGGAAAACGTCTTCTCCGAGTCTGACATGTATCCATTCTGCCTTGAGTCGATCCCCGCCTTCGGGGGCCCGTTCGCCGCGGTCTGAGAAGCTGTCAGTGCAAAACTCACAGTGCGCCTTCAGTCTTCTTCAGCCGTCACCCAATATTTACACGCAAAAGCCCGAGTTGCGAGAGAATCCGATTGAACACAGATGTGCGGGAAATTCTTGCGAAATGACAGCGGTGGCCAAACACAACCGCAGAACATGAGAGTATGTTGGTACTGAAGACGCGAGGAGGATCACGGAGCATTAGCGTTCGACGACGCTTGCAATTTGACAAGCGCACTTCTGTAAAACGAGTGACCAATTCGCAGCAATTACTGTACGCAGTCGACTCCCGTTTATTGTCGGGGGGATACGTTCCAGATCCATATGCAATAGGTGGAGATCCACAATCCAGACCATATGAAAAACATTGATGGGGTTTGAACTCTCCCATATACTTTAAAAACATTTAACTGGCAGCCATTTTAGTTTTAGTCTTTGTTTGCACGTTAGTCACATTTTAGATTTTTGCTTATTAGTCTTAGTCACATTTGAGATATCTCTTTATGTGACAGTTCTTGTACAGTTTTAGTCACATAATAATCATTTAGCTTTGTTTCATAAAAGTTTAGAATAAATGTCTCATCATTTTGACATAAAAGTACCATGTTAAGAGAAGCAGACTGGCCTTCACTATCAAACAAGAAAAAAAACAAAAAGAGCGCCTTGAACAGGTGCTAACACATGAGCTAGTGAATTTACGCTAAGCACAACAAAGCTAATTTTAGCCTGAAGCTAGCTAGCTAGCCCATTTGTACCAGGTGTTATGGAGAAAACTTTGAGGTCACAATGAAATTCATCACAATGCGATTATCAAGTAACCAAATTGTTTCACCAAACCATAATAATATTCTCTATTGAAAGTGTATTGCTAGCACGTAACTTGCATAGACCAGCTAGCTAAAATTAGCATCAAGAAGTCATCCAGATCTTAACGTGGATGATTCGAGTGAACGGTTGGAAGAAATTGCAGTTAATTCAATGAAATGACGCAATGTTTAAAATAATAATAATAATCATCTACGCAGGATGAACGCAGCATTAAGTTAATTCTTAGAGGGGAAGCTTGTTGTTTAAAAGCGGGCCAAAAACCAGATGTTTTGAGAACGGAGAGGGGGGAATCCGATTTCACTTCCTACTTCTTTGTTACATCAGCAAAAACAACCAGATCTTATCTTTGAAATGGATCCCCCCAAAGCATGCATAACAGCTTGAACTTTTTACGTTTCCTTTTTCCGTTAAACTACTTGGTCACAGTCCCCGCTATGAGAATTAGCTTGCGAGGATCATGTGAGGTTGACTGCGCCCGAAAAAAAGGTTGCTGTTTGAGGATATGGAAGCAGGGGTGAACTCGGACGTCTCTCGCCACTGACCCTGACCTATTATTAGATTACATAAACTCTTGTAATTTGCACAACAGCGGTGTTGTTTTAACCTGCTCAACTTTAGGGCATTTTACGGTAGTCTTATTTTAACCTCTGTAATTTTTGGTGTTCTTATGGTAGTCTTAGTTCAATCTGCACAATTTGTGTGTGTGTGTGTTATTTTTTTTACATTAGGTTTGTTATTACCTACACAACATTTGGGGAAATTACGGTAGTGTTTTTAACCTAGAATCATTTGTGGGGATTATGGTAGCAAATTTTGGGGTAATTATGGTCGTTTTATTTTAATCTATGCAAAGCAAAAATAAAATAAAAATATTTTAACCTGTATTATTTTAGTTTTTTTTTTTTTTTGGTGTTTTTTACAGCAGTTTAGATATAGTGACAATTTACTTATTTTAACCTGCAGTCTTTATTTTATTTTTTTATTATTATTATTTTTTTTTTATGTCGTCATATTATACCTCAACTCTGGGGGGATTAACGTTAGATTGTTTTTACCGCTGCATTTTTTGAGGAATTTACACAGCTCGTCTTATTTGAACTTGTACACGTTTTGGGGTAATTACGGCAATTTTAGTTTAACCGCTGCAACCTTTTTTCTTTTTCTTGTTTAACAGTTGGCTTAATGAACCTAAGCAACTCTGTGGAGTCTTGCTTTTACCTGCGCAACTTTAGGGCCAAATGACGTTAATACCTCTCGAACCCCATGTTGTTTTGAACCATTTATTTAGAACCGCTGTCATATGAAGTTCACAAACCTCTTTAGCTGTGTCGCGCTGAGGCCTGCGAACGCCCCCGACACTTCTCCATCCCTTTTTAACCGACCGTTGTTGGCCGCGCACTCTTGGCCTGAGTCGGGATGGCAGGACTCGCGAGCTCCCGCAGTCCCGATACTAAAGCACAGCGGGGCCTCGTTAAAACCCCCCAAATGGTACCAAGTGACACCTATGGAAACACATTCATTCTTGTGCGGTAGGAGGTCAATATAAAGCTTTATTTACACAGACAGGGCCACCATCAAAGAGCTTTATGGGCAAATATATTCTCACAGTGTAAGCATTTTAGATATGCGGGCGTAAAAAAAAGGCCCTCCTGTGTTTTGCCGTCTCTTATTTAATGGTTGTAATAAGATTCCCTTTGTTATGATTTTGCAGCCGGCTGCGCGAGGCAGCTCGGGGTTTTTTTTTACGGCCCGGCGCGCGGGACACAAAATATTTCAAGATGCCACCATGTCCGACACACTGCGGATCGAGGGGCGAACACGCTTGGGGTGTTCACAATGGGATGCAGAAAGATGTTTGAAAGCGTTTGACCAAATAACCGCGCAAAATCCTGTCAAAGGGGAAAGAACCATGGCAAGTGCAAAGGGGCCGTCAAAAGTTCCTTCGTATGCAGCTCGGTAAACCTTAGCGGGGGATGGAAATAGAACAGTGCCACAAATAGCACCCAAAAAAAAAAGACACAAGTAATTGACAATATTAATTATACTCACAATGATTTTTTCTTTGTCTTCTCCAAAAATGGCTCATATAACTGCAGCTAACTGAGAACCAGCTCCATTTACATCCATTTGTCTGTGTTATACTGCCCCCAGGTGGCCAAGGCATGCACACCAGGAGTAGCACAATGATCATTGAATTGAAGCAAAAAAAATGTGGTTCTATTTAATTATGTATTTTATATATTTTTTTACTTCTTCCCTGTTAAATAAAAACAACTTTTTTTTAAAATGTTTGGGGAACGCTGGAATGCATTTATTGCATTTCCATTCAATTCAATGCGTAAAGATGATTCGAGATCAAGGGCTCTATTTTCATAGACAACCTTGCATGCTAATTTTCAAAGGGAATGAGAAGAGCCACTCCAATTACAAGTTTCTAATCTCTGAAAATACCAAAAGAAAGAAAACTCAGAATCAGGCTTGAACTTCGCACGAAAATAGAAGCCAAATTGTTTTGAGTGTGGTCACAAAATGAATTCAATTAGCATCTAAAGGAAACTTCTGTATGAAAATGATGGATAGCTTCTCTTCCCTCTCCCCTTCTAAATATACAGCAATTCTTTTCAATAAAATGTATTGTTTTGTTCCTATTTGTGAGTATCAGGAACAGATTCCTTGGATTTACTTCATTTCCTATTGGAAATATTGCTTTGAAAAACATCTCCCATATACTTTAAAAACATTTAGACATCAAGACTGGCAGCCATTTTAGTTGTAGTCTTTGTTTGCTTGTTAGTCTTAGTCACATTCTAGATTTGTTTTCGATTACGGTCGATTTTAGTCGGGCTTTTAATATGAATCACACTTCGTAAATTGAGATATTATTTCAGTTCTGTTTTTACACTTTTTTTTCTGCCATTATTGTTTGGTGGCGCGCGAGAGATTTTTCAAATATAAAATATGAGCTTTGGCTCAGTGGAAGCTGGGAATTATCAATCATCATGATAACAAGCAGAAAAGGAAGAAATCATTCTCGCTCACTTGGCCTGTTTCGTGTTTGTTTAGCATTGCGAACGTTGGGGCTAAATGAAGTGTCACGCCTTTCACGTAACCTGGCATTCATTTGTGAGGCACCATCAGCAAAATATTCATGTTAACCCCGACACCCTCTTTTCCCAACATGGCCTTCCAAAAACCGTAAAAAGGCTTTGCTCCTCATTTATTTGTTCGAGGCGAAGCGCTTTGAAATGCTAATGTTTGTTTCCTCGCGTGTCGGAAAAGCCTTCTTAAAAGCAATTTGATGTGAAATATGGATTCCGGCCATTTTGACATCATCCCTAAAACAAACACGCCGCTTCTCAGTGTGCGCTCTTAATTAAGTGTACCTTGGCAGCCGGCGTGTACATACGCCAACGCCGGACTCCTTCGCAGCTCGCAGCTCTCCGGGCTTCGAGACGACTGGCATTTTTTTTTTACAGTGGCCGGCGCTGGCAATAATTTCTCGTCAAATGACAGTTCTGGCACTACAAAATTGGCTAATGCGGTCAACTGCGCATTTACATTCGCAGCAAAAGCTATCAAGGACACGGCTTTATCAAGGCCTGTTGACTTTAGCCGGATTGTGGTTGGAAGAACATTAAATAGTTCATAAACCCCTCAATGCCTTGAATTGGATGTGCGTCCTTGCAGAAATCAGACAATTCACTTTTGATTGCTGGAATAAAACGCAGAATTCTTCCGAACAGGGGTGTCCAAAAATATGGCCTGCCATTCTTTCTTCTTCTTTTTTTTTTTTTTAAGCGCATAACTGTGGTTGTCAAACTTTTTACACCTCAAAAAATACTTGGCACTCCATTTAACAACATTATGACCAACATTGAAAATACAAAAGCGAAGTAAGCCGTAGTGGTCATCATCATCATCATCATCATCATCATCATCATCATCCCGAACGGCAAATTGGGTCAAAACAACCCAAAGTTGGGTCACATTGACCCAAAGTAGCAAGTCAGTCAATTTTTTTACCAAAATTGGGTCAACACAGCCCAAAGTTGGGTCAGATTGACCCAAAGTAGCAGGTCAGTGTAATTTTTAACCAAAAGTGGTTCAAAACAACCCAAAAATTGGTCATATTGATCCAAAGAAGCAGGTCAGGTCAGTCTTACTTTTGACAATAATTGGGTCAAGACAACCCAAAGTATCAGGTCAGTCTTACTTTTGACAATAATTGGGTCAAGACAACCCAAAGTATCAGGTCAGTCTTACTTTTGACAATAATTGGGTCAAGACAACCCAAAGTTGGGTCACATTGACCCAAAGTAGCAAGTCAGTCAAATTTTTTACCAAAGTTGGGTCAACACAGCCCAAAGTTGGGTCCGATTGACCCAAAGTAGCAGGTCAGTGTAATTTTTGACCAAAAGTGGTTCAAAACAACCCAAAAATTGGTCATATTGATCCAAAGTAGCAGGTCAGGTCAGTCTTACTTTTGACAGAAATTGGGTCAAAACAACCCAAAGTATCAGGTCAGTCTTACTTTTGTCAATATTTGGGTCAAGACAACCCAAAGTATCAGGTCAGTCTTACTTTTGACAATAATTGGGTCAAGACAACCCAAAGTATCAGGTCAGTATTACTTTTGACAATAATTGGGTCAAGACAACCCAAAGTTGAGTCGGATTGACCCAAAGCACAAGGTCAGTCTTATTTTTGACCACCATTGGGTTATTTTTGGCCCAGCAGTTTTAAGCGTGTATCCAGTGCATTGGGTTAGGTTGAAATTGGGTAAACGCAACACTATCTACTCAAAGTCCATAGCAAGTGGGTTAACAAAACACACCGGCATTTTTTTAGTGCAGTTAAATACAACTGAACTGTACTCAGGGAGTAATTCCTTCAGGTACCACTAGAGGGATCCCACATGCCACGAGCAGTACCCGTTACGGACTTTTTTGAGAATCACTGTCCTAAACGTTTTGCCTTATCACCTTCATGAGAAAGCTGTGATGTTGCACGTTTTCCAAATAACTAAAAAATATGTTAATAAAAAATAATAATAAAAAAGCTTGACGGATTGGTTTTAGCATGCATCCCTCCATTTCCATGTATGCGGCCTTCTGGGGGGAAAAGTTTGGACGTCCCTTCCTTTGAACAACAATGACTGCTCAGTTGGAAAAGTGTAGAATATTTATTGTTCCCAGCGTATCAGATTATTGTCGAACCCTTGCAAATAATAATAAAACCCCAAATACTGGCAGCCATCAGATGCGAGCGGCGAGATAAGCAAAGCAGCACGTATGCGCATTAGCATCACTCAAAGCCAACATTATTCATCTTTTTTTAAGTCACTGCTGAGAGCATTTGAGCCGCGTTGAAAACACGAACTTGGCTCCACATCTGTCTGATGCTAAACACTCGGGCCCTTTTAGACATTTCTCAAAGATGACAAGCCGTGATGTTTTATTCAGCGTGTCAGGTGTGCCAAGTGATCTTGTCCAAACTTTTGGACTTCGAGCTTCATGTGGAGTTTCGCAGCCAGGGTTCGCTTGTGTTTGTACAAAGGTCCAGAAAATGGGGCTCGCCTGTGCCAGTGGCTGCTGGAATTCAGCCATGTTGGTACGAGCGTTTTAAGGACAAGAGTGACTTCTTGCTTGCTTTAATTGTTTGAAATGGATTACTGCCGTTGGTGGGAAGTAATGAAGTACAAATACTTTGTTACTGTACTTTGGGTACCCGGACTTTAATTGACTATTATTTATTTTTCTGCTGACTTTTCGCTCGGGATGGGCGAGTACCGATATCAAGTATCAGTATCGGGCTGACACCGTACTTATTTTAAGGTATTGGGTACTCGTCGAGGCTGCCGATACTAGCCATTGATACTCAAGGAGGGGATCTGAAATTGAGTAAGTTCTGCAGCAAATTGCCACATGGGCAAAAATAATAATACTTTTACTTGCTACATTTCAAAAGAGAAATCTTTCTCTTTATGCAAATCATGTTTAATGTGAAAATCAAGAAAAAAAATCGGAAGATTAGGCAATATTAGCTGTAAACAAACACGTGATGTCAAAGCACAAACACTACTTTTTAGGGCTGTGCATCTTGCCACAAAAGAGGATCCGATACAGATTTCGATATATGGCATGCAAAAAATGGTCAATTTGGAAGCGGAACGATTCGATTCAGTTCGACTCCATTGGATCGCGATTCGATTCGATATGGTGCGGCTTATTTCGAAAGGGTATGACGCAATGACTTTTTTGTTGTCATTTTTTAATGAACTTGTCAGTACCGTAGGTATATTTTTCCATTAAAAGACGATTTGATATGAATGGCGATATATTTCAAATTGGAATGATTCAATGTGGTTTGATGCAATCGCATCTTTTAAGTCAAAATACGATTTTCCGATTCAAGTCGGTTATTGTTGCATCCCTGCTACTTTTAGTAACAAGCAAAGTACATTTTATAAGCTGTCAAAATATTGATATCTCAAAAACTGGAGCAAACTGAAAGAAACTGACGTCATTTTTTTGGACTCAGCAAACCCAAATTACACAGAAACTATTTAAATATCTTTATATGTTTCTTGTTTGTTTGTTGGCCAGTGTTTTTGCGTTGTTTGAACACTCCTCAGACCACAGGATAATCTTATAGGGCAATGATTTAAGACATAAAGCAGTCAAACAATAGATATATTTGATGACAAATATATGGACAGTTAGTTTCCGACCGTAGTTGGAAGGAATCGTAAAGTCTGCATCGTCTGCGTTGAGCTAATCGGAGGTGACAACAACAACAACAACAACAACAACAACAACAATGTTAAGACTTGAAGGATCCTCATGCGTGTGCCAGGCTTCGGCACTTCACGTATCATCTTGGCGAGACGTTGCGAGCAGCCTCGAACACAGCATGTCTGCGTGTCCCCGAGCGGAACGGCAAAACACGCCGTCAAACTCGGAAGGCGGCGGCCTGTGCGACAAGCAGCAGGTATTTGTTACTTCATCAGCCTTTCAATTAAGCCGGGGGTCGCGTTCGGGAGCAGAAGGGCGGGGGGGGGGGGGGGGGGGTGCTGTTTTGACTAAGCCGTCTCAGTGAGGGCCCGGTCATGGAGACTCGCAGCATTTGCAAAAGATTAGCCCGCTAGTTCTGATGTAGCCAGCGCGGGTCAGGTAGAGTGCAGGGCCGGGGACGGCGGGCGGGCAGGCAGGCGGGCGGGCGGGTTTTTTCGGCCCTATCGCTCCCATCTGCCGCTCATCTCGCAACAAAAAAACGCCCGATCGTCCGGGTACATGAGACGCGGCCGGATTTAATCAGATTAAAAAAGGTTTCGGAGTTCACTTAGTAATGATGTTGCTTCATAAAGCAGCTTGACATAAATGACGAGAGACTATTCCGAGAGAGGAATAAGTCAACTTGGCCGAGCTTCGCTTTGTTGTGCACAAGGAACGTTGTGTTTTATGTGGTCTCCAGTGCCTGCATCGACGCTAAATAAAGGAACAACAATAGTCCACATGGTCCCGGCCTCCAAATCTAATGAAAACCAACTGTGAGGGAACAATAAAATCATTTGTCATGGGAGAAGGCTGCAGATAAATTCTGAAGAGCTTTTATTTCTTCTTTTTTTTTTTTTTTTTTTTTTGCTCCAATTGGCCCAGACGCGAACGAGTGCACTGGGCCAAGTGCTCAGCACCTGGTTGTCACGGGCTTTGACACGTCCGAATTTATTTTAACCTTCAAAGCAATTACATCGCAGTCCAAACCAGCCGAAAGGACCTGATTGGGCTTTTTTTTTTTTATCCGAGTTAATCAACAACGTCCGGCGAAAAGCGAAATAACACAAAATGACAGCCATCTTGAACGCCTCTAAATCGGCAACAGATTCTGCAACATATTTTCCTGCCATGCCAAAATTGATTGTTTGTGAAAACAATGTCGTTTTTATGTGAAGATCTAACAATTTCGGCACATTACTTCAAAATGAAAGAAGTTGTTGGGAGATGGGTTTGGATTCTGTAGTGGAGTTATTCCCCCCGTCAATTGCGCGGGAATGACTTCCAGACCACCCCCGCAGTAAATGAAATCTGCGATGCAGAAATAGCCGATTCAAATACTCTGAAGGTATGTTTTCGAGAGCAAGGGCATTGGATAACTCAAAATATTGTACCGATCTCTCAAAGTGTCATAGTCAAAAAAAATATTTTCCAAACTAACAAACTTATCATAATAATATATCATAATAATTTACATCAACAATCATGTCCAAAGATGTACTTTATAAAATAAACATACAGCCATCACTTTAAAATGCAGACAACATTCAATCATTTTGAACAAAAAAATCGGCTGTGCTGAAGTACAGCACTTCCTGTTTCATTCTTCTTCTTTCAAATGAACACCATCTGTTAGTGTGCTACCGCCAAGTGGCCAATAGTCGAATTGCACCCAATCAAAACAAGCGTTGACCAAAATACAGTTATTAACATCGCGCCCAAAAATTATAATAACTGTGAGTACTTCTACTTTTACCAAAGTCGTGTTTTACTCAAGTAATTGCACGCCTACTCGAGTACAGAGTGCGAGTGCTTTTCCCAGGATACCTTTTACAACTAGCGCCAAACTAGCAAAGCTAACCGCTACACTCTTCCGCAACCAGCTTATTTTTGTTGCAAATTGCTTGGTCGGAACTAACTGTTGTACAATTAATAACAAACAGCAGTGTGTGTGTGTGTGTGTGTGTGTCTATGAGTGTGTGTTTGTAATCATAGCTGACAACTGAAAAAAGACAAAAGGACTGTGTGTCCTCTTTGGGCAAGACAAATAATCATGTGACTGACAAGCGTTGCAACAAAACGTCGTCCCCGAGCCAAGAAATAAAAACGGCAAAGTATTAACTCCCTAATTCGACTTCTCTGCCGAACTTTGGCACCATTTGTCTTGATCTTTTACATAAATGCTCACAGTTCATTCATTAAGTGTATTTAAAATGACACGCACGTTTTTCACTTTCTAAATCAGCTCCCATTTAAGATCTTTAGTGTCCAACATCATGTTTGCGTTAGGCGGCGCATTTGGAAGCGGACTTGTCGGTCTTGAGGGGAATGTAAAGCATGCATACTAAAACTATGGCTCCTTCTAACGCGGATCCATTTAACCCTTACGTTACATTTTTGCAGTGACGTGCAATAAAAATGAAGATGCTTTTTAGGTATAAAGCCTCTCCTGTCTATTTCCCACACTGGTACATCTCAAATGTATTTTAGTAGACACGAGTCAAATTTGACTTCAGTGTAAGCAAACTTTTTCGCACCTGTGCAAAAGACCGCCATTTTAAAACGTTTTCATTTTGGTGTATTTTGGCTGACTTTTGTAAAAGGGTGACATTCAGGGTATTTTTTTTTTTTTTTTTTTTTACTACCGTCACATGTCAAAACAGACCTGAACAGTATGTAAGGGTTAACACATTTTCTTTTTGTTTTGCTCAGCCCAACCGAAAAGAGTTTAAAAAAAAAGAAACAGGGGTGCCACTTTTAATTTTAGCAGCTGTAAATCAACGAACGGTCGAGCGGGGGGGGTAAAAAAAAAGGCGCTCCGAGGAATGATTTCCTCATTTACGAGGACAGCAAAACACTGCCAAAGGGACAGTGTTCCTTTTCGTTGCAATTTGATGTGGCTCGTATAAAGCAGGCGAACGCAACGAGAGGAGAGCAGATGTCTCGTGTGTTGCCAGTGGAAACACTGGAGCAACAAACTCACCCGCGGCTTGTGTTTCTCCACTTCCAGCAGGTGAAAGAAAGCAGAGAGCTCGATAAGTCAGCGTCATCTTTGATTCCTTCAGCTTTCCAATTGGCCTGCATGCGCGCAGCTGATATATAGCTTTGGGAATAGGGAATACTGTCCCTAGACGGACAGTTTTTTCTCAATAAAAAAAGGTAGAACCTTGAGATACGAGTGACGTTTTTTTTCACGCTGCTTATTGCCGCCACCAGTTGAAGTTTACCGTCGACGACAATGACGCCTTCTGTATTTAAAACAACTATATGGCCGTGTATTTGAACGCTAATGTGCGAAGCAAAACAAATAGCGTCGCCGTTGTGGTATTACGACACATTCAGCAGCGGAAATGTGAAAATAAACCGAGGGACAACACATGTGGCGATCATTGACGGAAAAAATTTGTCCGGTGATGAACATTTTATGAATTATCATGTGGTGCAACCAAAAATGTATTATTATTTTTTCTAACAAATATATATTTTCATTAGGATTGTATTTGTATGGCTAGCTAGCTTGTATATATATATATATATATATATATATATATATATATATATATATATATATATATATATATATATATATATATATATTTATAATTTTAAAATTATTTTGTCATTTTTTCATTTTATTTTTATTTGTTTAGTTTTTTGGGGGGTGAAGCTAACAACTGTTTTTCAACACTTAATGAGATTTATGCCTGGTTTTTTTTTCTCAAAAATTTTGGGGGTCATTTTTTTCCCCAATGTATTTATTTTGATATTTGTGGTCTAATAGCATTTCCATTCATTTCATTGGGAAAGATAAGAGTGCTGTTCAGTACATACTATATATTTTTATCAACATAATGCAAATTGTACGACTGCTCATCATTTGTGTCAAACTTTATAATATTTAAAATGCAAATAGAAACATGGTCTACGTATATAGAATATTTTAACCTAAATCTGGTTACTTAATTCTGCCTGTTAGCGAGAGCCACCGCATCGCGATAACTTACATTGATGTTTCTGTATTTGGCAATTTGTAACTAATGGGTTGTGTTTTTATAGTCAGGAACCCAGTTGCTGCCAACAGGATCGAGCAGATTCGCCTCCAATGGGCACTAAGGGTTAATATTCGGATTCACTGCATGCCAGTGGGTAAAAAAAAAATTAAAAATTAAAAATTAAAAATTAAAAATTAAAAATTAAAAATTAAAAATTAAAAATTAAAAATTAAAAATTAAAAATTAAAAATTAAAAATTGAAAATTGAAAAATTAAAATAAATAAATAATAATATTTAAAATGTAATGGCTTTTTTAAGAGTCTATGTATAGCTAATATAGCATCATAGTGGCACGTCGACATGACCACATTACCGAGAGACTGACCAGGCCCAAACTGCGGACGTTAATAAAGTTCGGAAGATCCCTGGCAGCTCTGCGATCTGCATTGCTTGAGGTTATTTTCACAGACATTTCAAAAGGCAAGGCTGCTTTTCAGTGAGCAAGGAGATAATGCGGTGATAAGAAGATGCAATTTCCCATGATGTGATGTTGTTTTTATTGTGTGGGAATATTTGCTCTGCGTGAGAACTTGTTGTGTTGTAGAATTTGCCAGTTTCCCAATTTATGGCAATACTAGTAAGAGGTTGAGGGAACGAGGGATGGGCGTAACAATAAAGCATTTCAACTTTAAACTGTTCAGTTAATTTAGGCCAAAAATTGAGCTATTGTAAAATCCCCCTAAATGCAATCATCTTCACAATATCATTTTCAAACTTTTTACATATTTACCTCCTCCTTCCACCTTTCTTGAGCAATTCCAACCGTTCCAATTTCAAAACTGTTCAACCAATTCAAGGCTTTGACACAATTCACCCAAATCCCGACATGTTCACAAATCACAAAACATTCCCATATTTCACATCATTTCCTTTTTTGACAAATTCAAACCATTCCAACTTAAAAGTCTTCTATTCCAGATTTCAACATTCCAATGAATTCCACAATATTTCAGTTAGGCGTCAGCTCTCCGACATTCGCACACAATTTCTACACTTTAAAAACTGTTGGGTCAAAAAGAATGGGTCAAAAAATGGACCGATCCTCTACTTGGGTCAATTTGACCCAACTTTGAGTCAAGAAATGTGTCTTTTAGTGTAAGAAAATAAAAATAAAAATCCTCATAAATATTGGTCAGATCCTACAAAATGACCCCATTTTTTGACCCAAGTAAAGGATCTGTCCAATATTTACGAGTTGTTTTACACTCAAAGACCCATTTCTGAACTCAAAGTTGGGTCAAATTGACCCATAAAGTGGACCAGTCCATTCTTAATCCATAATTGGGTTACTTTTGACATAACTGTTTTTAGAGTGTACGCAAGTGTCATCCTCTCGTTTTGCCTGCTGCCTTTATTAACTTAATTCACCTTCGGTACATACGATATAAGTCATTCCTCCGCAACGCTGGGTTTCCATTAACAACCGCTAATAAACTATATAAAATGTACTTTTGGACTACATCCCGTTTTTCATGGTCCTCCAGGGCAGCGCCAGCCAATGGCGATGTGCGCCCCCGGGAACTGCCCCGTGGTTGCTTCCTGGCAGAGAGCAAGCACGAACAAGAGTGAGGATAAAACTGGAGATTTCTGGTCTAATGAAGGCATAAAACTACCTCGGCTCACTTGTTTGTGACCACTCGCTTGAAACCAGAGTTGGATTCATGAAAAACATGAGCGGGCATATAAAAAGCTATGTCAGACAGAATTACGTCAATTTGAGGAGTGAGATTCAAAAACTGTTGCAATTTGAAAAGAGGACCAGCACACAAAGGAGGAGCAAAACTTTTGGTGGGGCAACAAGCACTTTTTGTAGGCTAAGATGCAACACTGTAAAAAATGAGTTGGGGCTAAAATCATAATGTAAGTTGGGAAAAAAGTGTTAAATGTAAATTCTTGCCATTTGAACTTTTATTTCTTTGCTGTGAAATGCGAAAAGCCAATTTTCACAACAGCAAAACTTAAAATATTGGGTTGAATTGCCCAAGGTAAAGTTATTGAGTTATTGAAGTTTGTTTTCTTGTAATTTTGGAGTTTGCTTTTTTTTTTTTATAGAGTACTTTTTTAATTCAAATTTTATTATCCAATGATAACTGAAAAAATACACCTTATCTCTTATGTTTTTTATTGGCCAACAATCATTCCTGAAGTCGACAACATCAAACTTGCCCTCTCAAAAAAAAATTTAACATATGATCATTATCCATGGAGGTTGAAAAAAAAGTAACAAGCCGATTTTGACAAAATGAGCGGAAAGTAAAGATGCAAGCGTTTTCAAATGTAAGGAGTCCAACGACAGTCTTCAGAAACCTAAATACTCAAGTATTTGCACTTAGTTACTTGGCGCCGCTGACAGCTGCATATGACAGCGTCGTCTCAACTGCCGCACTCGGATTCTTCCTTGATGAAACACGGCGACTTTGGAGCCAAGAAAAGCAAGTGGCACAGGCCAGATGGAAATGCAAAAGCCA